>NC_057817.1:7272727-7575757 GCF_910594005.1 Cervus elaphus | reverse complement strand
AATACTGGCGGGGTTACCATTTCCTCCTCCAGAGGGATCTTCCCAACCCAGGGATGGAAGTTGCATCTCCGGCATTGGCAGGCAGGTTCTTTACAACTGAGCCACCAGCAAGCCCACAGTTAACAATACTGTAGTGCATATTCAGAAGTCACTAAGAGTAAATATCTTGAGGGTTTGCATCATGTGCGCGCTAAGTCACTTTAGTTGTGTCCAACTCTTTGCAACCCTTTGGACTGTAGCCCACCAGGCTCCTCTGTCCATGGGATTCTCTAGGCAAGAATACTGGAGTGGGTTGCCATGCCCCCCTCCAAGGGATCTTCCTGACCCAGGGATCAAACCCATGTCTCTTAGGTCCACTGCACTGACAGGCAGGTTCTTTACTACTATGTCCATCTGGGAAGCCCAAATCTTGAGGGGTTTGCATCACAGGAAAAAAGAAATTTGTAACTGTGATGGTGATAGATGTTTACTGAACATGCTAGTCATTTTGCAAGGTGTGCAAATGTCAAATCATCATGTTGTACACCTGGGAGTTGTATGAAAGTGAAAGCATTAGTCACTCAGTCATGTCTGACTCTTTGTGACCCCATGGATGGTAGCCCACCAGTCTCCTGCATTGGCAGTCAGATTCTTAATCATTGAGCTGCCTGGGAAGCCAAAAGCTTATCAAAAGTTTATACAATGGTTAATTTGGAGTACAAGATGAAAAGACATTAAACTTACAAACCACATCTCAAATACATAGAAGTTCATGACTAAAGAGAAGTTATCTAAACTTTTATATGCTAAGAAAAGATAATTTTAAATGCTATGAAAATACTAACTACTAGTTTCAAATTATAAAACTGTGCCGTCACTTTGTCATAATTCTTTGGTACTACTGTAATTTCAACATATCTATACGATTCTTGGCAAAGTCTATGGGCATACACTATTTGCCACACTGAAACTGGTTCTATTAAAATATAACACTAAATACTGGAAATGTATTCCTGAGGCATGACTCACTTTAGGAATGGCTATTCAGTAGCTAAGAGAAGAAAAATAACACTCTAAAGCAATTCAGATCATAAAATATAAGGTCATCTAGTTAAATTTTTTCTCACAGGGATACTGATTAGGTTTAGTCAAACTCCTCCTTTCTTTTTCTTCAGGCCTTGGGATCAGCCTAATTTACTAATTACGATATTACGAACTTTTCAGAACTTCCTACTTTAAAATGTTTGGAAAAGCAAAAATTTCTATGATTTCGGAAGTGGCAGAGAGGTATGCCAGCACAGTCATGAAGACCAGCCTGGGGTGAAGCTCAAGACAAGAATCTTCATTCGGTCAACAAAACTAAAGAGTGTTCATCACATGTCAGACACGAGGGTAAGCTGACTGTACTCTTTCCATAAATTTACCAGCAGGTAACTAGACCATTCTGATCACTTTGGGTAGACAAAAAGACTTGAACTTGAAAAAAGGTAAAAGAAAATACATGTTCTTCTCAACTTCTTAGTGTTTCCAATAAGATATTTGATAGTAACTTTTAACTAAGTACTTTTAGTTAGAGACTCACTTCTAAAAATTGGTTGTAATTATAAATAAATTAGTCTAAGCTATTTTAGTAGTTTAATCTTCTCAGAGTAATCAAACAGAGAAAGAACTATTCACTGCTACATAAAAAGATGCCCTGATCCAGCAGGAGATAACCAACTTTTTGATTGCCATTTTAGATTATTATGCAACTCAAATTCCTTTCATATTTAAATAGCATATACTCCTTAGAAATTTAAGAGGCATGACTGAGAAAATACTATGGCTTACAGTAAAAATTAAACAACATTTGTTAATGAGTACAAAGTTATTTAAGAAGGCACATTATTATAAGATGTTTAAAATTTTCAAGTCATTTCACAGAAGAAGTCTGTTGCTAAAAGACAAGCTTTAAAACTGAGAATGGTTAACCAAAATTTAAGATTACCAATAGAATTTTCTTGCAGGTATTCATAAAAATGTCTATAAATTTCTAAGTGCTCAGAGTGTAAATGTTAACATTGTGTATACTTCTTGGGTACATTTTTCTTGGATTACTCCAGCATAGAGAGAAATTCTCCTATAAATATCATAAAGGTGATTATCAAATTTAAAGGTCTTGACCTTTATAAAAATAAGACAATTAATGACCAAGTCAAAAAATTACTGAAAGTTATTATGCATACTTGGGATAAAAATCTGTGATTCTCTGTAATGATATTATTTATTTATTTATTTAGGTTGCATGGTGCCGCATGTGGGATCTTAGTGCAATAATCTTAAAGAAACCATAAAACTATCTATTCAGTTATAAATAGATAAAAGACAGTAAGAATTTACTAATGAAAAGGTCACCAAAATCTGAAAAATACTTCAATACTAAAAGACAAAAATAAATAAATTAGTTTTTCAAAACAAATTCTTGCATGGAAACAAAGGGTTGAGAGTAAGTTAGTTACTTCCACCTCTGACAGTCTATTAAAAAACCTAAGTTTTATTAAAGAATTCCAACCTTGGTAATCACATTTCACAAAGCACAATCAATAAAGGCTATTTTTACCTTGATATTCTGGGCATCGACATTAGCTCCAGCTTCCAGAAGAAGACTAATGACTGTGGTATTCCCTGCTAGTACTGCCCAGTGCAGAGCAGTGTTTTTGTGATACTTGTCACCAAGGTTAACTGAAACATTGAATGTTAAAAGCAATCTAGTTGGATCCACACTGAAAAGGAAAAAAAACACAACAACAACAACAACCCTAATTTCAATTATAGAAATCATTACAGATACTAAACTGATTGTGGTTATATTCCATCGTGGAACACTTCTATTCTAACCTATTTTTGACAGCTTTAGAATGAGTAATGAGACAACATTTTTAATGTGAAGTATTAAGTATGTTCTACATCAAAGAATGTAAACTAGTTCCAAGAGAGCGCACAATTGGTCCTGATGTTTATATTCTACATCATGGAATTAATGTCATTAATATTTAAATACTTAAACAATTAAAATTTTAAATTTAAATCTAGACTGTTCCAAAAATGATTTAAGGCAACTTATTAATGTTAAACTTGCCAACACACAAGTCATATAAAAAATGAGTTATACTTTTAGTAAGAAGGTGCTTAAGACTACCTTAAGGATGCTACATTTACAAACATAAAAGTAAACATAAAGACTCAAAATATCCAAAAAGATAATCTGTGTTAAATACTATGTATTCATTGTAAGAATTTTAAATGTTAATAAGTGTAACATTGATTGCTTTTCCTCACCACCTGTTACATTTCATCATGCTGAAATGACCTGAGTAAGTGTTCTGTAATGGTTACATACCTGTGTGTCCTATAAGCTGCCCACATTAAAGGCGTCATCCCATTCTGATCCATCATATCTACATCCTGATAGAGTAAAAAGCCAGACAGTAAAAATTTCTAAGTCCCTACCAAATTTACTCAGAAAAACATAATTTACACATCACAAAAGAAACCAGAATGATAACACCACTCAATCAAGGTTGATTTATGAAACTTTTTCTTTCTTAATTTTAAAATAAAACTATTTGTTAAATATTTAAATTAATATGGATATAAGTATCTACATAAATATACTTATTTATAAATATATGTTTAATATTTAATTACCTTCTATTTATAGTTTTCTCTTTTAAGATGCTTCACTCAGCCTTTTAATGTCTTCATTTAAAGATCCTGACCTTCTCTTGATCTTTCACCCACAACGAATAGATTAAATAAATGATATATGTTTCTGAAAAACTTATTTATACTAATTCATGATATGAGGGAATAATAAAACCCTGTTTATTTCTAGCCATTTTAAAACAAAGAATAAATTCAATAAATTTTAAAAGAGTCAAATGTTCTGAATCTATTAAAATTTATTGAATTTGTTCTTTGTTTTAAAATGCTTTGCATCACTATGTCACTACACATAAATATTTTTAGAATTAACTAACTCTACAAAGTCTGTGGTGAAAAAGCAAAATAATAAAGCAATCCTCTGTCTTACTCCCTACCATTTTCATTTTTTTAAAACTCATTATTGTGCTTTTTACTCCCACATACTTAAAATGAAAAACCTGAATTGGTACTTATTGATTTTTCAGTTTCAGGCATTATCCTCAATATCCATGTCTCACATATTAACCTCAATACGAAAAACGGCACATTCTCTCTGTCTTCTCACTGCCCCGTCACAGACATGCACCTTTCCTATTCCTTCCTCTGAACAGATAATAATTCAGGTTCTATAAATATTTGATACTTACATTATTGTAAATATGTATGAATACTATTCCCAATAAAGTTATGTAGAAACCATGATTACTTTTCCTCTCCTACCCAGCTTTTTGCTTTCCTTGGTACTGTATTTTTTCTCCCTTATGCTTAGCTCTTTTTTTTTTTCTTTTTAGAAAATTAGAACTAAAACTACTACCTATTCAACCCAAACTCTTCTCAAGTTATCTAAATCTTCTTTCAAGACATGCTAATATATCAGGGATTCTGTTAGTTTCAGTTCCCTACAATTCTTTCTCTTGACCCACTCCAGCAATCAATTTGGATTGATTCTGCTATGTACCTGAGGTATCTGTCTCATTAACTAGAACAACACTTCTTTAAAGATCAAAATTGTTTTAAAGTCATCTTTGTATCTACTTTTCTGGGCATGGAGAATAATAAAAAGCCATCTGTTAAATGAAAAGACAAGTTTACCTATCTACTCTTCTAGACTTGGGAAAGGCATGGGCGTTAGAACAAGACAGACATGATTTTGAATTCCTAGCTCCATCACTTAACTGTAAAATTGGCAAAATTACTTTAATTCCCTGAACCTCAGCTTTCCCATCTACAAATGTGAATACAATAATGGCTTCGTAAGATCCCAGTGATGATTAAATGGAATGATGTGTGTAAGGCAACCTAATTCTATAGCCTGGAACATAACAGACATTCAATAAAAATTGTTTCCTCTTCATCCCATCCCCATCTCCCATTCCTGGACTACATCAAACCCACAGATGTTATCCAACTTATGTTATCTAATCTACCACCCAGCGGAGAGAGCACAGTTATAGTGAGTGCACTGTAAAACACTTCATAACTCTATGTACAGTTCTCTGTAAGTCACTCTTACTGATGCGAGTATGTCTCAAATGTCCAAATACATTGAGGTAAAGAGAAAAAAAGCCGAGAACCACTATCTTGACAAGAGGTAACATATATCCTTGGACATCACTAATTTCAGTCTGTCTCATGAAAACTATAGTTAGGTATCGTGCCTTACCACTACAAATCCATTTCTAAATTTATTCTATGTGTTGTTGGGAATATCTCATGTAACCTCACTCAATATTTACATTATACTTTTTCTTCTTTCCAATAAAAATCTTTTAAAAAAGCTGCTCTGAAGAAATGACAGACTTCCTGGCTTCTCACATGAGAGCTGAGTACTGTCACTTATTTTACTTCCTTCACTGCCCTGGTTTCAAGAAAGCTCAACTAAATTTGATGTCCAATTAAAACAAACATGTAAATTCTTATGTTTAAGTTTCTTCTTCCTTCTTAGTCATAAGTCTCTGCATTATTATTTTTTAAAAGTGACAGTATTAAAAATATTAATAAATAAAAAATGTAAAACTATGCCACACCTCTAGAGTACTAAAAGAAAAATGAAAATCAACCTTTTCTCTCTTTGGGTCAGGATTTAAAACTTGGTACTTCTTTTCCAAGTTCAGCCTGGACGTATGAGTATTCTCTATTAGGAAGAATTAACAAGCCCAGATCAAAAGGTTATGGGAATTCCATGATCAACAGGGCTCCATTACTTAGCATTTTCCCCTGAAAATCATTCAAAAGAATTGGTAGTGAGCACTGAATATATTTAACAGTATAACTGACATGAAACAACTGTGATGAATAGAATGACAAACTGAGTGGAAATGTTATTTGTTCTAAGAATGTAAATTTGGCACAATTAATAAAAAAGGGGGGTGGGGTGGGAAAAGGCTGAAAAGAAAGTATAATGAGTGTCTACCCTGCAATAGCTATGAGTCAAAGAATATTATTTAGAGCTGAAAAATCAAGTAACAGAAATGTAAGTTATATTTATCAGAAAAAAGTTAACACTAAGAAAAACAGTATTACTGACTAATGACAAAATAAGATGGAGAATAAATAGGAACTAGAAATACACTAATTTTATTACTGCTTATAATTGGGAACTAATCAGAACTAATCAAAATTGAGCAAACATCTGATTAAAGTGAGAGAAAAGGAGAGAGAACTGTGTGACTGAGAAAAGAATTACCAAGCAGAAGAAGAGCAGGCACAAAGGCCCTATGAAAAAACTTATCAAAGCTGCTGAGCGAACTGCAAGACAGGTGTGGTAAAAGCAGTGAGTGAGGCAGAGACGACAGAAGATGAGATGACAGGTTTCCAGGGCTAGACCACACGTAGTTCAGTAGGCCAGAGAAGGACTTTGGAACCCATTTAAAGTACAATGGAATGCACGTTAGAGGGGTTTTCTTTCTATGATATTTTAGCATGTACACTGACAAATTCTGGAAAAATACATAGTAAACATTAGAGGAAGAGATCTCAGTGGGGGTGAGGAGGTAAACAAAGAGGTGAGATTTCATTCTCTAAGCCATACTTTTCTGTTATGTTTGAATACAGTAAGTACTGTTACTTTTGTAAGCAGGAAAAAACAATTACTCATGAAAAAGAAAACTAATTATCTGTCAGACATTCATTAACATCATCATGTATTTACTGCACGAAAAGTACTATGACAAAAAAGTCTACCCTAGACTTTTACAGCCTCTACACTATGCGAGAGTTAAACTGACTGAAACATCCAAACTCAAAAACCAATAGGTTAGCAAAGAGAGCCAGAACTTTATTCCACTATTCCTACCCAGTGAAAAACTGGAAGAGAAAAGGTGAACAAGTATTGTAAACTTATATCTGTAATATAGAAGGCCAGTAAAGACAATGTCATGTGCAACAGCGCCATCTACTGCTTTTATCCCCAGTCTAGAAGGAACTGTAGGAGAACAAAGATGGTCCCTCCTGGTAGCTGGTCTCCAAAGACAGCCTCCAATAAACCACCTCTCCGGGTGTGCAAACCTTTGTGTTCCTACAATGAACATAGGTTGGCCCTGTTACTTGGTTTAATTGACAGAATGGAGCAGAAATGTTGCCATGCTGGTTCAAAACCTTTAAAAAAGTCCGACAGCTTCTGCTTTTGCTCTTTGGGGAGCTCTGAGCCACCATGCTTCCCTGCTAGAGAGAGCGCATGGAGGGGTGGTGTGGAGAAGGAGAAATTCTGGGACTGCATGGAGAAAAAGAGATAGGTATCCCAAGTGAGCCCAGCCTTTTGGCCATTCCTATCAAGATACAAGGTATGCAAGTGAGACATTCTCCAGCCCAGCGGAGCGCCTATATATGTCTCCCCTGCCATCATCACAGGAAGAACCACCTAGCCAAGCCCAGTCAACCCAGAGAACTGTGAAATATAACGGTGGGTACTGTTCTAAAACCATCAGATTTAGGGGGCAGTCTTTAACACAACGATAGATGATAAAGCTCCCCCTTTCAACAATGAACTTAACCAGCTTCCACCTCCTTTTCTTAGCAATAGCGTACAGCACACAGTCATCACTGACTGGCACTGCCAACAGCAAACACCTCCAAGGAGTCACAAAATGGCATTCAAGTCCTAAATCTAATGTTTCACATTAAAATAACAAATATATCTTAACAACACTGAATTAAAACCATTTATCTTACTTTTATGATGAGATCCTTAACTATAAAACTAATGTGTAAGTACAACTAGAAAAAACTCATGAAAGAAAAATTAAGTGATATAACTTTTAACAAAATACATTTGCTATTAGAAAATCATGGTACACATAAACTGATAATATTTAATGTGATTATAGTCACTACATATTCAGGAGTAATTAGGAAGAACCACTTATATCATGAGAATTCTTCTGACATGTAAGAAGCAGTATTTTAGACATCGGAAACAGAAAATGAGTGAAGAATGTATCCCCCTTGAGAGGGACTTAATATAGAAAATAACCAGTATTATGTTCAAAACAGTTTAAATGAATTCAGATAATATATTCAAAGGGTGTAATTAAGGGGGAAAAACAGACAACCTAAATTTTCTCCTTACTTTCTGAAATTCATGTCTATCACTACTGGAAATAAAAACCCAACTTAATGGGTCATTATCTGGGTCATAACTGGTTTTTGTACTTTTAGGTTAACTACAATAAACAGCTCATTTATTTACTCTCTTCACTCATCAGAAAGTACTATTTTAATATCACTAGACTGTTACACTTGTTAACACCAATGATATTAGGTATTCAAACCATGAAGAAAGTTTGATTAAAATCTACCCCACTGTGATTTTTTTTACCTGTCCTTTTGCTATGAGATAAGCAACAATTGAGGTATGTCCAAACTGAGCAGCCAAATGAATACAGCTACATCCTTCTCCATCAATTAATGAAGGGTCTGCACCGTATTTCATTAGTTGCACAACCATAGATAGATGGCCTTGTCTAAAACATAAAAGAATAAACACTTAAATATATAAAGTTATTTCAAACAAGAAACTCTGGAAAGATCTTTTAAAAACAAATAGGGTAATGGTAGAAAAGATTAGAAAAACCTTACTTTATAGATATATGTCAAGACACATTTAGGATTTTATGTTCTTAAGTCTTAACTGGTATAAAAGTCTTTGAAAATTTATACTCATAACTTCTTGAAACATGTATTAAATAGTTACTATATTCTATTAATCCTATTCCAGTATGACCTTAATTGTCCCATGAACTAGACGCTTCTTTCAGTGTAAACATATATAGACTGCAAAAGTATTCCAAAGTTGAACCCCAACTTATAATTAACTGGATTGATATCAGCATGGTTAACTCCTAAAGGACACTTTAGACAACAAACTTTGCTTTCAATGCAAGTAACCCTGGACAGCAATAAATGAGTTCATCACTGACATTAACTATCAGCATAACAAGTTCTCCCATGCATTTCAGCACATCATTCTTTTAAAAAGTCGATTATAGACTGCTAAAAGAGGAAAACAATCCAGAAGTAAATTTAAACCTTGTGGCCCAGTGCAATGGAGTTGAATTTAGGTCTCCTCCAAGTTGATCCACAATAGCACCTTTCGAAATATAGTATCTATAAAACAAAATTTTAAATAATTAAGACAATTTCCAAGTTCAACTTTAAGAAATTATATGAAAAACAAAGAAATAAATGTTCTTTATTTTAGATCTCATGCTAGTTTATGCCTCTGGCAATAAACAGTCTTTTGTGAGTTTTTAAAATACATTAGAATTTTATATGAAACATATCTGTCCTGTTTGTTCCACAAGTAAAAGGAAAACAATGTTTTTAATTACAGAAAAGAATAGCAAAGCCAAACAACCATCATATAAAGAAGAAAGCAGTCCAAGAGCCACAAGATTTGGTTCCTATAGTAGGATCAGGTAGAATTTTGGGAAGAGGAACAGTTGTAGAGTAGGCCAGACCTACTCCACATGGGTAGAAGCTGTTTTACCTTCCTCACAAGATTACTGTAGATTAAATCAAACAATGTATGTGAAGGAGTTTTCTAAGCTGTAAAGTGTAATACAGAGGTTCTTTATGATTCCTTATTTGTGATGCTTTTAAAGTTATGTTGCTTTAAAAAGAAAGAGCAACCTCATTGCTTACTAAATTAAATGTCATAACATCTTGACATCCTCTGAAATGAACAGGACCTAGCTGTTTATATAATGCTTGCTTTCAAACTGATTAATGCAATGAATCTTGAATACAAATGATTTCAAGGCATTTGATGGCAAATATTTGACATATGTATTTTACTGAGGTTCTTTAAACTGTCCTAAGCAATTACTGCTCTAGACCACTAGTGCATTCTCTCTTAATGCTCAGTTCTACACATTTAATACATTCATACTTATGAGCTTGATTCAGAAATTTTCTTCTATGTATGCCTAAGCTGGTGCTTTTAAGGCATTATGCAATGATGGGCCCAATTCCACTCTATCATATAGAACAGTTTGAAGTAACTTAAAGTATTTCCAGACTAACATATTTTCAGTCCAAAATAATTTTCAGTTCAGACAGTCTGAACACAAACATTCAAATACTCCTAAACTGCTTCTTGAGATACTCAGCAGACATCAATGTAGTAAGAAAAATGGTTTAGTTGAGCCCAAAGAGAAGTACAGCACTGCCAAAGAACTGCTTTGACAGGAAATATTTTCTTAAAAATTCCAACTAGAAAGAAATTTTTTAAAAGCAAGTTTATTGCCTTCTCTATAGTTAATATAGCTGTATCCCTGAGAGGTACTTTTACTCACATTTCAAATTCATGCTAGGACTATGGCAAAGAGTCATTTTCAAAGTTCTAAAGTACAACTTTGTTTTCACAAGGATAGGGGAACTTTTTTCCTGCATTCTAAAGAATAACTTCTTTTTCATTGTAAAGTTTTAGAAGAAAGACACCAGCTTTTTATAATCTGTTATTCTTTGCAGCTTGAATATTTTAGTTCAAAACTCCAAAATTCTGAAATCTTATAATTCTTACTTTTAAACCTAAGCCTCCTTGCAATACTATAAGAAGGTTATTATCAAAAAATATACTTGCAGGTACTAATGATCCCTAGGTTTGAGAAGAGAGTATCAGTGAACAAGAGATAGCAACACATCTCTGAAAGAGGAAAAGCAAAGAGCTAAAACCCAAATGTCTTCAGAAACAACAATGAGAAGCAAGCCAGAATATGTTTTAAAATCCTAGAAAGGTTAAGGGATTAAAGGTAAGAGTTACAACAAAAGGAAAAGGTAAGAATCTGGACTGTAAACAGAAACAGTGGTTCAAAGTCAATATAAGTTGCTAAAAATTGTTGTTTTCCAACTTATATTCTCACTGAAAATAATTATTTATTTAGCACCACCACAGGCATTTTGGGCTTTCCTGGTGGCTCAGACAGTAAAGAATCTGTCTGCAATGCAGAAGATCCAGATTTGATCCCTGGGTCAGGAAGATCTCCTGGAGGAGGAAATGGCAACCCACTCCAGAAGTCTTGTCTAGAGAATCCCATGGACAGAGAAGCCTGGCGAGCTACAGTCCATGGAGCTGCGAAGCTTGGGACATGACTGAGTGACTAACACACACGCACACAGGCATTTTAGTGACGTGGACTCAATCAAGCTGCCAACCAGACTACACTCGTTTTCTCTGTGCAATGTGTTCTTAAAATGTGACTGTTCAAATTTTTAATAATATGACGGTATTTCAGGTATGATACCCGAAAGTCTATTAAAATCAGACTGACTCTAGTGCCCTGACACTTCTCACGCTCCTGCTGATTTTAACACTCAGCCACTCAGTACTTGCCAAAAGGTGATTCAGTGCGTCTTTACCAGAGAAGTACTCAGGGAATTACACCACAGAAACACAGGAGCCACTGAAAATGTAGCCATGAGAGTTTACAAGCTGAAGGGACATTTGGGAGGTTCCTGTTGTGAACTCTATACGTTCCACAACTTCTAATCAGCTTTGTTACATCTCCTAAGTATGAATGGTCAAACACGATCAGATAATTGAAAAAAACTTCAAATATGGAAGGAGACCAAAATAAACAGAAGCTCCAAATCAATAACATACAGAGAAGAAAACCTTAAAAGAGAGACTAACACTGAGAAAGACTGAAGGCAGGAGGAGAAGGGGCCGACAGAGGATGAGATGGTTGAATGGCATCACTGACTCGATGGACATGAGTTTGAGCAAACTCCGGGAGCTGGTGAAGGACAGGGAAGCCTGGCGTGCTGCAGCCCACAGAGAGTTGGGGTCACAGAGAGCTGGACACGACTGAGTGACTGAGCAACAAATAATTAATATCCTCCAAAATATTATATCCTCCAAATATGACATAAGAATAAAACATTTTTTCAAAGTGGGGAGAGAGGTAGAGATCAACAAAGAATGCTTCAAATTGAAAGTGCAATAGATAAAATTAGAAATTCAAAAGAAGGATTAAAAGATAAACTAAAAAATCTCCCTGAAGTACAACAGCTATAAAAGGACCATATCAATGTACAATGATGTGAACTTTCACAAAGTGAAGGATAAAGAATAAAAACTTACATGTTTTTAAGAGAAGAAGAGTAAGCCACACACACAGAGTGTTCTCAGAATTTATAAGCTCCATGTTTTTTTTAACAAATCCCCATGCTCATTAGTTACACCTTGACTTGAAATCAAACTGAAATCAGAGACTATAAGCATTATTATCTGTTGTTAATGAAGAATCCTGAGATAACAGGAGACTGCTAAAGCCAAAAACCTGCACTAAACCTTTCTAGTTCATTCTATCTGGATAAAATATCAGGAACAGTTCAAAGACTTCCACTTGAAAACATGAGAAATATGAGAAATCCGAGTTAGGTGAAGGTCTATACTTACTTTAATCTTTATCATCATGAAAGTGACCCAACTACTTTGCTTGCAGTAAGTTTCTTTAACACGTCCTGATGGAACTTAAGACACTTCTCCATTGGTCTCTGGGGCTCCCCTATGTCTTGCTGAGCACATGAGAACACTGCAAGGTCCTAACCACTCTTCACATAAGACGTTTCTCAGAGCTGTGTGTGCATCAAGCAACCTTGAGGATGAGGTAATGTCTCCCTCTGGAACAAAAAGCAACCTTGCTTCCTACATACCATAAAAGCAATGAGAAGAGGAGGGAGTGGAGCAGACAGGAGACCGCGCGGCAAGCAGAGCAGCGGCGGGATCCACAACTCCAACACTGGTGCGCATGCCCTGGCTGCCAGGCGGTCACCCCCGCAGGCACCGCCCGGCGCTCCCAGACCGTCCCCAGGTGGGGCCCGCGGCCACACTGGGCACGCCTAGCCAGGCCTGGGGGCACTGATCAGGTGGGCGCAGCCGAGGAGCCACGGACTGCAGCCTGGTGCGGACACTGCTGCATGGATGCTGTAATGGGGAGGAGGGTTGGGTAGACAGCTGGACCGTTCACGGGGGCCATCGGGAGCCTCCCTGCCAGGCGCGGAGGCCTACATCCTGCGGAAGTACCGGGACAACAGGATCGTCTCCAAGCACACACTGTGGAACTGCATGCCCAAGTACTGATTTGAGCAATTCAGAATAGCCAACTTTTATTTCCTTGTATTTCCCGTATAGCTGATTACTGATACGCTCAGGAGTCTGGTGAGGAGTGGTCTCTCCTTGTTCTTCCTCATCACTGTCACACCCAACTCGGGTGAGCTTCACAGACAGAGAAGAGGAAGGTTCTAAAGAGTCTGTTCCCGCCTATCACCTTTCATCCAAACCAGTCATCTGGCTTGTTTGAGCCACTTCATGGGAAATGTGACTCACTTCTAGAAGGTCGCTTTTGTAACTGCTTTAGACGGATTCTCGAGTTGAGACTGTTGTTCTTTGTCCAGTCACTAAGCTGTATCTGAGTCTTGACCATGCCATGACTCCAGCGCACCAGGCTTCCCTGTCCTTCACTCTGAGTTAAAATAAGAGATTCTACAATTTGGTGCCAGTCTGGTGCCCTGCGAGTTTGAAGAAGAACCTATTGTTCTCACACGGCATCACAGGGAGACGGCACCTACGACGTCGCTTCACCCGCTGTGTCACCAGCGGCCCTAACTGCTAGGACCTGCTCCTGCAGGGCGTCTGAGATGTGACCCCATCGCTCAGCCCACTGACTCCTGACTCGCTCAGTGGGGAGCCTGATGTCCTCTGCTGTCCTGACGAAGGAAGACGACAGTGACTCACGGGAGGAGCGGTCCACCTTTTATTTCCATAATCTGATCACTGAAGTTCAGTACTTACCCACCAGCTCTAGTCAGTTCCAGAAAATTCCCATCATCCTGAGCATCTCTCTCTACCTTCCTCGCCACCCCCAGCCCCTGGCAGTCACCAGTCCCCCTTCAGTAGCTTTTGTTTGCTTATTCTGGATTTTTATGAACAGAAGCACACACTAACAACCTCTGCGTTGGGCTTATTTCACTGAGCGTGCTCTCGAGGTTTATCCATGTGGTAGTGTGTGTCCGTGCTTCAGTCACAGATGAATAATATTCCATCATGTGGGCAGACAACACGTTTTGTTTATCCACCATTCACTGATGAACATTTGCGGTGCTTCCACTTTTTGGCTATTATGGAGAACACTGTTATGAATATTTGCATAAAAACTTTGTGTGGACATAGCTTTTCAGTTCTCCTGCATACATATAAAGTAAAACAATTGCTCTAAAGTTGTATTTTCCAAACTGACTGCCCTCTTTACATTCTCATCAGCCATGTTTGAGATTCCAGTTTTTCTACATTCCTGCTGAGGCTTGTTGTCCATCTTTTTTATTATACTCATCCTAGTGGGTGTGAAGTGGTACCCACCATGGTTTTAGTTTTACATTTCCTTGGTAACTAATGATGCTGAGCAACTTTTCATGAGTTTACTGACCTTTTGTAAATTGTCTTTTGAGAAACACCTTCAAAATCATTGGCCCATTTTTAAATGGGGTTGTCTCTTATCCATGAGTTGTGAAAATTCTGTGTGTGTTCCAGATACAAGTCCTTTATCTGCTGCCAACATTTGAACAAAATGATATTTGCATTTGAAATTATTTCCAAAAGGAAGCATCTAAATTCTTGGTAATCACATTGTTGCTGACAAAGTCATGCTTTCTGTGTTAGTCTCTAAATTAAAAATAAAAACACTAGGGGAAAAAAGGGGGGGATGAGAGAGAAGATGGTGGAGGAGTAGGTGGACATGGGAGTACATCTCTCTCCACAGGTGCACCAGGAATACATCTTCTGATGCACAAGATCTCACAGAATACCAGTTGACAGTCGACAGGAGTCCCTGACCATTGTAAAGAAATATATAGATCCACACAAAGTTCAGTAAGATGAAGGAAGGAAGGGGAAAAAAGGAGAGTGAGCAGGACTGGACCTCCATCCAAGGGTTGGGGTCAGATCCCCACGTAAGACCAACTGTTTCAGACAGAGGGGAGGCATTTGAGGCTGATGGGACAGTGCAGCAGCTGATTTGTAACAGTGAATGGAGTAATAACCACACAGACAATCCTTCAGCAGCCCCACATGCCCCAGACAAGGATGCAAGTCTCCTGGAATGGGTGGCAGCTGAGACTGGAGTATGGGGAATGGAGAGCAATCCTAGGATGAGGTCTGCTGCCGACTGCACTGAGACGGCTGGAGGGGGCATAAGGGAGATCACAGAGTGGAATACCTTTGGAGGAAAGCAGGGCAGTCGTGGAAGCAAGGCAGTACTGCTGAGTCATGCGCAGGCTGTGGGGCCATCATTGTAGCCTCTCTTTCCCCACACGCCTGTGCTGGCGGCTGACCAACAGGGAAAGACCCCAGAGAGGGTGGATCTTTGAATGCCTGATCTGTGGAGCAAACAAAAGGATCCCAGCCAGGGGGGCACTCTGAGCACATGCTGTGCTGAGCAACACAGAAGGACCCCAGCTAGGGGGGGTCTTTCGAGCACCAGCTGTGCCAAGCAACAGAGAAGGAAGAGCCAGTGAAACTCTTTGAACAACAGCTGTCAGAAGCCACAAAAAAGACTAATGGGGCCTTCCTGGTGATTCAGATGGTAAAGAATCTGCCTGCAGTGCAGGAGGCCTGGGTTCAGTCTCTTGGCTGGGATGATCCCCGGGAGAAGGGAATGGGTACCCACTCCAGTATTCTCGCCTGGAGAATCCCATGGACAGAAGAGCCTGGCGGGCTATAGTCCACGAGGTCGCAGAGTCAGACACGACTGAGCTACTGACACCACTACCAGCAAGTACCACAGCCCCCGTGCCTGAGGACACCAGTGTCCCTGCCTCCTGGGGCTGCCAGGGTTCCCACTGCCCACGCAGCCGCCCCGCCTCCTCGCCCGGTCCCTGCGCAGCAGAGCTGCCCGAGGCTAGAAAACCCCCAACAGTGCCCTGTCTCCTGTGCTCAAGGCCGCCAGCTCCCCTCATGCCTGGCGCTGCAATCCAAGCAGCTGCCCCGCCTCCACGCCCGGTCCTCACGGAGCAGACCCAAGTCCCAGAGGGCAGTCTCAGGAGCAAACGTCTGTGGATGGCCCACAGGCAGAGCGGGGCTGGAGGCACAACTGAACTCCAGAGGCAGTGCAGCTAAGGAAGACTAACAAAAACATTTCACCAGCTATACAAGCTGCGGATTAAATCCACAGGATCAACAAGGCCGACTCTGTGTCCATGGAATACATAAACGGATAATGAGAGTCCCCACAGAAGAAAACCACCCAGCTCTGGCAGCTGGGGGCAGTGGAGGCAACAACACGCAGAAGTAGGGCCAATGAGAGTCTGAGCTGTCCCACGGCAGGTACAGCGATAGCCTAGTGTTGGAAAGCAACCTAAGGAGGTGGATGTGGACTGTGACTCACAGCAAGGGAAAGGACGCTGACAGCTGAGATCAGAAAAAACACTATTCTTCTTATATTTTGATGCGTTTGGTAGTTCTGGATTTTTTTTTTCTCTGTTGCTATGATTGTTGATTTATTATTAAATCTATTTAAGCTTTTGAGAACTTTTTTATTTTAATCATACTTTTATTTCCTTTATAAACTTCTACCTCTACTGTGGCTCGGATCATGAACTTATTGCCAAATTGAGACTTAATTGAAGAAGGTAGGGAAAACCACTAGACCATTCAGGTATGACCTAAATTAAATCCCTTATGATTATACAGTGGAAGTGACAAATAGATTCAAAGGATTAGATCTGATAGAGTGCCTGAAGAACTACGGATGGAGGTTTCTGACACTGTGCAGGAGGTAGGGATCAAGACCATCCCCAAGAAAAAGAAATGCAAAAAGGCAAAGTGGTTGCCTGAGGAGGCCTTACAAATAGCTCTGAAAAGAAGAGAAGGGAAAAGCAAAGGAGAAAAGGAAAGATATTCCCATTGGAATGCAGAGTTCCAAAGAATAGCCAGGAGAGATAAAGCCTTCCTCAGCGATCAATGTAAAGAAATAGAGGAAAACAATAGAATGGGAAAGACTAGAGATCTCTTCAAGAAAATTAGAGATACCAAGGGAACATTTCATGCAAGGATGGACTCAATAAAGGACAGAAATGGTATGGAGCTGACAGAGCAGAAGATACTAAGAAAAGGTGGCAAGAATACACAGAAGAACTAAGCAAAAAAGATCTTCACGACCCAGATGACTACAATGGTGTGAGGACTCACCAGAGCCAGACATCCTGGAGTCCGAAGTCAAGTGGGCCTTAGGAAGCATCACTATGAGCAAAGCTAGCGGAGATGATGGAATTCCAGTTGAGCTATTTCAAATCCTAAAAGACGATGCTGTGAAAGTGCTGAACTCAATATGCCAATAAATTTGGAAAACTCAGCAGTGGCCACAGGACTGGAAAAGGTCAGTTTTCATTCCAATCCCAAAGAAAGGCAATGCCAAAGAATGCTCAAACTACTGCACAATTGCACTCATCTCACACGCTAGCAAAGTAATGCTCAAAATTCTCCAAGTCAGGCTTCAACAGTATGTGAACTGTGAACTTCCAGATGTTCAAGCTGGATTTAGAAAAGGCAGAGGAACCAGAGATCAAATTGCCAACATCCACTGGATCATCGAAAAAGCAAGAGGAAAAACCTCTACTCCTGCTTTATTGACTATGCCAAAGCCTCTGACTGTGTGGGTCACAATAAACTGTGGAAAATTCTTCAAGAGACGGGAATACCAGATTACCTGACCTGCCTCCTGAGAAATCTGTATGCAGGTCAAGAAGCAACAGTTAGAACTGGACATGGAACAACAGACTGGTTCCAAATCCGGAAAGGAGTACATCAAGGCTGTATATTGTCACCATGCTTATTTAACTTATATGCAGAGTACATCATGAGAAACACTGGGATGGAAGAAGCACAAGCTGGAATCAAGATTGCTGGGAGAAATATCAATAACCTCAGAATAGAGATGACTCCACCCTTATGGCAGAAAGCAAAGAAGAACTAAAGAGCCTCTTGATGAAAGTGAAAGATGAGAGTGAAAAAGTTGGCTTAAAACTCAACATTCAGAAAAGTAAGATTATGGCATCTGGTCCCATCACTTCATGGCAAATAGATGGGGAAACAGGGAAAGTGACAGACTTTATTTTCTTGGGCTCCAAAATCACTGCAGATGGTGACTGCACCCATGAAATTAAAGGACGCTTACTCCTTGGAAGAAAAGTTATGGCCAACCGAGACAGCATGTTAAAAATGAGAGATATTACTTTGCCAACTAAGGTCTGTCTAGTCTAAGCTATGGTTTTTCCAGTAGTCATGTATGGATGTGAGAGCTGGACTATAAAGAAAGCTGAGCACCAAAGAATTGATGCTTTTAAACTGTGGTGTTGGAGAAGACTCTTGTGGGTCCCTTGGAGAGCAAGGAGATCCAACCAGTACATCCTACAGGAAATCAGTCCTGAATATTCATTGGAAGGACTGATGCTGGAGCTGAATCTTAAATATTTTGGCCACCTGATAGGAAGAACTAACTCATGTGAAAAGACCCTGAAGCTGGGAATGACTGAAGGCGGGAGGAGAAGGGGATGACAGAGGATGAGATGCCTGGATGGCATCACCAACTCAATGGACACGAGTTTGAGTAAACTCTGGGAGTTGGTGATGGACAGGGAAGCCAGGGGTACTGCAGTTCATGGGGTCGCAAAGTCAGCCAGGACTGAGTGACTGGACTGAACTGAACCTACTCATCGGCCGTTTCTGGCTCTGTGGGTGTTTTCTTTTCCTCCTTTCTTTATTTCACCATGTTTGTTAGTTTGCTTTGTTTTCTTTGTTTATCCCCCAGCTGGCACTCTGCTTTGGTCTTGTTTTCTGGTGTGTTTTAGTTGTTCGTAACTGGTCAATATCATTTTTTATTTTCTTTGCTCAGCAGGTTACTCTCTTCTACTTCCTTTTCCTCGGGCTGTTTTAATTGTATGTGTGTGTATGTTCCTTGTCTTTGCTTTTATTTGTCTGATTTTGTGTTTACCTTTGCCTGGGGTTTTCCCTTTGTTTCTTGTTTTGTCTTTTGTTTTAATCCCCTTTCATGCCATAACAAACAACTTGTGCAATCTTGGTTCCCAAACCAGGATCAGGCTTGAGCCTCTGGAATGGGACCTCTGAGTCCAAGACCCTAGACTGCCAGAGAGCTCCTAGCCCCAAGAGTGCTAATTTGTGAGAACTCCCACAAAGGTCTCCACCTGTATCCCAGGTCCAGCAGCACCCAGCACAGGACATCTGCCCCAAACCACAAACAAGACAAAAACACAAACTCCATCATCAGCAGACAGGCTTCCCACAGACCCCCAAAACATACCACCTCACACAGCCCTGCTCATCAGAGGGAGAAAAGCTGACCTCCTCCGACCAGAATGCAGAGACCAGGCCTCCTAACCCACAGCCTACACAAACAACTGGACCACCCTAACCCACCATGGGCAGAAACCAAAAGGAAGAAGGAAGACAACCCTAAAGCCTGTGAAAAGGAGACCTCAAACACAGTAAGTTAGAAAAAAATGAAAAGAGAAATACTGCACAAGGGAAGCAACAAGTTAAAAAGAAGCAACAAGTTACAGACTTACAATACCAAACAAAGGAAGAGGAAATAGGCAAACTACCTGAAAAAGAATTCAGAGTAATAGTCAAGATCGTCCAAAACCTTGAAAACAGAATGGAGAAAATCCAAGAATCAATTAACACATTTAACAAAGACCTAGAGGAAATAGAGAATAAGCAGAAAGAAACAACACAGTTAATGCCATTAAAAACATTCTAAAAGGAATCAATAGCAGAGTAACAGGCAGAAGAACAGATAAATGAGCTGGAAGGCAGAATACTGGAAATAATGACTGAAGAGCAGAATAAAGAAAAAAGGATGAAAAGGATTGAGGACAGTCTCCAAAACCTCTGTGATAATATTAAACACACCAACATTCACATTATAGGGGTCCCAGAAGAAGAAGGAAAAAGAAAGGATCTGAGAAAACTGAAGAGATTATAGTTAAAAACTTCCCTAGCATGGAAAAGAAAATAGTTGATCAAATCCAAGAAGCAGAGTCCCCCCAAAACAGAATAAACCCAAAGAGAAACATGCCAAGACACATACTAATCAATCTAACAAAGATTAAACACAAAGAAAGAAATCTAAAAGCAGCAAGGGAAAAGTAACACATGAAGGAAATACGATTTCATTTTCATATGATTTACAGCTGATCTTTGCAGAAACTCTGCAGGTCAAGGGAAGGGCAGGATATATTTCAAGTACTGAAAGGGAAAAATCTACAACCAAGATCACTCTACCTAGCAAGGATCTCATTCTAAACTGATGGAGAAGTCAAAGGCTTTACACAAAAGCAAGAGCTGAGGATTTAGCAACACCAAACCAGCTTTACAGCAAATGTTAAAGGAACTTCTGCAGGCAGGAAACACAAGAGAAGGAAAAGGCCACAAAAACAAATCGAAAACAAGAAAATGTCAAAAGGAAGACATATCGATAATTACTTTGAATGTAAATGGATTAAATGCTCCAACCAAAAGACATAGACTGGCTGAGTGGATACAAAAACAAGATCCATATATATGCTGCTTTTAAGAGACCCACTTCAGAGCTAGAGATACATATAGGCTGAAAGTAAGAAGATGGAAAAAGATATTCCATGCAAATGGAAATCAAAAGAAAGCCAGAGCAGCAATCCTCATATCTGACAAAACAGACAAATAAAAATATAACAAGACAACAAAGGACACTACATAACGATCAAGGGATCAATCCAAGAGGAAGACGTAACAATTGTAAATATGTATGCACACAACATCAGAGCACCTCAATACGTGAAGCAAACACTAACAGACATAAAAGGGGAAACTGACAGTAATATAGTAATAGTAGGAGACTTTAACACCCACTTACACCAATGGACAGATCATCAAAACAGCAAATTAATAAGGAAACACAAATCTTAAATGACACATTAGACCAGAGAGACCTTATTGATATCTTCAGGACATTCCATCCAAATGTAGAAGAATACCACTTTCTTCTCAAGCGTACATGGAACATTCTCTAGGATAAACCACATCTTGGGTCACAAGTCAAGCCTAAGTAAATTTAAGACAACTGAAATTGTACCAAGCATCTTCTCTGACCACAACACTATGTGACTAGATATCAATTACAGGAAAAAAAACTTAAAAAAACACAAACACATGGAGGTTAAACAATATGTTTCTAAATAACCAACAGATTACTGAAGAAATCAAAAGGGAAATCAAAAAATTCCTAGGGAAAAAAAAATTCCTAGAAACAAATGACAATGAAAACACAACTCAAAACCTATGGGATGCAGCAAAACCAGTTCTAAGAGGTAAGTTTATAGCAATACAATCCCACCTCAGGAAACAAAAATACCCAATAGACAACCTCACTTTATAGATAAAACAACTAGGAAAGGAAGAACAAAAACCCTAAAAGTTAGCAGAAGAAAAGAAACCACAAAGATCAGAGCAGAAATAAATGAAAAAGAAGTGAAGGAAACAATAGTAAAAACCAAAACAACTGAAAGCTGGTTCTTTGAGAAGATAAACAAAACTGACAAGCCATTAGCCCTACTCATCAAGAAAAAAAGGGAGAAGAATCAAATCAACAAAATTAAAAATGAAGGAGGAGAGGTTACAACAGACAATGCAGAAATACAAAAGATCATAAGAGCAACATGCCAATAAAATGGACAACCTAGAAGAAATGCACAGATTCTTAGAAAAGTTCAATCTTCCAAGACTGAACCAGGAAGAAATTGAAACTATGAACAAGCTAATCAAAAGGAAATAAAAATCAAAACTGTGGTAAAAAATCTCTAAAAAAAAAAAACAAAAGTCTAGGGCCAGATGGTTTCAAAGGCAAATTCTATCAAACATTTAGAGAAGACCTAATGCCTATGCTTCTCAAGCTCTTCCAAAAAACTGCAGAGGCAGGAACACTTCCAAATTTACTCTACAAGGCCACCATCACCCTGATATCAAAACAGATAAAGATATGACAAACAAAGAAAATTACAGGCCAATATCACTGATGAACACAAATGCAAAAATCCTCAGTGAAATTCTAGCAAACAGAATCCAACAACACATTAAAAAGATCATACACCATGACCAAAATGGGTTTATCCAAGGGATGCAAGGATTCAATATACACAAATCAATCAATGTGATACACCATATCAATAAACTGAAAGACAAAAACCATATGATAATCTCAATAGATGCAGAAAAAGCTTTTGACAAAATTCAGCGCCCATTTATGATAAAAACTTTCTCTATCTAAGATAAGGAAGAAAAAGAGTGCCCACTCTTGCCACTATGATTCAACATAGTTTTGGAAGTCCAAGCCATGGCCATCGGAAAAGAAATAAAAGGAATCCAGATTGGAAAAGAAGAAGCAAAATTCTCACTGTTCGCAGATGACATGATACTATACACAGAAAACCCTAAAGATACTATCAGAAAACTAATAGAGCTAATCAGCTGTAGTAAAGTCACATGATACAAAATCAATACACAGAAATCACTAGCATTCCTATACATTAACAACTAAAAATCAGAAAGAGCAATCAAGGAATCAATCCCATTTACCACTGCAACAACAGTAACAACAATAACAAAAAAAACCCTAAGAATAAACCTACCTGATGAAAGAAATCAAAGACAACATAAACAGATGGAGAGAGATTCCATGTTCCTGGGTTGAAAGAATCAATACTGTGAAAATGATTACACTACCAAAAGCAATCTACAGATTCAATGAAATCCCTATCAAATTACGAAAGGCATTTTTCACAGAACTAGAACAAAAAATTTCACAGTTCGTATGGAAACACAAAAGACCCCAAATAGCCAAAGCAATCTTGAAAAAGAAGAACGGAGCTGGAGGAATCAACTGTTCCGACTGAAGACTACACGACAAAGCTACAGTCATCAAAACAGTATGGTACTGGCGCAAAAATAGAAACATAGACCAATGGAACAAAATAGGATGCCCAGAGATAATCTACACAACTACAGGCACCTTATCTTTGACCAAAGAGGCAAGAATATACAATGGAGAAAACTATCTTCAGTGAGTGGCGATGGGAAAACTGGACAGCTACGTGTAAAAGAATGAAATCAGAACACTTCCTAACAACACACACAAAGATACACTCAAAATGGATTAAAGACCTGAATGTAAGACCAGAAACTATAAAACTCTTAGAGGAAAACACAGGCAGAACACTGTATGACATAAATCACAGCAAGATCCTCTATGACCCACCTCCTAGAGTAACGGAAATAAAAACAAAAATAAACAAGTATAATCTAATTACATTTAAAAGCTTTTGCACAGCAAAGGAAAGTATAAACAAGGTGAAAAAACAACCCTCAGAATGGGAGAAAATAACAGTAAAATGAAACAACTGACAAAGGATTAATTTCCAAAATACACAAGCAGCTCATGCAACTCAATACCAGAAAAACAAACGTTCCAATCAAAAAGTGGGAAAGAGACCTCAACAGACATTTCTCCAAAGAGGAAATACAAATGGCTAATAAACACATGAAAAGATGCACAACACTGCTCATTATTAGAGAAATGAAAATCAAAACTATAATGAGGTATCGCCTATCAGTCAAAATGGCCATCATCAAAAAATCTGCAAACAATAAATGCTGGAGGGAGTGTGGAGAAAAGGGAACCTTCTTGCACTGCCGGTGAAAATGTACATTGATATCTCCACTATGGAAGACATTATGGTGTTTCTTTAAAAAAGCTAGGAATAAAACTAGTTATTCCTAGTTTTATTGCTGGGATTGACCCAACAATCCCACTACTGGGCATTTACCCTGAAGAAACCATACCTGAAAAAGACACATGTATCCCATTGTCCACTGCAGCACTATGTACAATAGCTAGGACATGGAAGCAACCTAGATGTCTACTGACAGATGAATGGATACAGAAGCTGTGGTACACACACACAATGGAATATATCACTCAGCCATAAAAGGAACACATTTGAGTCAGTGCTAATGAGGTGGATGAACTGAGAGTCTATTATACATAGTGAAGTCAGTCAGAAAGAAAAAAACAAACATCATATATTAACGCACATATATCGGATCTAGAAATATTGTACTGCTGAACCTATCTGCAGGGCAGCAGTGGACACACACAGAGGCAGACTTGTGGACGTGGGGCGGGGGGGAGGACGGTGGGACAAAGAGAGCACATGGAGACATGTACACTGCCATATGCACACAGATGGCCAGTGGGTCTGCTGTGTGACTCAGGGAGCTCAGTGACAACCCAGAGGGGCGGGATGGGGCGTGAGGCGGGATGCAGGCTCAAGAGGGAGGGGACGTATGTATACCTATGGCTGATTCATGCTGATACATGGCAGAAACCAACACAGTACTGTAATTATCCTTCAATTAAAAACAAATAAATTTAAATAAATAAATACAATTTATATCTAAAAAAATTAAGTTATTAGAATATTTTTCTAATATCCTGACTCAAGCTTTCTAACAGCTGGCTTATCTTTGTCTTTTTGTCATATTTAGTTGCATTTCATTTGTTTTGTTACAGACCCTGTAGTCACACCTAGACTTTCCAAACTGAAAACATTACATCTATATATGATCTACAAAGTCAATATATGATCAATGATCAAACTGGAATATCTGAAAGAAATGCAATTTTGAATTAGTGTCAATGTTTCATATTTCTATTTTCTGAGTAAAGAAGAAATAAATATACTTTCTTGTTATACAGCAAAATAAATCTTAAATACTGCTTAAAAAAAAAAAAAAGCAATGAATATCCACTGTGTGTGCTACATCCATATGGACCATATCAAGCTGCTCCCACAGAACCTATGGAGCAAGAGGGAGCTATGAAAATAAGATGCTCATGCTATTTGCTATACTGTGAATAATAAAGGCCTTTGTCTCTACCAGAATCATGTATCTTCTGCTAGCATCCATGAAACAGTAATATGCTTTAGCTTTAAAGTAGGGTGTAATTCTAGACTCAAAAGTAAAAATCTTGAGGCTATGAATACTATTTGCTATTGAAAATAGTATTTACTCACAATTATGTTTGTTTTAGGAAAGTAACTTGCTAGACTATGTATTGTAAGAAATTAAGCTTACCCCCCTGAAGGTATAATATACACAGACACTATAATTATTAACCCACTCTATAATTACTGACTTTATTTTGTAACCTCACTTGTCCATAAGTGGCGGACAATCCATAAGGCAGGCAACATCAAGACTTTCTGTCTGCATTTTATCATTTTAGAGTTTCTTATTTATTTTTACACAAGACAAATGTGACTTTTTGATCAACAGAATGAGATCAAACAAATCTCAACTGCAACACTTGAGCAAAAACATAATCAAGTAATGCTTCAAAATTCTGAGAAAATTAAGTTCAACCTAGAAGTCTATGCTCAGCCAACCAACCAATAAGGTTTAAGGGCATAAGAGATAGTCCCTTCAAAACATTTTCCTCCCAAGCACTCTCTTTCTCTCAGAAAGTTATCAGAAAGTTCATTTATCTCCTAAGAGCAGAGAGTAAACCAACAGATAGAAGCATCTGAGATGCAGGAAACCAACAATGCAGCAAAGGGATTTCGCAGAAGGCATGCAAAGGTATGTCTCAAGATGATGGCTGTATGCAGCTCTCAAGGGCAAACAGTCTTTGCTAGAACAGAAAGGCAGAGAAATTCAGAAATGATTTCATCCTCTCCACTCCACCGAAAAAGGAACCAATAAATTATCTGATACTATTACACAGACGGTTTTTAAGTTCTTTATGGAACAATCAGTTATGATATACAGAAAGTTAAACAAATGAGGGGAAAAAAGCAACTATTACTTCAGACAAAAATAAAAATTCTACAAGAAAAAAACCAGATCACCGAACACTTCTGGGCTTATCAGTGAGAATTTACATACACACAGCAGTTTAAACTTTACACAGTAATTTAACTAAAACTGTAACAGCAGATAGAGGAAGAAGTATTAGCAGTGAGGTGTTCTAGGACATCTGGCTATCCCCAAAAGGAAAGTCAAAATAAAATAACTAATAAGCCAAGAATAAAAATATAAAATACAATAATGAAAGAAACATCTGAAGTACTGAAAATAGTTACCTCTGGGGTATAGAACCCAAAGGGTAGGGAGGGGCTGCTGTTTTTACTGTAAGACTTTAAGTACTATTTAATTTTTTTAATTGCTTATGTACTATTGTGACTAAAATAACAGTAATTTAAAAAAATACAGAGCCTACAGAAGGCTAGATAATTTGAACCAACTCAATGAAAAAAAACTTTAAAAAGCTCAACAAAATATAAGAAATATTTCCTAAAAATAAAACCTAAGAAGGTTAAGAGCATTCACTTTCATCAGGAGATTAAGATTCAGGAGAAGGTTAAAACTGGGAAAAGTCAGAAAACTGCTTGGGCTCCATCTGCCCAGAGACACTCTGCTGAGGCAGGAGAGCTGGCCCAGAGACAGCCTCAGCAGACAAAGGAAAAGAAGGGCTGGGACCCCGAGAGCTTAACTGCAGAAGTAATTAAGGACCAGAATTAAACCTTGCTCTAACACAGTCTTCAGCTACCTGAGTGACCCAGAAAATCTAAAGCTTAAAAGTTGGGCTTAATGAAAACAAATGGTATCTTCTCACCTTAGGCCTCAAATTATTCAACAACTAAGTTTTCAAACATAATATCTAGTATACATTCAAAGATAAAACAGGCACACAAAAGAATAATACAACAGATACAGACCCACATGGGCTCCCAATGCTGTCTTCTCAGACAGATTATATAATAACTATATTTAAGTATGTAACACAAGATGGAAAATTTCAGCAACAAAAGAATCAAATACAAGCTAAAAGAAAATAAAAATTCTAGAACTGAAAAACAAAATTAGGAACTCAATGAATAGATTTAACAGCAGATAACACATAGAGTACAAAAGAACTGGAAGGTAAGTCAGAAGAAGTTTCCAGAATGAAGCAGAGGAAGAAAGGACGGCGCACACAGAAGAGAGGTTAAGAGACATGGTATACAATGAAAAGGTCAGACACACATGTAACTGGCATTCCAGGAAGAGACAAAGAGAGAATGGGGCAGAAATATCTGAAGAAATGCATGCGTGCTAAGTCACATCAGTCATGTCCAACTCCTTGCGACCCTATGGACTGTAGCCCATCAGACTCCTCCATCCATGGAATTCTCTAGGCAAGGATACTGGAGTGGGTTGCCATTTCCTTCTCCAGGGGATCTTCCCAACCCAGGGATCAAACCCGTGTCTCTTGTGTCTGCTGCACTTGCAAGTGGGTTCTTTACCACTAGGGCCACCTGGGAAGCCCTATTTGAAGAAATAATGGCTGAGATTTTCCAGAACTGATGAAAACATCAATCCACAGAATCAAGAATTTCTTGCAATCTCAGAGTAAATAAAAGAAATCCACACTCAGAAACGTCATCATGAAACTACAGAAAACCAGAAAGAAAACAAACTTAAAAGCAGTCAGAAAAAAAGAAAGGAAAAAAAAAGCAAAGCCTTTAAAAGTGTAATACTTAGACTGACTTATCAATAACAGAAGCCAGAAAACAGTGGAACGATACTCTCAATGAGTAAACAACAAAAATAAAAACAAAATGGCCAACCTAAATTTCTATGCCATCTGAAAATATCCTTCACAAATGAAGATGAAATAAAAAAATTTTCTGACAAACAATAACAGAATTTAGACATCAAGAGATTCTGTGCAGGCAGAGGAAAAGTTAGAGGTGTAAGAAGGGGGAAAAGAGCAAATAAGATGGAAACACACTCTCCAGATGAAAGGGATTCACGGAGTTCAATGCTTTAATTATTACTTGCTTAATCTTTTTTTAGTACTCTAAGGGCTAATTCTTTTACTTGTTATTAACATCCTATTTATCTCTAGACTCTGCATGCTGTACTTCAAAGGCACATCTGCAAGTAGTTCATTTCAGATTCATGTCTCTATCTAAAGATCTTAGGCCCAAATTGCCAGAGACTATTAAGCCAGATTTACTAAGACTTTGTCATCATTCTGACTCCTGCTTATCTAACTTATTATTACTGAATAAGCAGAAAGTAATAAAAATAATTTATACTGAGTATATAAGGTATTCTTCATTTATGCTGATATGAAGTTAGGTTACTACCTACTATCTTTGTGACACCTCTTTCCTTTTCCTCTTTCCTTTTCTCCATAGAATTCATATTTAGACTGTGAGCTACCAGTTAGACTGCCTGAGTTAAAAGTCCAGACACCAACCTTTAACAGCCAAATGTCACTGGTAGTATATTTAACCTCTTTATGCATCAGTTTCCAAATCATTAGGGCAGTAGCAAAAATTGTTATTTTCACATAGGTTATTTCAAGAATTAAGATCTAAAATATACATGGAAAAGCTCTCAGCAAAGTATCTATCACATAATAAACATTCAATATACATTAAAAACAATTTTTTCTCGGAAAAAAGTACATAGAAACTACATTTTTAAAGCTATGAATTTTAGAAATTATATGTTTTAAAATTATTCTCAATAATTTTGTAGTAACAACTAATTCCTTAAAAATAAGGGACTACTCACTTGACTAGATCTGTTCTGTTGTTGATAGCAGCCCAATGCAGGAGTGTAACGTTTTCTTTGTCTGGTTGCCTCACGTCATAACCTGCTTCCACCAACTCTCGGCAGCGTTCATATATTCCGTATCTTAAGAAGAAGGAAAATGAGGCAGTTACCATTATTTGACAAGAAGTTTAAAGCTGAAAATAACATTTCTAGAAGAAACTGATGCTCCATTTTGATACCTGGAAACTAAAAAGCCTTTCTCAATATAAAGTGTTACTTTAGAAATATCAATACTCCAACAGCTTTTACTAACCCATATTATAATTTTAAACTTCTCTTCTCTAACAATGCAATACCTCGTAAAGTAGAAGAGAACAGGACACTATAGATTAAAATATCTATCAGTTTGTTTTTATTAATATCACCACTTATTCCACAAAGCACTGAAGGCAGCTTATTAAAAATACATATAATTATGTTAAAATATTGTCATAAATAAGCAATAACAAAGTTTGTCATTGATTTACAACATCAAAAAAAAGGATGTCTTACAACTTTAAGATGCTTTATTTAGAAACTTAGCTTTGGTATTCCTAAAGGCAAATAAAAAAGGAGGTGTGGAGGTGGGAAATAGCGTGGGTGGGGAAGTCAATGAGACATAAGAGTTTAAGTAAATGTGACATAAGAGAAAGACATTGTGAGTTTAAGTCAATGAGACATAAGAGAAAGTTTACTGGAAAAGCGTGAGAAAAGATGTTAATGTAATAAAGAAGAAAGATGTGTACAAAGAGCTTAACCTTTTCCTCCCTTTCTGTTTAGGTCATTGTGTGGCTGCATATATATTTCTCAAAATGCTGTAACATGGAAATTTTTATGCACAAGCAAAAATGCAAAGAATACAACAAATCACCAAGAATCCATCATGGAGTCTCAAAAACCATCAACTTTATCCAAAACAAAATACTGGATCCTTGGAAATATGAGAAACAATAACAAATTTAAACGAGCTTTGACCATATTAATCAGAATGGTCTCCAAAATAGGGAAGGCATACCACAGGGTGAGGCTGGGGAAGAGGTGACATAACAATGGGACATTTGGAGCAAATATTAAAACTACATTCGTATCACAGTTTACAGGGAAAAGAGATTAATCTTCACTAATGTTCAACAGCCTTCACTGCTTTAATGCTCACCTACACTGGCTCCGAACTGCGTATGTTCACACATACACACACACACACGTGCGCGCGCGCACGCACACACACGCACGCACACATGTGCGCACGTGCACACACACACACAAACACACAAGGTCACTCAACCTAAGCGAAGAGCAGGAGTTCCACAATTCACAAGTAATGAAAGTAGCACCTTCAGTTCTCTGTTCTTTTTCAGAAAACTGTTTACATGTGCCCAGTTAAGTGAACTATGACTAAGCAACTGCACACACACACACAGAGGAATGCTCATGAGAATGATTCATAGTAATTTCATGAGACGTTTCCTTGGGGAGATAAGGAAAAAGGATGCTGAGCAACCTGCAGCAATTATAGCAAAATGTTAGCATCTGCTTAATCTGACAGTTATATTCTTCTCTATATTTATCTGGAGGATTGAAACATTTCAAAATTTAAATAAATGTTTTAAAAGGTAGAAATCATAGACCGCACATATAGTTAAGAGGGTATTTGAGGAATAAAGAAAGGTGTTTTTTTTTTCTTAAGATGAAAGATGCTAGAGTATATCTGCTGATGGAAATCATGCATTAGAGTGCGAGATTAATGACAAAGGAGAGAAAGAATATATTAATAGAAGCCAGGTTTGAAAAGGAAAAATTAATGTAGAGCAGTATAATTTGCTTGGTAAATGGAGCTGGCGGGGTGTGCTGTGAGTTCTGACTTCGTGGACACAGTGTAAATTAGGGTGACAGCGGACTAAGAGCTTCAGAAAGTTTGCCTCTCCACAAAAGTAATGAAAAACTGGCAGTATCAACGTTTTCAGATTTTCCAAAAAGTTCTTCTCACTGGTAAAGAATCCACCTGGAATGCAGAGGATGCGGGTTTAATCCCTGGGTCGGGAAGATCCCCTGGAGAAGGAGCTGGCAATCCACTTCAGTATTTTTGCCTGAGAAATCCTGTGGATAGAGGAGCCTGATGGGCTACAATCTATGGGGTCACAAAAGAGTCAGAAATGACTCAGCAACTAAACAACATCAAATTTTTCAGAATCTAGGGGGAAAAAAAGTTAACAAGACTTCCAGCTACCAAAGGTATCTGGTCAAGAAAAACAGGAAGACTTTCAGGAAGAACAGAGGACTCTGGTATTTTAAAATACAACACTCCCAGACTTCCCTGGTGGTCCAACGGCAAGAAACGGCCTGCCAATGCAGGGGACATGGGTTCAATCCCTGGCCTGGGAAGATTCCACATGCTGCAGGGCAACGAAGCCCATGGCCCACAACTACTGAAGCCTGCAGGCTACAGTGCCCGTGCTCCACAACAAGAGGAGCCACTGTGATGAGAAGCCTGAGCACCAAGCTGTCACAGATAGAGGACCCCACTGTCCCAGCTAGAGAGGACCCCACTGTCACAGCTAGAGAGCACCCCACTGTCACAGCTAGAGAGCACCCCACTGTCACAGCTAGAGAGCACCCCACTGTCACAGATAGAGGACCCCACTGTCCCAGCTAGAGAGACCCCACTGTCACAGCTAGAGAGCACCCCACTGTCACAGCTAGAGAGCACCCCACTGTCACAGCTAGAGAGGACCCCACTGTCACAGCTAGAGAGGACCCCCCACTGTCACAGCTAGAGAGGACCCCCCACTGTCACAGCTAGAGAGGACCCCCCCACTGTCCCAGATAGAGGACCCCACTGTCACAGATAGAGGACCCCACTGTCACAGCTAGAGAGACCCCACTGTCACAGATAGAGGACCCCACTGTCACAGACAGAGAGACCCCACTGTCACAGATAGAGAGCACCCCACTGTCACAGAGAGCACCCCACTGTCACAGCTAGAGAGACCCCACTGTCACAGCTAGAGAGGACCCCCCACTGTCACAGCTAGAGAGCACCCCACTGTCACAGCTAGAGAGCACCCCACTGTCACAGCTAGAGAGCACCCCACTGTCACAGCTAGAGAGCACCCCACTGTCACAGCTAGAGAGGATCCCCACTGTCCCAGATAGAGGACCCCACTGTCACAGATAGAGGACCCCACTGTCACAGCTAGAGAGGACCCCATGTCACAGCTAGAGAGCACCCCACTGTCCCAGCTAGAGAGCACCCCACTGTCCCAGCTAGAGAGCACCCCACTGTCACAGCTAGAGAGACCCCACTGTCACAGATAGAGGACCCCACTGTCACAGACAGAGAGCACCCCACTGTCACAGCTAGAGAGACCCCACTGTCACAGATAGAGAGCACCCCACTGTCACAGCTAGAAAGCACCCCACTGTCACAGCTAGAGAGACCCCACTGTCACAGCTAGAGAGGACCCCCCACTGTCACAGCTAGAGAGCACCCCACTGTCACAGCTAAAGAGGATCCCCACTGTCCCAGATAGAGGACCCCACTGTCCCAGATAGAGGACCCCACTGTCCCAGCTAGAGAGCACCCCACTGTCCCAGCTAGAGAGGACCCCCACTGTCACAGCTAGAGAGACCACACTGTCACAGCTAGAGAGGACCCTATTTGTCACAGATAGAGGACCCCACTGCCACAGCTAAAGAGGACCCCATGTCACAGCTAGAGAGCGCCCCACTGTCCCAGCTAGAGAGCACCCCACTGTCACAGCTAGAGAGACCCCACTGTCACAGATAGAGGACCCCACTGTCACAGACAGAGAGACCCCACTGTCACAGATAGAGGACCCCACTGTCACAGACAGAGAGACCCCACTGTCACAGACAGAGAGCACCCCACTGTCACAGATAGAGAGCACCCCACTGTCACAGATAGAGGACCCCACTGCCACAGCTAAAGAGGACCCCATGTCACAGCTAGAGAGCGCCCCACTGTCCCAGCTAGAGAGCACCCCACTGTCACAGCTAGAGAGCACCCCACTGTCCCAGCTAGAGAGGACCCCCCACTGTCACAGATAGAGAGACCCCACTGTCACAGCTAGAGAGGACCCCCCACTGTCACAGCTAGAGAGCACCCCATGTCACAGCTAGAGAGCGCCCCACTGTCACAACTAGAGAGGACCCCCCACTGTCCCAGCTAGAGAGCACCCCACTGTCCCAGCTAGAGAGGACCCCATGTCACAGCTAGAGAGCACCCCACTGTCACAGCTAGAGAGTACCCCACTGTCACAGCTAGAGAGCACCCCACTGTCACAGCTAGAGAGGACCCCCCACTGTCACAGCTAGAGAGCACCCCACTGTCACAGCTAGAGAGGACCCCACTGTCACAGCTAGAGAGGACCCCACTGTCACAGCTAAAGAGCACCCCATGTCACAGCTAGAGAGCACCCCACTGTCCCAGCTAGAGAGGACCCCCCACTGTCACAGCTAGAGAGACCCCACTGTCACAGCTAGAGAGGACCCCCCACTGTCACAGCTAGAGAGCACCCCATGTCACAGCTAGAGAGCGCCCCACTGTCACAGCTAGAGAGGACCCCCCACTGTCCCAGCTAGAGAGCACCCCACTGTCACAGCTAGAGAGCACCCCACTGTCACAGCTAGAGAGCACCCCACTGTCACAGCTAGAGAGGACCCTACTGTCCCAGCTAGAGAGCAGCCCATGTCACAGCTAGAGAGCACCCCACTGTCACAGCTAGAGAGCACCCCACTGTCACAGCTAGAGAGCACCCCACTGTCACAGCTAGAGAGGACCCCCCACTGTCACAGCTAGAGAGCACCCCACTGTCACAGCTAGAGAGGACCCCACTGTCACAGCTAGAGAGCACCCCACTGTCACAGCTAGAGAGCACCCCATGTCACAGCTAGAGAGCACCCCACTGTCCCAGCTAGAGAGCACCCCACTGTCACAGCTAGAGAGGACCCCACTGTCCCAGATAGAGCACCCCATGTCACAGCTAGAGAGCACCCCACTGTCACAGCTAAAGAGCACCCCATGTCACAGCTAGGGAGGACTCTCCACTGTCGCGCAACTAGAGAAAGCCTGAACACAGCAACAAAGACCTGGCAAGGCTAGACTAATAAACAAACAAAAATCTTTTGAAAATACCGCCATCCCATCCTCTGCTCCCCAGCAGCCTTGAAAAAGATGTAATATTCCTGGTACTGGTATCAAGAGTGAACAGAACAGGAAAGGAGTTCTTTCAAAGCCTCATTCCCAATGAGGGGTCATTATCTCACCTACATGGCAGTTCCCTGGAAGAGTCTACTTGAAAGGCTTATCAACGGGACCTCACCCAGTTGATGACTTCAAAACAGATGTCAAAGAAGAAGACAACTCCAACAAGAAACTTACTGTGTAGCCTTAACTATGTCCCATGTGCTATAATCATCAATGTGAGTTTTCCGTCCCAGGGGTTCACCATATCCATGGTTATAATGGCTTTGAGGTTTGATTTCCTGTTAAAGAAAAAAAAATTACACAGAAGAAATGAGAAAAGTACAGAAAATATTTCAGTGTTTTACTATTGCTTCTGTGCTGTTTGAAGAATGTTTATTATTTAAAATATTAACTTTAACCTTATGCTGAAGTCCGTACTCTTTGGAGAAAAAGCATATTCAAACAGATATACTCCTTATACAAACTGTCAAAATAAACAGCTGTAAGACCTTAAATTAGTGACAAATTAGTCACTGAAATTTATCTTTAGCTCCAAAGAACTCTACTTCTTCATCAAATCAACTCTCATTCTCTCTGACCAATTTTTCTATTATTCCATCATCACCTCTAGTACTACATCAAAACTTTCATCACCTGCCAAATATGCAAAACAGAAAAAGAGACACAGAAATACAGAACAGACTTTTGAACTCTGTGGGAGAATGTGAGGGTGGGATATTTCAAAAGAACAGCATGTATACTATCTATGGTGAAACAGATCACCAGCCCAGGTGGGATGCATGAGACAAGTGCTTGGGCCTGGTGCACTGGGAAGACCCAGAGGAATCGGGTGGAGAGGGAGGTGGGAGGGGGGGGGGGGATCGGGATGGGGAATACGTATAAATCTATGGCTGATTCATATCAATGTATGACAAAACCCACTGAAATGTTGTGAAGTAATTAGCCTCCAACTAATTTAAAAAAAAAAAAAAAAAAACTAAGGTCCTAGAAAAGGAACCCAGGATACTACTTTATCAGTCTCAGATGTCACCTTTTCCTACACTCTGTCATGCTGAGAGCACATTACGCATCTCTTAGGTGAAAAAGGAAAATGGGGGCACTCTGTGTGTGTTCAGCGGCTCAGTCGTGTCTGACTCTTTGTGACCCCGTAGACTGTGGCCCACTAGGCTCCTCTTTCATGGGATTTTCCAGGCAAGAATGCTGGAGTGGGTTGCCATTTCCTACTCCAGGGGATCCTTCTGTTCCAGGGACTGAACCCTTGTCTCCTGCACCTCCTGCTTTGGCAGGCAGATTCTTCACCACTGCACCACCTATAAATTCGCTTAAGTAATCCTAAAAATTCAACATCCTTAAAGAAACTAATTTTTAAATAAAAATTTAAACAGCCTTATAGAATATTATCAATATATCCACTTAAAGCTTGTATACTATGTGCAACTTTCTATTTAAAATACAAAATTTGCTATGCATAGTCAATTTCTTCAATATATAGCACTAAGATCCAATTACTTCTTCTATATGAAAACAGAAAAATTGAGCATGCTTGGCTCTACTATCATCCATTCAAATCTCTATGATTCTGATATTTTTCTCTTATAGGTGCACACACTTGCAAATGAAAAGATAAGGCATAACAAGATATTTGGAAAGAATTAAATCCTTAGAATAATTCATTTTTTCTTGGTCACTGAAATTTAGTAATACAAATTTAATGGTAGTTCACTGGAGGAAAAAAGGCTATTATCTTCAGCTCACTCTAGCCATTCAACCTGTGAAAAATTCCAAACTGATTTGTCTGGGCCATACATTTAGAAGACTATCAACAATACTGCTGAATATTTTCAACAACAAAATATTTAGAAGTTTCACAAAAATAAATTCTGCCTAATATAACCTTTCAACAAAGAAAGCTTAGTTCCTTATGAAAACACTATCGCCAATATTAAAATACCACCACAACAATCACAAATACACATTTGCAGAAGAAAGAAGATAGACGTCAGTCTTAAGCCAAGATTCACAACATACATACTGCATACAGTTTATTAAGTGATTTTTTTTTGAGAGAGATTGTTCTTGGACTCCATTAAAGTACAATTGGTTAAATGTGAACACAAGCAGGTACACTATATTGGGTGTAGGCAACACTGAATAATTGATGGAGCGAACCAATACATGACTTGCTGCTGCTGCTGCTGCTGCTAAGTCGCTTCAGTCGTGTCCGACTCTGTGCGACCCCACAGACAGCAGCCCACCAGGCTCCTCCATCCATGGGATTCTCCAGGCAAGAGTACTGGAGTGGGGTGCCATTGCCTTCTCCAAATACATGACTTACCCAATTTAATTTTTTTAGAACTTTCCTGTTAAATTTCTCCACTGAATTCCAGTTCTCAACTTCTCAATGCTCTATATTCAGTGGCATAAGATAAGAGAAAGACACTTCTCAGATCGGTAACACTGATCTTCCTTTTTTCTAAATATTTTTATATTATTCTCCCCTACCATAGGGAAAATAACTTTTTAAGAGGGTGTCAAAAAACTCCATAATCAAAATCTTAAAAATAAAAATGAATTATCTTTTAAAAATCAAACCCCTCCCAAAAAAAGACTACCCAAACATCAAAATTTTAAATATAGATATCACTAGTAGTATTGCTCACTGCTGTTCCTTTGCACCAGGCTCCACTGTGGCTTTTTCATACTATCCACGGGGTTCTGCTGTTACAGTGCTGTGTTCAAATTGGTCACCAAATTAGGAAAAATCAGCTGCGGCCACAGGACTGGAAAAGATCAGTTTTCATTCCAATCCCAAGGAAGGGCAATGCCAAAGAACATTCAAACTACCATAAAATTGCACTCATTGCACAAGATAGCAAGGTTATGCTCAAAATCCTTCAAGCTAAGCTTCAGCAGTATGTGAACCAAGAATATCAAGATGTATCACAAGCTAGATGACTCTCAAGCTGGAATCAAGACTTGCCAGGAGAAGTATCAACAACCTCAAATATGCAGATGATACCACTCTAATGTCAGAAAGCAAAGAGCAACTAAAGAGCCTCCTGATGAGGGTGAAAGAAGAGTGTGAGAAAGCTGGCTTGAAACTCAACATGCAAAAATCTAAGATCAAGCCATCCAGTCCCATCACTTCATGGCAAACAGATGGGGGAAAAGTGGTAGCATTTTATTTTCTTGGGCTCTAAAATCACTGCACACGGTGACTGCAGCCATGAAATTAAAAGACACTTGCTGCCTGAAAGGAAAGCTATGACAAACCTAGACAGCATATTAAAAAGCAGAGATATCACTTTGCTGACAGAGGTTGGTATAGTCAAAGCTATGGCTTTTCCAGCAATCACGTAGGCATATGAGACTTGGACCATTAAGAAGGCCGAGTGCTGCACTGATGCTTTCAAACTGTGGTGCTGGAAAAGACTCTTGAGAGTCCCTTGGACTGCAAGGAGACAGAACCAGTCTCCTTTCCTAAAGGAAATCTACCCTGAATATTCATTGGAAGGACTGTTGCTGAAGTTGAAGCTCCAATACTTTGGCCACTTGATATGAAGAGCCGACTCACTGGAAAAGCCCCTGAAGCTGGGAAAGATAGAAGGCAAAAGGAAAAGGGGGTGGCAGTGGGTAAATGGGTTAGACAGCATCAGTAACTGAAAGGACGTGAATCTGAGCAAACTCCAGGAGAGAGTGGAGGACAGAGGAGCCCGGCGCGCCATGCAGTTCATCGTTCAGTCACTAGGCTGTGTCGCTTACGGTCACTTAAGGTCACCAAGAGCGGGACACCACTTAGCGACTGGGCAACAAACCACTGTGCTTGGATCAACTGCAAACCAAGATGCAAACACCCAGTGTGGTCTCTTGCTCCCAAGGCCTTTACAAACCAGAGTGGAAGGACAAAGTAGATAAGAAGCAAGGGCAAAGATTAGAAGCCCAGAGCTAAGCTAAAACCTAAATGATGGCAACATAAGGACCAAAAAGTAATACTATAACTTCAAAACCTATGTCAACATGAAAATCTGCTAGGGCAAACTGCTGTTCTTTTTCTTCCTAAGGACAAACATGTTCTTTTACAGGCAAATAACAAATATTCATTAAATAAAATAAATATCTTTTTAAGGCTTACTACTATAATACTTTCATGTGATTTTAATTTCATTTTTATAAAAACCCCAGAGACCTGTTATTATATATGATTAAACTGTATTCTCAGTTTATCTTCTATCCATTTTATCCCACTGACAGTGCCAAATGTGATATTCCAATATACTAGAAATCAGACTTTTTTCCAGTAACATTTAAAAGTTAAACCTATAACCAGTATTTGTTTTATCATAATTATCTGATTTTTATTTAATTTCCTACTTTTTAGTAAAGGAAATAAGATTTTTTGAAAGATGGTTTTACATATATCCCTAGAGTAATTCTTAAGAGGTAGTTATTCCCACTAAAAAGGTAGAAGAAATGGTGTTTAAGCAACTCTCCAACCTGTTTTACTTAAAAAAAAAAAGAAAAGTAATAATATAGAATTCAAATTATTTTTCTCATTTTAAATCACACTGGAAACTGACTCATCTCTGGAACTAGTACCCTGCCAATCTGACATGACAACATTCTCTATCAAGATAAACACCACTATCACTAGGTCCAGGAGCAACAGCTGTGATTTTTAAACTTTAAAAATATAAAATAAAAAATAATGTGCTAATGTAAATAAATATCACCTATAAATGTAGAGATAATATTAATTTTAAATTATAAATTTGCTACCATACATCAGATGAATTTTCAACATACAAATATTTAATAATAATTTAATTTTTTTTCCATTTATTTTTATTAGTTGGAGGCTAATTACTTTACAATATTGTAGTGGTTTTTGCCATACATTAACATGAATCATAGCACTTTAAAATCTTATAATTTTTCCTTGATTTGAATGAAAACCAAGAAGCAATTTAATTGGTTTCTCTGCCAAGGAAAGTAATACTGATTTCAAAATACATATGTAGGTCATCACAACTTTTAAGAATACAGTTATTCTGTTAAAAGCAGCACAGAATAACAGAAAAAGTCCTTGACTGGGAGACTATTGAATTGAAAGTCTGCCACTCTCTTATCTAGGCTACAACCCAGCAAGGCAATTAACTACGGCAGGATTCAGGTCCCTTATTTGCAGAAAGAGGAAGATGAATAAGATGAGCTGAGAGTTTCACTGAGGTGCCTCAAGGACCACACCAGGGCACCAAAGAGCATGATGGTTTCAGCTCCACTCAACTCACTCCCTTCTTAAACAAAGCACTTTATTATTTAGCCTCTTCTTACATACATGGCAATTTACATAGTATATCTTTAATTTTAAAAAAAGATTCAGCTGTGTTTTAAAAAACTTGAAAAACTACTAGATCAGAAGTCCTCCAAGATCCCGTCTAAGGCTAACACACAATGAAATTATCTTACATACTGGAGCAACACAATTACAGTCACCAAAGAGTCTTAAAGGCTCCTAAAGTGACAGAAAAGGTTTTTATAGCCCTAGGATTGCTGAACAGAACTGGCAGGAAAGCATCTCCAAACCTTGCTGCTGAAACAGCTGACAGGAATGAGAACTGTGACAAGCTCAGCTGTCATACACTGCCGCTAAAAGAAATCAATAAGATAAAACTCAAACTTACATGCAGGTACAGGCAAACACTGGCTTGCACATCAAGATGGTAAGACTCCATGTGTGCATGCTCAGTTGTGTCTGACTCTTTGCAACCCCATGGATTATAATCCACCAGGCTCCTCTGTCCATGGGATTATCCAGGCAAGAATACTGGAATGGGTTGCCATTTCCTCCTCCAAGGGATCTTCCTGACCCAGGGATTGAACAGGAGTCCCCTGCAGTGGCAGATGAATTCTTTACCATTGAGCCACCTGGGAAGCCCCAATAGGCTCCATCTGTTCAGTTCAGTTCAGTTCAGTCACTCAGTCGTGTTCAGCTCTTTGCAACCCCATGGACTGCAGCACACCAGGCTTCCCTGTCCATCACCAACTCCTGGAGCTTACTCAAACTCATATCCATTGAGTCGGTGATGCCATCCAACCATCTCATCCTCTGTCATCATCCCCTTCTCCTCCTGCTTTCTATCTTTCCCACCACCAGGGTCTTTTCCAAGGAGTCAGTTCTTCGCATGAGGTGGCCAAAGTATTGGGGTTTCAGCTTCAGCATCAGTCCTTCCAATGAATATTCAGGACTGATTTCCTTTAGGATTGACTGGTTTGATCTCCTTGCTGTCCAAGGGACTCTCAAGAGTCTTCTCCAACACCACAGTTCAAAAACATCAGTTCTTTGGCACTCAGCTTTCTTTATGGTCCAACTCTCCCATTCATACATGACTACTGGAAAAACCATAACCTTGACTAGATGGACCTTTGTTGGCAAAGTAATGTCTCTGCTTTTTAATATGCTGTCTAGGTTGGTCAATAGCTTTTCTCCCAAGGAGCACCTTTTAATTTCATGGGTACAGTCACCATCTGCAGTGATTTTGGAGTCCAAAAAAATAACATCTGTCACTGTTTCCATTGTTTCCCCAATCCCCATCTATCTGCCATGAAGTGATGGGACCAGATGCCATGACATTAGTTTTCTAGATGTTGAGTTTTAAGCCAACTTTCTCACTCTCCTCTATCACTTTCATCAAGAGGCTCTTTAGTTCTTCTTCACTTTCTGCCATAAAGGTGGTGTCATCTGCATACCTGAGGTTATTGATATTTCTCCCGCCAATCTTGATTCCAGCTTGTGCTTCATCCAGCCCAGTGTTTCTCATGATGTACTCTGCATGTAAGTTAAATAAGCATGGTGACAATATACAGCCTTGATGTACTCCTTTCCCAATCTGGAACCAGTCTGTTCTTCCATGTCCAGTTCTTCATAGTCAACAAAAGAGTCCAAAATGCAGAACTTGGACGCAATCTCAAAAATGACAGAATGATCTCTGTTCATTTCCAAGGCAAACCATTCAATATCACAGCAACCCAAGTCTATGCCCCAATCAGTAATGCTGAAGAAGCTGAAACTGAACAGTTCTATGAAGACCTACAAGTTCTTCTAGAAGTAACACCCCAAAAAGATTTCCTTTTCATTATAGGGGACTGGAATGCACAAGTAGGAAATCAAGAGATACCTGGAGTAACAGGCAAATTTGGCCTTGGAGTACAAAACAAAGCAGGTCAAAGGCTAACAGAGTTGTGCCAAGAGAACGGACTCATCATAGCAAACACCCTCTTCCAACAGCACATGGACAAACAAAAGACTACACAAGGACATCATCAGATGGTCAACACCGAAATCAGATTGATTATATTCTTTGCAGCCAAAGATGGAGAGGCTCTATACAGTCAGCAAAAACAAGACTGGGAGCTGACTGTGGCTCAGATCATGAACTCCTCATTGCCAAATTCAGACGTAAATTGAACAAAGTAGGGAAAACCACCAGACCATTCAGGTATGACCTAAATCAAATCCCTTAACGATTATACAATGGAAGTGACAAACAGATTCAAGGGATCAGATCTGATAGAGTGCCTGAAGAACTATGGATGGAGGTTTGTGACGTTGTACAACAGACTCCATAATATGTGTTTATTCACATGCCTGGGTGGATAGCTAACAAACTAGTTACCAAGTGTCTGTGTGCAATCTAGTTAACTTTTAAAAAATGCTAGACCTATTAAATTCATTTAAGACAAAGAGGGAGGCAGCACTGACCAAAGAATCCTCTATGGCACAGGACTTTATCACCCACCAAATACAGATGTTTTTATTAGTGCTCTATAAGAAAAGGTGCTCCAAGAATTGGTTCTATGGTAGAGTATATCTGAAAGAACAAACATGCAAAGAGTAAGTTCAGGAATGCTCAGAAAGAACAATAAGGGCAGGGACTTGTCCTAGCATTAATTACAATATATTAGAAAGCAAGCTAATGAAAAACTAGGAGTGCTGCAGTAATAGGGCAGAGGATAAAGCTTGAAGAATGAGAACTGGGATCAAGAGGGAAAGGCATGTTACTCAGTAAATGGCTGTGCATGTGTGCTCAGTCATGTCCAACTCTTTGCGATCCCATTAGGCTCCTCTGTCCATGGAATTTTCTGGGCAAGATTACTGGAGTGGGTTGCTATTTCCTTCTCAAGGGGATCTTCCCAACCCAGGGACCCATGTCTCTTGTGTCTCCTGCAACGGCAGGCAGATTCCTTACTACTGCGCCACCTGGGATCCCCTAGAATACCTGACTGAGTAAATGGTACAAGCGGACAACCAGCCATTTAGGATTTTTAAAAAAGAAATTAAACAAGCTCCAACACAGAAGGGTGATGTGTATGACAGAAAAGCGCCAACAAATACAGCCAAGGATGTATTTTCTTTAATGGCAGATGCTGCTGAAACTTGTCTGAAAAGGCAGTACCACACAAAGCAGAATTCAGAGCAGCATACTCCCAGGTGGAAGCTTCCCAGGTCAGCAACATATTCCATGAGAACATACAGGGAGACAGCTATCCCACTTTCCAAGCGAGAGAAGCATGCAGCCCCCTGTTCTTAGGGGGTCTCTGTGCCATTCTGGACGCTCCTATTCTGGAGACACAACCATATGTTTGCTGCTGACCAGGTCTAAGCAATAACTTGTTCAAAAGAGCTCTAGGACTTTCCAGAATGACTAATGCAAGACCAGGTAAGCTGCAGATCAATTTCCCAGGCTTCCTAGATAAGTGACTATCAGGTCTCAGGACCAGGCCTCAGTCTGCCTAAGGACTCTTCCTCTAAGATTCCCATCTCATTCCTTACATTAGATAACTTCCAATCAGATTAAAGATTTAAATATAAGAATATCAGTAATAATAATTCTAATGTTTAAAAAAAAAAAGCTCTGAGAAAAGCATGAGTAACAACACATTTGAAAAATGGGCAAAGAATATGAAGATAATTCAAAAGAGGGCAAAACACAATGGCAAATATAGGTAGGAAGACACCATAATTCTCAATTAATATAAATGTATTTCCAAAATAAGAGGGAGAAAGAGAGAGAGAGAACTGGAGCACAAAATCAATTCAATGAAATCCTAGGGCACATACATGCTGCCTACAAGACGCGTGTTCCCTGCCTGCCTTTGGGGCACTCACTCATAGGCACGGGTGCATCAGAAACCCAGCAGGGCTTAACTGCATGCTTATGTCAGGGCTTACCTGTACGCTGAGGAGCTGCACCGTGCAGATGTCTGCCGTCAGGTCACTGTAACAGGGTGAACTCTGAATCAAGGCGCTAACTGTGTTTAATTATATAATTTTGAGCTGCTCAAATTTAGTTCTATAAAATGTATAGAACAATACCAAGGGTGACTGACAGGAAGCAAGGAAAGAACACCTCTATTCATAACTGACTTATTCTTAGTCCTAACCACAACTGATGAGCCAAATGTGAGACCTTCTTAAAACCCAGGTAGTGATGAACGAAATTCTAGGACTATCATAAGGGTTTTTTTTCAAAGAATAAATAACGAAACGACCCACACAAGCATAAAAACATACAACCAAGTGAACAATGAAGGATAAAGAAAAGTAATAGCCACCACAAAATTATAAAATAACTTTCTTTTTAAATATATCTGATTAACAATGCCAGCAAATGGCATTACACTCAAGACAGAATTTCTCACTAATCTATCTGATGCACCCTCTTTAAGGGAAGATTGGACAAAAAAGATTTGGTAGTACAATGGAAAGATTTCACATCAATTTTTCAGTTAGAGGCCTCTTACATAGTATGTGATCCGCTGTGGTCCCTGATCCCTGGTTAAGAGTATATGACTTTTACTTTTAAAACAGACCAACTTGAGGCATAAGTTCTCTTCATGCTGCAGAACCACCACTGTCTCAAATTCACTTTGCTTGCTTCCAACAAATTTTACACTAGGAAAATATTTATCACCTTCTATTAAAAGCTGATTTTCACTTCATTTCCTTCTAGCATTAATCTATATGTATACACATGTATATAACAATGTACATAAATCTGGCATACTTTTTTTCCTTCCACAGACATTTGATAAACAAATTCCTATATGTGTATTTTTATCCCTCTCTTAGAAAAAACAAATAACTTTATTTTAGGATTTTTATTTAGGATAGTTTAAGATTTACAAAACCAAGGAAGAGTCCCCATAATTTTTTCACACACCCAGTTTCCACTATTATTAACATCTAACATTCAGTTCAGTTCAGTCGCTCAGTGGCGTCCGACTCTGCAACCCCCATGAATCGCAGCACGCCAGGCCTCCCTGTCCATCACGAACTCCCAGAGTTTCCTCAAACTCATGTCCATATGGTACAATTGTTCTAATTCAATCAACATTACTATTAACTGAGGTCTATACTTTATTCAGACTGCATTAATTTTTAGGTATCCTTTTTAGGTGTCCTTTTTCTGTTCCAAGATTCCATCTAGGGTGTCACATTAAAGTTGTCACGGCTCCCTAGGCTGTTAGTGGGTATGACAATTTCTCAAACTTTACTTATTCTTGATGACCTTGACGAGTGTTTTGTTTTATTTTAGGGCTTCCCTCATAGTTCAGCTGGTAGAGAATCCACCTGCAATGCAGGAGATCTGGGTTCGATTCCTGGGTTGGGAAGATCTCCTGGAGAAGGGAAAGGCTACCCACTCCAGTATTCTGGCCTGGAGAATTCCATAGACTGTAGAGTCCATGGGGTCACAAAGAGTTGGACACAACTGAGCGACTTTCACTTTCTTTCACTTTCATGGGTTTTTAAAATGTGTGAGCTTTTAATGTAACCTAGTTTTGTAAGTTCCCTTCAGTAGTGCTATATAATCTTTATCTGCCCAAACATTTATATATCTTTGTGTAGTCTGTAATCACAGTATTCATGTATTTTATACTCTTCCCTTTACATTTCCTCTTAGAATGACTACCAATAAAAAGACAAGATATAACAAATGTTGGAGAGGATATGAAAAAAAGGAAACCCTTGTACACTGTTGGTGGGACTGTAAACTGGAACAGTCACTATGGAAAATAGTATGGAGATTCCTCAAAAAATTAAGAATAGAATTACCGTACGACCATACTATAGTTACACTGACCAGGTTAATTTTGGAGGAATCTGATGGGTACTAAATTGTTATCTTGTTTTCATCTGCATTTCCCTGAAGCAAACTGAAAAAGATTTATCTAGAATATGGATCCTGCTGAAAAGTCACCAAGTCAACCACTGGATGCAGCAACACAGACGTCCTGTTGCTTTGACAAGGGGGGTGGAGGGGGACACGCCAGACTACAACTGATTAAGGAAAAGACGGAAGGAGAGAAATGAGGAACAGCAAGTACAGGCAAACCTTCTGAGTTTTGATACAAGGAAGAGCAAAGGACTAGGGCAGTAGGCAGAAAAGTGGAATCAAAGGAAAACAGTTTGGGTTTTCAGAGTTTTTAGGATGGGAGAAATGACTGCTAGTAGAAATGACCTGGTCAAGTCAAACACTGATGAGGCAGAGGTATGAACAGAGAACTGATGGAGAGACTCCTTGAGTGCGCATGAGAGGACAGACATTACCATAAGCAAACACATGCAGTACTTCTAAACTAAAAACACAGAACACTGATGAAAGAAATCAAAGAAGATCTAAATAAATAGGCAGACATACCATATTTACAGACTGGAAGACCAAAAATGGTTAAGATGTCAATTTTCCCCACACGGGATGTAAGGCAAGTCCTATTAAAATCCCAGCAAGATGTTCTGTATGTATAGATAACACTATTCTATTAATAAAACTTATATGCAGGGTTTCCCAGGTAGTTCAGTGGTAAAGTGGAGACACAGGAGACGCAGGTTCAGTCTCTGAGTTGGGAAGATACCCTGGAGGAGGGAATGGCAACCCACTCCAGTATTCTTGCCAGGAAAATCCCATGGACAGAGGAGCCTGGTGGGCTACAGTCTATGGAGTCGCAGTGAGTCGGATACAACTAAGCGCAAACACAAAATTTATATAGAAAGGCAACTAAAACAGCTAAAATAATTTCAAAAACAAAAAAAGAAATTGTACAAAGCAACAGTCTATTCAATTCAAGACCTAGTACATAGCTCCAACAATCAAGACTGTGTAGTACTGGGTGAGAGATAGATACATAGATCAATGAAATAGAACCCAGAAACCAGAAATGAAAACATACAAATATGCTCTCCTGATTTCTGACAATAATATAAAAGCAATTCAATGGAGGGATGATAAACTTTTCAATAAATGGGGCTAGAGCAGCTGGACATTTATGGGGGGGGGGGGGACGTTCAACCTAATTTTCACATGTCATGCAAAAAAACCCTCAAAATTTATCCTGAACTTAAATATAAATGTTACAAGTAAAACCATAAACTGTTTAAACAAGAAAAAAAACCTATTGGATCTATCGCTAGGCAAAGAGATCTCAAACTTGACATCAAAACTACAATCCATAGAACGAAAAATTTATAAACTGAAGTTAATCAAAATTTAAATATATATATGCTTTGAGAAAGACCCAGTTATGAGAATGAATAGACAACCTACCCTGGTGGTTCAGATGGTAAAGGGTTTGCCTGCAACGCAGGAGAACCGGGTTCAATCCCTAGGTCAGGAAGATCCCCTGCAGAAGGGACTGGCAACCCACTCCAGGATTCTTGTCTGGAGAATCCCTGGTGGGCTACAGTCCACGGGGTCACAAAGAGTTGGACACGACTGAGCGACTTCCACTTTCAAGTTAATCAAACTTTCACAAACAAGCTACAGGCTGAGAGAAAATATTTGCAAACTATAACAAAAGACTATTGCCTAGGAAATTAAAAACAAACAAAAAAAATCTTCTCAAAACTCAAGAGTAAAACAATTCTTTAAAAACCGGAAAAAGACACTGTCATGGGCTGAACTGTGTCCCCCCCACATCCATCTGCTGAAGCCCTAACTGGGCAAGTTAAAATGACGTCATCAAGGAGGGCCCTAATCCAGTGTGACTGGCGTCCTTGGCGCTAGTCGCTCGGTCTACCCGACTCTTTGCGACACCATGGACTGTAGGCTCCTCTGTCCATGATCCCATGGACATGCCAGGCTCCTCTGCCCATGAGATGCTCCAGGGAGGATACCAGAATGGGTTGTCATTTCCTGCTCCAGGGAGAAAATCTGGACATGCCGACACCAGAGATGCATATACACAGAGAAACAGACGCGCTGCGGACACAGCAAGAGGGCTGCCATCTGCTAAGCAGAGGGACACCTCAGGAGAAACCACACCTGCCGACCTCACTCTTGGACTCCGTGCTTCCAGAACTAATAAATGAGAAAATAAATTTCCATTATTTAAGACATTTCATATGTGATATTTTGTCACGGCGGCTCCAGCAAACTAACACAGACATGAAGAAACATTTAACCCAGGAAGGTACAGATGGCAAGTGAGCACATGAAAACAAAGTCAGCATCGTCGGCGGTTAGGGAAATGTAAATTAATGACATCAAGACTTAACACCACATACCTATTAAAATGGGCTAAAATTAAGAAGTGACAACACCAAATGCTGGAAAGGAGGCAGAGAGATCAGATTACTCATACACCACTGAGTTGGTTGGAATGTAAAACGTACAGCCACTCCAGAAAACAGTCTGGCAGTCTCTTAAAAATTTTAACAAACAACTATCATATGGCCCATTAACAGTACTCTTAGGTATTTATCCTAGAGAAATGAAAAACTTACGTTTACACAGGAACTTTACACAAATACTTAAAGCAGCTTTATTTATAATAACCCCAAACTGGAAACAATGTGGATGTATATCCACATAAGTGAAGTGAAGTGAAGTCGCTCAGTCGTGTCTGACTCTTTGCGACCCCTCATGGACTGCAGCCTATCAGGCTCCTCCGTCCATAGGATTTTTCGGGCCAGAGTACTGGAGTGGGTTGCCATTTCCTTCTCCAGGGGATCTTCCCGACCCAGGGATCAAACCTGGGTCTCGGATCGACCCGGGTCTCCTGCGTTGCAGGCAGATGCTTTGCCCTCTAAGCCACCAGGGATTTAGTAATAAGAAGGAATGAACTACTGATATATGCTAAAACCTGGATGAATCTCCAAACTGTTATGCTAAATGAAAAAAGCCAGTCTCACATGGATACACACATGATTTCATTTAAAAAACATTCTTAAAATTACAAAATTATAGAAATGGGATAATAGATTGGTATGGGTATACAAAGGCAGTATGAAAGATATGGCAGTATGGTGATAAAATATCCTGTAACTTCACTGATTCAATATCAGTCTCTTGGATGTGGTATTATAATTTTGCAAAGTGTTACCGTTTGAAAAACCTGGATAAAAGGGTACACAGGATCTCTCTGCATTTTTTCTTGCAACAATATGTGAATCTATAATTATGTCCATATAAGAATGTTTTAATTCAAAGAAAATTAACTTAAACATTTAAAATGTGTAATTCATAAATAAAATATGCCTCAATAAAAATAGCTATGTGGTAAAAAAAAAAAATAGCTTTAAAAGATAAAATTAAAACAAAAACTATACAGACCAGTGTTGTCCCATAGAACTTTTTGCAATTACTGTTATATTCTATATTTCTGTGCTATCTGTAATAGTAGTCACTAGCCACACATGTCTAATAAAATACTGAAAATGTGGCTAATATAACTGAAAAGCTCAAATTTTTAATCAGTTTAAATAGTCACAAGCCATTGGTGGCTACCAGACTGGATAAGGCAGATCTAGATATTATAAAGAATGGGAAAGATCATTATGTGCTAAGATGAAACTACGGCAAAAGTGTATTCAGAAAAAGTGTAAATTTTATAACACTGTATGATACCAATAGGGTTTCCCAGGTAGCACAGTGGTAAAGAATTCATCTGCCGATGCAGGAGATGTTAAGAGTCACAGGTACAGAGTCAGGAAGATCCCCTGGAGGAGGAAATGGCAATCCACTTCAGTATTCTTGCCTGGGAAATCCTATGGTTAAAGGAGCCGGGTGGGCTACAGTCCATGGGGCTGTAGAATTGGACCCCACTTAGCAAGTAAACAACAACATTCAATTATCCACAGGAAAAAGGAGACAAGTAAGGAAAAAACAAGTATTATAGCAAGTGTTAAATCAGAAAGCAAAACTTCCTCAGAAAATGATGCCTACATTTTATTCATATTATAAAAATTACAAAATTATGAATGAAGATTAATGCATATTTATAATTACAGTGAAGGGAGATAAAATCTCCAAGGTAGAAACAAATTCAACAACGGTGAGCAATCTCTCTCTCATAATCTTGAACAGCAGAAAGGGAAGACTATAAAACAAGTAACAGCTAACTCTGTGCCAACTGCTATTCTAAACTTTACAGGTAGGATTCCTCAGAATCAAAGATGCTGTTGACTGTAAGATGCACATTGTTGTTCGTTGTTCAGTCATTAAATCATGTCTGACTCTGCCACCCAATGGACTGCAACATACCAGGCTGCCCTGTGCTTCACCATCTCCCTGACTTTGCTCAAACTCATGTCCATTGAGTTGATGATGCCATCCAACCATCTCAATTCTCTGCTACCCCTTTCTCCTGCCCTCAATCTTTCCTAGCATCAGGGTCTTTTCCAATGGGTTGGCTATTCGATCAGGGTTGGGGCCAAAGTACTGGAGCTTCAGCTTCAGCATCAGTCCTTCCAATGAATATTCAGGGTTGATTTCCTTTAGAACTGACTGGTTTGATCTCCTTGTTGTCCAAGGGACTCTCAAGAGTCTTCTCCAATACCACAGTTCGAAAGCATCAGTTCTTCGGCGTTCAACCTTCTTCATGGCCCAACTCTCACATCCATACATGACTACTGGAAAAACCACAGTTTTGACTAGACGGACATTTGTCGGCCAAGTAATGTCTCTGCTTTTTAATACACTGTCTAGTTTTGTCATAATTTTTCTTCCAAGGAGCAAGCGTCTTTTAACATCATAGATGTGGTCACCATCCGCAGTGATTTTGGAGACCAAGAAAATAATATCTACCACTGTTTCCATTGTTTCCCCAATCTATTTGCCATGAAGTGAAGGCACGGGATGCCATGATCTTAAGTCTCTGAATGTTGAGTTTTAAGCCAGTTTTTTCACTCTCTTCTTTCACCTTAATCAAGAAGCTCTTTAATCCCTCCTTGCTTTTTTGCCGTTAGGGTAGCATTATCTGCATATCTGAGGTTGATATTTCTCCCAGCAATCTTGATTCCAGCTTGTGATGCAAACACAAGATGCACATAATACTGTAGTATTTAATACTGAAAAAAAATCCATGTGTAAGTAGATCCACATAGTTCAAGCCCATGTGTTCAAGGATCAACTGTACATGACATTATGATAAAGGGATAACTATGGAAACAGCAAAAAGATCAGAGGTTGCCAGAGTTAGCAGAGAGGGAGGGATGAGTAGTCAGAACACAGAGCATTTTTAGGGTAATGGAACTCTTCTCTATGATACTTTAATAGTAGGTACATGTCATTACTCATTTGTCAAAACCCATATTAAAACCCAGAAGAGAACCCAAAGTGAAGTACAGATTTCGGATGATAACAATGTGTCAGTGCAGGTTCACTGACTGTAACAAACATGCCACCTCTGGTGCACGTTGTTGACACCTGGTATGTGGGAATTCTCTGTACTTTCTGCTCAGTGTTGCTGCGAACCTCAAGCTGTCTAAAAATTAATCTATTAAAAATATTTCTTATAATATCAGGGACATTCACCGTCACAGCCAGCTATTCAATCAACTCTATCATCACTATCACACGCTGCTGCACAATACTAAAGGGGCAACTGGATTTAAGCAGCTTGAACCCGAATTCAAATTCAGTTCTGCTACTTACCACCCAGTTACCCTCTTTATGCCTCAATCCTCTCCTTTGTAAAAGATGTATTTCAAAAGGTATGGGAATTAAATGAATGAACATATATGCAAAACTGCTTAGGACAGTGGCTAGCTCATAGTTATAATTTGATAACTGTTAGCAATTACATTTGTGATTATCAGAAGACTGAGGATCTTAGTCTTGAAAAGCACACAATACAATGCTTTATACCTTAAATCTCAAATTAGCGTCCTTCTTCCTTCTTGTGCAAAAAAAAAAAAAGTAATAAAATTTTCCCACATATCAAGTGTGTATCAGAGAGGGCAGGAGAAAGTATGGGACTGTTTACAGCATCACCTCTGAAAGTTTTTCAAAACATACATACCACAAACCCAAATACTAAATTAGAAACTTTGAAATGTGTATACGGAAGCATGTGTATTCTAACAAAGTCCTCCATAATACACACGCACAGACACACACATTCTTATTTTACCCAACCCATCTCCCAAGCTGATGGGAGATGAAGTTATTGCATACCAGCAGTGAATGGAACTTAATGCACTGAAATAGCAAAGATTTTAACATAAATTTCTTGGAGTTCTTACACATTATCTAGGTTGGGGCTGGCAAATAGAGCCTATAATTCAAATCTGGCCCAGCATTTAATTTTATATATAAAGTTTTATTGAAACACACTCATTCATTCCCATACTGCCTACAACTGTTTCCATACAATCACCACTGAGCTGAGTCACTGCTCCAGAGACTACACAGTCCACAAACTTGAAAATGCTTTCTATCTGGCCTTTACAGAGAACGTTGCCCAACCGTAGTCTGGATTATTCATGCAGAATGCTATTCAGTAGCTCAACTAGAACATTTACTGTTAACAATGAGTGCAGTGTAATTACAGAGTCCCAAAGTACGTAAAAAACTAGAAGACCGGAACAAAGCAAATAAACGGTCTTCACATTAAGAGCAGAGAGCACAGAAACAGTCTCCCTGGAGCATTCCTTCTTTAAGGAAACTGTTTCTCCTCCGCTTCCAAGCAGGAAATCTTGGCCAAGTTTAGGCTCTCTCCCATGGTCACAGGAGTGGGCACATAAACTAAATCAGGACGACCTGATTCCACTTCCCAGTGTGGCATGAGGAAAAGACACGCAGTCCCTCTCTAATAGTTGAGATTTTAGATATAATGCTGGCATCCATGTCCCCTCTGCAGAGAACACAGAAGCTACTCTGCATAAGGAGAAAATGAAGCTGAAAGGCAGAGATGAGACGAGAGAGAAGACTGTCTTGGTGACATTCTCGGCTCAGGTTCCAGGTATCCTTGAGCCCAGCTGCACCGCTGGCATGCCAAGTGTGGGCTATGTGAACGAGTAAATTCCCTTTTATGCCCAAGGAGATTTTTAAAAGGCTGGGGACATTTGCAGTTCAAGGACTCTAACTAACATGACAAGCAACTTCTTCATTCACAGAATGGTTTGTTCATTCAATCATTCATTCATTTATTTTAACAAGAATGAGAATAGTTCTGGTCACCAATTTTGTTCATCCTTCATCAAATCTTTCATAAATTAATAGATATTCATAATTAGAAAGTTATTCTAAAAAACTGAACTAGGGTACAGTAACTTCTCAACCATTAGTTATTATTTCTCAGTTGATTGTTCCTAGTATAAAACAACTGAGAAAAAAAAATAAGTTATCTGACATAGGTACAAAAAACCCTTCAGATATACTTAGCCCTACTGTTTCGATCTCCTCAACAATAACTGTCGATAATCAGAAAGATGAGCCTAAGACACTATAATATTCTGATTTATCAAAGAAAGATTCTATCATATTTAATATGTATTAACCCTAGAAAGTCAAAGTAATTCATTTGGCAAATCTTCAACAACTGAGGCAAAAACAAAAAATATTTTGTTAACCCTCTATAATTCAGGAAATTAAGCTTTTCATAATATCTCACAGAAAGCTCAAGTTTCACTCCACTTTTAAATTAGCTGCCTATAGCTCCATTTTAAGGAGAATTTAACAGAAGACATCATCCTACAAATGTATAATTATTGCATGGGGTGAGAATTTTACCTGCATATTTTGTAAATACAACACTGCCTTCAATCAATTTTTTAAACTTCACAGTTTAAACTATTTGATATCTTATTCTTAAATTACCTATCTGTAATAGAATCTAATCATAAAATAATATTAGAAATAGATGATGCTTTGAAAGCACATTTCACATAACCTTGATATTGAAACATCTTTTAGGATTACGTGCCTGTTGGGAGTTCTGTTAAAAGCACACCACATCAAGACACCGTAAATGACTAACCAACCCTCAGACACCCTTAAAGACACTCTTCAGAGGAAAGGCGGTCCACAATGCATTTAAAGATTTTAAAAAAATACACACACACACAGGTGCACCTTCATCTATCCAGAGGGACCTGAAGGCTGCCAATTCATCTTTTGTTATTTTAGAATGACTTACTCTGTGGCCTATCAAAGCATGAAGACCATACTGAGCTTTTCAATAAACACTCCTAGATCAAAGCACACATCTTTAAGAAAACTGTTGTTGTTTAGTCACTAAGTCATGTCCAGCTCTTTTGTGACCCCATGGACTATAGTGCACCACGCTCCTCTGTCCATGGGATTTCCCAGCAAGAATACTGGAGTGGGTTGCCATTTCCTTTTACAGGGGATCTTCCCAATCCAGGGATTGAAGCCCATGTCTCCTGCTTGCCAGGCGGATTCTTTACCAACTGAGCCACCTGGGAAGCCCTTGGTGTTGGTTTAGTTGCTAAGTCATGTCCAACTCTTTGTGAGCCCATTGACTATATAGCCCGCCAGGCTCCTCTGTCCATGGGATTCTCCAGGCAAGAATATTGGAACAGGTTGCCATTTCCTTCTCCAGGGGATCTTCCCAACTCAGGGATCAAATCCGGGACCCCTGTATTGTAGGCAGATTTTTAACCAACTGAGCTATGAGAGAATGGGAAGCCCTTAAGAAAATTAAATACTGCAAAAAAAAGTTTATAATAAAAAGCTGCCTGCCCATCTGCTCTTCAAACCCCAGACAACCAATTTTCGTTCTTAGCTACTTACTCAGCTGTCTCAATATCTAATACATGTATACTACTCTTGCCTGAGATGTTACTACCTTATCACAGCATTATCAGCTAACATGCATTGTGTTATTAAGTGCCAGACACAGAACTTCATATATGTTTTCTCATTTAATCTTCACAGCAGCTCCATGATGTAGGGGCTATTATATCCCCATTTTAGTCTGGGAAACTGGAACACAGTACTCTGGAACTTGCCCAGAGTCACATGGGTAGTAAGTGGAAAACTAGGATTTGAACTGAAGCACTTGCAACCTATACACTCCTACATTTACCTACTGAACAGCCCACTCTTAATAAAAATTTTTGGGATAAGTCTCACAAATTAAATAAAAACAGTGATCAAAACAGTAAAATGGCACTTCTCACAATCGAATGTAATTTTTTTGTTCCGCACATCAGTAATTTTCAACTTTGGCTTTGCCACAGTTCATGAGTGACCAATTGGTTGCATTTTCATTTTATATATATTGACTCAGTGGTTACTATGCTTAAGGTATAGTATTTTAAAATATAAATTACAAGTATATGGCCTACAGCTGAATTTTTGCTGAATAAAAAAAGGGATTAGATTCTTAAGACTGACAGAAAGACCTGTTTTGAAGGGAAAGAGTGTGCCAGTAACCTATTAGAAAAAGAAAAGCAATTTTCAGTACTTCAGTTTAATACTCTAAATAAACAAAGAAAAAATGAGACATGCATATACACAAGTGTAATGTGAAGCAAAAAAAAGTTAGCATTAAAAAAAAAGGAGACACTAGAAAAAAGGCAGTAACAGAAGGTTTGAAATTGAGGGGGGTTGGAAAGGAAGCAATCAAGAGATGAAAGTTCTACGTAATCTAGGCAATCCAGTTCAAAGCTCTAAGTCAGCTCTTGCTGAAACAGAGAGCCCTTATAATAATGCTCTGACTGAAGGAGATATCATGGCCTCATTATACGAAAGAGCAGAGATGGCTTACTGAAGATATACTGGCAAGTGAAATGGAAGGCTGGTGACAGACAGCAAGTCAGCTGGATCTGGAGACCAACATACGGTATCCATCTCTCCGCTCTAGATGACAGGAGTCCAAACTTACTAACTGGCTACACTTCTCCTTTCAGCACTTGGTTTCGGCGATCTTCCCAACTAGGCCATTAACCTCTGGACAGCTGAAGCTATTTATTTCATTTTCACCCATAAAACCTAGCAGAGGTTGATCTGCAGAGGATCATCTAGCAGAGAGATGATCAAGCCTATCAACCTTGAAAAAATCACAACTTACGTCAGAACACTAAAGTTTGACGAAATCTGAAGACAGCACCTAGTCTAGCCTCTTTATCTTAAAAGCAAAGAAACAAAGTATAGTTTAAATGTCCACTAGCCTAAAGTAGGAGAGCTGGGATTAGCACCCTAATCCCCTGATCATCAGTTTATCTTTTTCCAAATAGCCTCTAATTTTTTCCACTACAATAAAAGTCTATCTCATCAGAAAACAAAAGTCAACAGCATCAGTACTCTCTTTACATCAGGGACCAGCGCCCTTTAGATTTGGTTGGCAATCTATGTGCCTAGATCTGCCATGACTGCTTTATAAATGTTATTCTACTTAATACTCACAAGGACTCTAAGAGGTAGGTATTATTAACCTAATTTCACAAAACCATAAAATGTAATTTGACCATGATGATAGTAAGAGGCAGAATCTAGATTTTCCATTTGTCACTAGTCTTGGCTCTTAACCAGTATCCTATACTGTTTCACATTGACTTTATCACAAATATCCTGAAGTCTCAAGATAATGAAATGACTTACTAAATGAATGGATTATTTAATTAACTGAAAAGTAAGGTTCTCTCACAGCAAATACTTCCAAAACGGAGGGTTCATTGTTCATCTAGTTACATAATCCCCTAAGAAAGGTTTTAACAGTGAGCATCTGCATACTAACAGATTTAAGGAATAGATAATGTCTTTACCTCACAAATGATCTATTCAACAAATAGAAACAATTTTTGTGACACAGTGCTAAATTTGAACATAAAAAGTAAAATAAACTTGTTCCTGCAAGATCTTATTCCATTAAATTAAAATCCAAACAAGTTTTTTTTTTTTTTTTTCCAAACAAGTTTCTAAACCATTATCAAAATCAAAATAAATGTATAACACCACTCTCCTGGTTGGAGAAAGGAGAAACATTAGCTGAGCACCTACAATGTGCCAGTTCTTAAAGCTCAACAAAACCTGATCCCTTAAAGCCAAGTGAACTAGGCAGCATTTCCATTTTCTGATGAACAAACTGAGGTTTTAAGAGGTTAAGAACCTGTCTCAGGTCACTTGGCTAATTACTACAAATCCAGAATTGGAACCCAAGTTTGTCTAGCCAAAAGTCTATGTTAACCAAGTTAAAGGTACTATTATCTTATTTGCTCACCAAAGCAAATAAAGGTTTGCTCAGTTTCTTTCCAAAGAAGAATGAAGACGCTGCTTACTTTAACAACAAAAAAGGATACATTATCTCGCTTAATCCTTATTATAGCTTATTAAAATTATTACTTCATCCCATTATTAAAAATCATGAAGCTAAAACTCAGAGAAGTAGCTTGCCCAAGAACACACACAGAATTACCCCAGGTCTATTGTTTAGTTCCTAAGTCATGTCCAGCTCTTTATAACCCCATGAACTGCAGCATGCCAAGCTTCCCTGTCCTTCACCATCTCACAGAGTTTGCTCAGACTCATGTCCACTGAGTGGGTGATGCCATTCAACCACCTCTGTCGCCCCCTTCTTCTTTTGCCTTCAATCTTTATCAATGTGTCGGCTCTTCGCATACCAGGTGTGAATGCAAAACTAACCACAGGAAAAATGCAGAAAGACCATAGCTCTGGTATTAACAGTTATGAGCTTAAGACTCAAAATATCTAAACTAAGCAAACCCCATGTTTGTCAAGTAAAAAGGAATGGTAGCTATCCTGCATTTCAACTTTCACTTTCACTGATGAGGAAGTTGATTTTCCAGTTAAGAGTCTATTAAATGGCAACCTGAAGCCTGGTCTCTGAATTTCAAGCCTACAGGCCATTCCATCACACCAAGCAATCTCTGGATTTGTCGCCTGTTGAAATTATTCCTTAAGTACCAAACAATGAACTACTTCACAAAGCAAAAGTTTGAGAGAAGAGTTATGTTAAAATACACAGAATCAATATTTATGTATTTAAAAATACTTTCAGAGGAATAGGTCATTAGAAATATTTCTTAGCAACATTTTCAGTGCATCTTCTGAAAGCTTCGTCTATTTCTTGATATAATTTTAGGGCCTGAAGCCTGAACTAAAAGAGAGATGTCTCCAATGCCAATTCTGAGAATTTTTTTTTACCATCTGGTCAAAAAAGAACGTTTAGTTTTATTGTACAGCTCTGTTAGAAATCCAGAGTAGCCTTTTCACTGACAGTGGCCCAGGTATACACCTAAGGAACTGTCCCACTGTTTTTGATAAGTCAAAGTGACAAATGAGAAGGTAACGAGTATTAGTATATAACACGGGTAAGTGCTTATATTTATATTCTACTAAGTAATATAAGCATGCTATGGGCTTCCCTCCTGGCTCAGTGGTAAGGAATCCACCTGCCAATGCAGGAGAGGTGGGTCCGATCTCTGGGTGGGGAAGATCCCCTGGAGAAGGGAATGGCAACCCACTTCAGTATTCTTGCCTGGAGAATCCCACGGTCAGAGAAGCCTGGCGGTCTACAGTACAAAGGGTTGCAAAAAAGTTTGTACCAGACTGAACCACTAAACAACAAACAATAAACAGGGTATAATCTCAAGTGCAGAAATAAACAATTATTCTAATGCATGATAACCAGTTAAGAGACTTCCATGTTTGTTCATCCTACAACACAGAGACTGTCTTCATCCCTTAAGTTCATAAAAACTATACGAGTTTTTCAGGAAGCTTTGCTGCTGCCCTCCGCACATCACTGTGGGTCATTTAAAACCGAATGCATCAAGAATCGCGTCCAGGCCTGAATGAGCACTACCTCAGCTATAAAACTAATAGTAAACACGTACAGAATGCTCCTGATCCTGGAGCGGAGCACTGTTTACTGTTTACCGGGAAGACACTCATGTGATGGGAAAACGTGTTGCACTATCCTCTTCTGGCTCCTGCCCCCCGAAAAAACAAGATACTCTGACAAGCTAATGTGAGCGTGGGTTTATTCCCTAAACTTTCGACCTCTCTTTTTAATCGCTTAAGGATAAACGCTAAAATACGGAGATCCGACACAAGGTGCCCGAGGTGCTGCCCATGGCATAACAGGAAGGACATCACTTTGGCCAAGAAACTGTGTTCGTACCCTACACACCTCCAGAGAGCCAAACGCGAAGAACAGACACGACGTTCACTCTGGTGAAGGGAAACAAGAAATCAAAAGCAGACGCGCTTCCTTCTCCCCCCACCCCCGCGGGGAGGCTTGAGAGAACTAGGAGCTCAAGGTGCGGTCCCAAACCAGCACCAGGCCCCCGCGTCCACCGGACCGGCGAGCAGCGCAGCGACAGAGGAGACCCGTCAACACCTCCACCTCTGTCCTCCAGGCACAGCCGGGGCCGGCGTCCCAGAGCCCGCCCCGGCCGGGCCCGCCCCGCTATCTCCTCCCCCGTTATCCGCTCACAGCCCGCTCGGGCCTGGATCTGCCTGCCCGCCCTCCCCAACTCCGGCACGCTCCACTGCCCCACACACGCAGGCCACCGCCCAGCCGCGCGTCCCGGGGGCGAAGGGCCGGGGGGACCGGGGGCGAGGACTGCGCTCGGTGCCGTTCCTCACCTCTGGATGGAGAAGGGGCACGCAGCCCGCTTCGCTCTCGTACTCATCCGGGCCGTCCGCCATCTTGGTGTTAAATCCCTCCTCCCGCTGCATGCCGGGAGAAAGCGTTTCACCCTCGCGGGGCTCGGGCGAGGCGGAGGGCGAGCGCGAGGGCGAGCGCGAGCCCCGCCGGAGGCGACGCGGTCGCCGCCGCCTCCTCCCCTTCCCCCCGGGCCGCCCCCTCTGCCCCCTCCCCCTCGGAGCGCGCGGGTCCCTGCGCGCGTGCGCGCGTGTCGGCCGGCCCGCGCGGGAGCGCGCTCTGCTGCACTGCGCCTGGGCCGGCGGGCCTGAGGCTCTGGGCGTGGGCGCCGCCGCGCGGGGGCGGGCCCTGGCCTCCGGCAGCTGTGGGCCACTGGCTGCCGGGGGGCTTCGGCCGCCCCACAAGCCGGTAACCCGGTCCTTCACGTGGGAAAAAAACCTTGCGGCGGCGCAGCCACAAGGGCAGGGCTCCGGAGCCGCGCAGCCGGGACTCGGGGCCCCTGACAGTCGGGATAGCCCACGCCAGCAAATCCCACTGTCCCGATCCGAGCCCCCCGGGACCCGTGCCCAGCGACCTGGGGTGCAGCCATCACCCTGCTCCAGGTACTAGCTTTGGGACGCTCAGGCTTGAATCCAGATGTGCATCGCTCCTGGAAAAAGAAAGACGCACCCCTTCCTCCGCCCTCACAAAGATCGCCCCGCAGTTTATGCCTCCGGGGGGACACGCCGGAAAACACGGGTAAAGCTTGGGATTTCTTCCTGAAGAAGCCTTTTTAAAATGATCCCAATCTGCCCTCACTGGTCTTGAATTAAAAATAACCACATTTAAAATGAACGCCCTCAAAACCCGCACGCCCCCATCTGCTACATTTTAATGTAATCCAGCAATTCAGAACTGAAAATTGAAACGGAATTCGCCTAAATGCGAACCAGAGAAAATGACTAAAGACATTTTTAAACTGATATTAGGACTCCATGGGAGGTAGCGGGGATTGGGTTTTAGAAATGTGCTGATGGCACTGTTACAGAAAGTCTTATTTATTAGCTATTAAAAATAGAAAATCTAAACTGCTCAGAGAACTGTTTAGCAAGAAGCATAATTTCTTAGGGACCCTGATACTAACCTGTCTCGTGTTAAAGCCAAATCAGGAAGAAGCCTGCAATCCGACAGTATCAGATTTATTTGTAATCAGGAGGGAGGGCACTCCAGAGGAAGCTTGGATACCGCTCAGAAAGGTAGGAGAAAGCATCTTCTGTAAGGTTTAGGTTCCCGCCAGAGGAGGTCTGTAGGGTCTGGGTGAGCGGGGATCGGTTCTGGATTGGACGTTGTTTCTGAGGCGGGATTTGGAAAAGAGGGGTAACCGGGGATTGGATGCTGTCAGTGGGAGAGGGCGGCTCAGTAATTGGGTAGTCTAGTAATAAAAGAAAAAAGCAAAGTGTGTCTGGGCATCATTGGCAAGAAAAAAGTATCGCTCGGAGCGGAGTGAATATGGCATCTTACAGACGCTGCATGGCTGGGCGGGGGGAGGGCTGGGGGAAATAGCGTCTCTGTTAACTTGGTGGCTGGTTTTATCAGTGTCTCTTCTTCCAGCACAGTTGCTTTTTCTTATTTTGGTCTGAGCTTATTTTCATTCTTTTGGTCCTGGCCCAAACCAAGAATTTTGGTTCTGACTCCTACACCCGTTATGCAGAATTAAATAATTAGGGTTCTGCTTTTGGTGCTCCAGACTGCTTTCAGACACATTTTAACATGGACAGAAATAATTTTCGCTACAATTCAGTTTTCATCTTGTCCCATTGGTGTAGATAAGATCGAATTAGAGAACTAAAGGGAGTATGTGGAATTGACATGTGTTTAACTTGGGGAGGAGGTGCAGTTAGTGACCAGAGTCCTTGGACCCTTTAATCAATAGAAATTGATAAGAGGCCAGGCTTCAGGCAAAGCTTTATTGGGACCCACAGCAGGAGGAAGTGAACTCAAGCAACAAGTGCCCTTGCTTGCTCTCCCAGGAGGTCAGGCTGGTTCCTTAAATGGAGTAAGTGTTGGGCTGATTGGTGGGATGGGCTGGGGGGCAGGGGATTTAGGTGGTCTGCTCACCCCCTTGGTGGTACTGTGTGTAGGGATTATACGAAATACTCTGCTCCCCACACCATCAAAATGGCAGTTGGTTTGCAGCCTGTTTGTGTCTTATTTTTGACAATTGCCCTAGCTGCACGCGTAGTTAATTTTAGTCCCTTAGTTTCGCTGTATTCTGCTCCAGGAAACTTGTCCGGGTACACATGCATGCAGTCTGGTAGAGTCCCAGGTCCCAGTTAGGTTGGTGCTAATGGTGCTCTGGTTCGCTATGCTGGACCCCTGCCCGGTTTCCTGTTCAGGAGGAAATTAAAACAGCGAACTTATAAGAGGGCCTCCCTGGGTGGCTCAAACGGTAAAGAATCTGCCTGCCACACAGGAGATGTGAGTTCGATCCCTGGGTCTGGGAGATCCCCTGGAGAAGGAAATGACAACCCGCTCCAGTATTCTTGCCTGGGGAATTCACGGACAGAGGAGCCTGGTGGCCTGCAGTCCATGTGGTCCCAAAGAGTCGGCCACAACTAAGCAACTAACACACAGACACGAGGACTTTCATTAGGACAGTCTGGACGTGCGGCAACTTACAGGCCTAGACTGTGATCGGCTGCTTTCATAATGCTCCCTGGCGGTGCTGTCCCTGACCTCTTCCCCGAGCCCCTGGCCCATCACTGCAGGGACGGATCCTGATTAGTTTATGTCCCCTAAGGTATCAGATCAGGCTTCCAGGGTGGCTCAGCGGTAAAGAATCCGCTTGCAATGCAGGAGCCTCAGGAGATGCGGGTTCGATCCCTGGGTAGCAAAGATCCCCTGGAGGAGGGCATGGCAACCCTCTCCAGTATTCTTGCCTGGAGAATTCCATGTAGAGAAGCCTGGTGGGCTACAGTCCATGGGGTCACCAAAGAGTCAGACACAACTGAAGAAGCTTAACACACGTGCAAAGTATTAGATCAGCAACCAGGGGCTCCTCTCTCATTGACTTATTTATACCTAAGAATCAAATTGAGAGTTGGAAATTGAACTAAAGTTGGCTCAGCTGATTTATATTATTTAGGAAGCATTCTTCTATCCAGATTTCCCAGGCTAGTCAGACCACCTGGGTTTGAATCCTGTTTCTGTCGTCTTTACTTTCTTCCCTGCATATCTGAGTCCAGTTTCATTTCTACTCTTAGTTTCTGTGTGAGGACAGAGTAATTCTTCTTCTGTTTACTTTTCCTTTCCTTGAGGAAATGGTGATGGAGACAAAAGCCCAGCTGAGGCAAGATACAGCCTGCGTGAGAAAACCTGGGTTATGTTATCTTTGCTGAAAGTTTATTCTAGCTCATATCTCTTATCTCTTTCCCACAAGGAAATGCCCTGAGACTTCAGATTGTCTCCCCATCTTAGTGAAAGCCCTGGAACTTTCGCTTTCATTGTAAACCTCAGCTCCATGGTTCATGTTCTCTACCTCACCAGACTTTCTTGCAGCTATTTCTAGTAATGTACAGTCCCAAAATGAAACACGAAACCAAACTAGGTTGGTTTCTCTGCCAATTAGTGTGAATCTCAGATATTTGCTATCTTTATCAGTATAGCTTGGGTTAGGTAGGTGGATGAAAGGGCACAATTATGAAGTAAGCTCATTCATTCTTCTCTGCTTTGTTTCAGAATATTATGTTCCTTTGTGTCCCTGTCTATTTTTTATTTCTCTTTTTTTTTTAACTTGAGGATATACCACTTTCATTTTTTGATTGCTAAATTGGTGAATTTTCTAGACCTTTTTTTTTTAATCAGGTATTAAGGGAGAAAATCTGTAGTGCAGTTTTAATTGACTATCTGGATATTTCAAAAATCCCTCACAGCTGAAAGCTTTCCTCCATCCTCACTCAGCTTTTGATCTGCTAATATAATCAGGTACTCTAGAGCAGGGGTCCCCAATCTCTAATCTAATGCCTGATGATCTGAGGTGGAGCTGATGTAATAATAATAGAAGTAAAGTACACAATAAATGTCATGTGCTTGAATCATCCCCCTTACCCCGGTCGGTGGAAAAATTGTCTTCCATGAAACTGGACCCTGGTGCCAAAAAGATTGGGAACCACTATTCTAGAGACTGTTCTCAGATTTCTGAACCTGAGAGTTCCCTGACACCTCCGCCCCTCATTGCTAAGTCTGGGCTCTTTCTACAATTGGTTACCTCATTCATTGCAAAACTTTTTTCTTAATTGCATCCCCTGAGATTGAGCTCAAATTCAACTTTTGGGATACTTGCCGTTAGATTGGTCCATTATGAGAAGACAGTGGGAGCTACAGGTTTCTAAACATACGTACACACAATTTTGTATAAATATTAGAGAGTTCAGGACTTTCTCAGTCAATGGATCCCAGGTTGGAAAAAAAAAGAAAAGAAAAATCCTGATTGTGTTAAATGATGACTCTAGTTCTTGACTAATAACTTTAACCTTTGAAGGACTTTGAGAAGTCATCTAGTTTATCTTAGGTTAAAATAAGATTAAAATAATTCTCAGTAAGTATATGGGCTTCCTTGGCAGCTCAGCAGTAGAGAATCTGCCTGCCAATGCAGGAGACACAGGTTCCATTCCTGGGCTGGGAAGGTCCCCGACAGTAGGAAATGTTAACCAGCTGTTGACTTTTTTTGTGATTATACATACAGTTCAAGTAACACTCCAGTGGATGCTCATTTAACTTGATTTGAGACTCACTGTGGTCTGTTAGTCATCATTACGGAGCTCTGTGGGTGAAGATATTCCGGTTGTCATTCTGGCCTTGCAGCCCATTATCCCAATCATGTCCACTTTCCTTCTGTCGCTTTGGTGCTGCCATCTGGCCCCCACTGTTTTGGGTTCCTATCAGTCCAGATAAGGTTAAGGAGCCCAGTCCCATAACAGCATCTCTTCACTGTGACCCATGATGGATAACTACCACTGAGCTTCTTGGAGATGTCAATGGTACCCTCACCACTGACCTTCTTACTGCCTTGGAGATGGATGCATCCACTGGGCTCTTACAAAGAACACAGTCAGATGGTGAGTTCTCAGGTATAAAATTATCCATTTTTTCTTACATTCTAACCTCTCTGAGCCTTCGGACACCTTCCTCAAGGCAGTTAAGGCACTTCTAGAGTCTATCCTTCGTTTTCTATAGGTCTTTACTCTATCCAAGGTCTAAGGAGCCAACCTAGCAATATATTAGACTTAGCTCATGTGTCCTGCCATGAAATGAAACTCCAGATGGTTTTCAATGTCAGTGAATTCTCTTCTGTCCTTCTTTGCCTTCCCTGGTCTGGCACTTTCAGGATTCACTCCTCCGTTCCTTTAGGTAAATACATATTAACCAGCTCTTACGGGTCTTTGTTTCTATGTCTGTTGCTTCATAGGGGTTTATTGTAGGGTCTCCAGAAAAGGGAGGCTATTCTTAAGCAAAGCAGAAGAAGCTACTTGTATGGACACAGATTCCACAAGACATTTTGACAATTTCTCAGACTTGTTCACCTAAGTGCTACTGTTGCAAGTCTCAGGATTGTATTTTTTCCCCTTTTAGGGCCCTGCCTTTAACATAGAAGACTTGTCAAGAAGTATATGCAGTCTTCTGTGTAGCTCTGTGACCTTCCAGCTCAGTCCTGGATCTGGTTATCAGCACAGTTTGCTCTGTGGATACAAAAAATAAGCATACCTTTAAGTACTGCCTTGGAGGCTTTCTGATTTTCATAGCCTGCCTGGAGTTAAGTATTGGCAGCATGAGTCTATCCTTTCTTTAAGTCTTTTCTTTTTTTTAAATTAATTTATTTATTTTACTTTACATTGTATTGGTTTTGCCATACATTGACTTGAATCCGCCATGAGTGTACATGTGTTCCCCATCCTGAACCCACCTCCCACCTCCTTCCCCATCCCATCCCTCTGGGTCTTCCCAGTACACCAGCCCCGAGCATCCTGTATCATGCATCGAACCTGGACTGATGATTCATTTCACATATGATATTTTACATGTTTCAATGCCATTCTCCCTTATCATCCTGCCCTCGCCCTCTCCCATAGAGTCCAAAAGACTTCAATACATCTGTGTCTCTTTTGCTGTCTCACATACAGGGTTATCGTTACCTTCTTTCTAAATTCCATATATATGCTTTAGTATACTGTATTGGCATTTTTCTTTCTGGCTTACTTCACTCTGTATAATAGGCTCCAGTTTCATACACCTCATTAGAATGGATTCAACTGTATTCTTTTTAATGGCTGAGTAATATTCCATGGTGTATATGTACCACAGCTTCCTTACCCATTCGTCTGCTGATGGGCATCTAGGTTGCTTCCATGTCCTGGCTATTATAAACAGTGCTGCGATGAACATTGGGGTGCACGTGTCTCTTTCAGATCTGGTTTCCTTGGTGTGTATGCCCAGGAGTGGGATTGCTGGGTCATATGGCAGTTCTATTTCCAGTTTTTTAAGGAATCTCCACATTGTTCTCCATAGTGGCTGTACTAGTTTGCATTCCCACCAACAGTGTTAGAGGGTTCCCTTTTCTCCACACCCTCTCCAGCATTGATTGCTTGTAGACTTTTGGATAGCAGCCATTCTGACTGGCGTGAAATGGTACCTCATTGAGGTTTTGATTTACATTTCTCTGATAATGAGTGATGTTGAGCATCTTTTCATGTGTTTGTTAGCCATCTATATGTCTTCTTTGCAGAAATGTCTGTTTATTTCTTTGGCCCATTTTTTGATTGGGTCTTTTATTTTTCTGGAATTGAACTGCAGGAGTTGCTTGTATATTTTTGAGATTAATTCTTTGTCCATTGCTTCGTTTGCTTTTATTTTCTCCCATTCTGAAGGCTGTCTTTTCACCTTGCTTATAGTTTCCTTTGTTGTGCAGAAGCTTTTAATTTTAATTAGGCTCCATTTGTTTATTTTTGCTTTTATTTCCAATATTCTGGGAGGTGGGTCATAGAGGATCCTACTGTGGTTTATGTCAGAGAGTGTTTTGCCTATGTTCTCCTCTAGGAGTTTAATAGTTTCTGGTCTTACATTTAGATCTTTAATCCATTTTGAGTTTATTTTTGTGTATGGTGTTAGAAAGTGTTCTAGTTTCATTCTTTTACAAGTGGTTGACCAGTTTTCCCAGCACCACTTGTTAAAGAGGTTGTCTTTTCTCCATTGTATATTCTTGCCTCCTTTGTCAAAGATAAGGTGTCCATAGGTGCATGGATTTATCTCTGGGCTTTCTATTCTGTTCCATTGATCTATATTTCTGTCTTTGTGCCAGTACCATACTGTCTTGATGACTGTGGCCTTGTAGTAGAGCCTGAAGTCAGGCAGGTTGATTCCTCCAGTTCCACTCTTCTTTCTCAAGATGGCTTTGGATATTCAGGGGTTTTTGTATTTCCTTCTTTAAGTCTTCATGCCCTGCCATGCACTCGTGCTCACGTAGCCCGCTAGGCTCCCCTGTCCATGGAATTTTCCAGGCACGAATAATACTGGAGCTGGTTCTCCATTTCCTTCTCCAGGGGATCTTCCCAACACAGGGCTCAAACCTATGACTCTTGAGTCTCTTGCACTGGCAGGCAGATTCTTTACCACTGTACCACCTGGGAAGAACGTCTTTGTGAGTCCTTAACAAAAATGAATCAATCTACAGGTCTTATAACTCCCATTGTCTTCAAACTATTCAAGGACCATCCTTAAAACTGTTCAAGGGTTCATAAACAAATGCTTGACTTTCTACCTGTAATTCATCACAGTCATCTACCAGTGAGTCTTAGTGATGCTGATTCAGGCCCAGGGTTATCACCACCCACGCTTCTCACCAAAAGTGCAGCTGTCTGACTGGTGAAGGAGTCAGTTCCAGAATACTCTTCTGGGTGCCTGCTTTCTAGGTCTACTCTCGAGATCACATGTCTTTCTTGGGTTCCCTCAAAAGGGTAGAGTCTGAGACAAAGATTTAGATGCAGTTAGTTTACTTTGGGCGGAGAAGGCAATGGCACCCCACTCCAGTACTCTTGCCTGGAAAATCCCATGGATGGAGGAGCCTGGTAGGCTGTGGTCCATGGGGTCACTAAGAGTTGGACACGACTGAGTGACTTCACTTTCACTCATTGGAGAAGGAAATGGCAACCCACTCCAGTGTTCTTGCCTGGAGAATCCCAGGGACGGGGGAGCCTGGTGGGCTGCTGTCTATGGGGTCGCACAGAGTCGGACACGACTGAAGTGACTTAGCAGCAGCAGCAGCAGTTTACTTTGGGAGTAATCCTAGAGGACAGGAGTGTAATTGCAGATTAAAATCATAAAGACAAGAAAAGAAGGCCAGTCCACGCATATGTATTTGGTTGGTTGGTTGTTTGGTTGGTTGGTTTTTTGTGTATTCACTGTCTTTTAAAATTTTTTTTCGATTGGAGTATAGTTGCTTTACAGTGGGGCTTCCCTGGTAGTCCAGTTGGTAAAGAACTCACCTGCCAGTGCAGGAGACAGAACAGATGCTGTCTGATCCCTGGATTAGGAAGATCCCCTGGAGAAGGGAGTGGCAACCCGCTCCAGTATGCCTGCCTGGAAAATCCCATGAGTTGTATTAGTTTCTGCCGTACAACAACGTGAATCAGCTGTAAGCCTCCATGTATCCCCTTCCTCCAGCCCGCCCCTCTACGTCATCACAGAGCGCCGGAAGGAGCTCCTCGCGCTGCGCAGCGGCTCCCCACGTGACGTCTCTTGCACATGGTGCTGGGTATTTGTCAGTGCTGCTCTCTCAGTTCATCCAACCCTCTCCTGCCCCCACCCCACCCCCAGCCTCCATGTCCTTCTGTTCTCTACAAGCATAGGTTTTTGAGCTGGTCATCACTCTGGGTACCGGGAGCTTTGTCCTGATGAGAGCCTTTGGAGAGCTGTGTAAATTGTCCCTCGGAATTGTCAGAACTGTCTGACATGGAGGAGTTGATGATTGATTCTCTGGCTCTACCGTTCAGCGTCAGCCCCCTCCACTTCCCAGTCTGTGCCTGTGCTAAAATAGCTGGTTGGGCTTCTGTAGGTATCCCAGGTGGCGGCAGAGGATTCCTACTGCAGTAGCAAGAGATGCCCCAACCACTTGACACAGACCGTGGCAGAGCATAGTTGGCTCCAGCAGAAATGGATGGAGCGAAATGGTAAGCCAAGAAAATATGAAGAACGAATAAATATGTCTACACACAGGTTCATCTGACTTATTGTGATGATCAGACTATACCAGAATTACTTCTCTGTGTGCTGTCACAAATCCTAGATGCTAAGTACTTTAAAAATAGGAACATGGGATAAATTGGCATTATGTGTCTCCTGAAATGATGCACTGAGAAAAAGCCAATGTCACTTCTGTGATATTCCTACCAAAATCATATCCTGAATCTAATCATTAAGCAGAAACATCTGACAAACCCAAAGTGAGGGACATTCTACAAAATATACTGCATGTACTCCTTAAAAATGTCAGTGTCATGAAAGACAAAGGAAGAGAGAGGGATTATTCTGAATTAAATAAAAATTGAATGCAATATATGACCCAGAATCTTACGTTGCTATAGCAGACAACATATGTTGTTATTGGAACAACTGGCAAAATTTGAATACAATCTGAATAGTAGACAGTGCTCATGTATCAATGCTACCTTCCTGATTTTAATCACTGCCCTATGATTATATAAAAGAATGTTCTTGTTTTTAGGAAATTCATGCTGAAGTATTTAAGTATAATGGAACATTATGACAAAGTCTCAAAGAGAAAATGATAATAAAATGTTAATGTTTGAGGAATCTGGGTAAAGGATATGTAGCAATTCTTTATTCAGTTACTGCAGCAAAGATCTGAAATTATGTCAAAACAAAGAATTTTAAACAAATGGATAGATATTTATTCACATATATGTATATATGTGTATAAATGTGCATGTGTAATTAACTAATTAATTATTTAAGCACCCAGAGCAATGCTTGCTGTCATGTAGTAGGTTTTCAGTAAATGTTATATCAATAGAAGTCAGCAAAGGAGTACTCTGAAACAAAGCAAGGGCGGGTTTCTATGTAATCCAGCATTTCCTTTCCCCATCGTGATAATTCCAGACACCATGCTTAGGATTCAAGCTGTTTCACCATAAGCTACTACATAATTTGCAAATGCAAACTGTACTTTAAAAGTGTACCTTGACCTAACATTTAAGGAGAAAGTTACACTAATTCTCTACAATCTTTTTTAGAGGACAGAAGCAGAAAGAATACTTCCTAACTCATTCTAATGCTAATTCACTAGCATTACTCTAATATTAGGATAAGACAAAGATGTTATTAACACAAGAACAGAAGGATTCCCAGCAATTTCTCTCAAGAACACCAATGCCAAAATTCTCAACAAAATACTAGCAAATTGAATCCAACAATGTATAAAAAGAAGTATGCCCTACAACCAAGTGGGAATTATCCCAGCCAGCCAGGTGATTCAATGGAAATCAATTAACAATCCATCACATCAAAAGGCTAAAAAAGAGAAATAAGATCATATCAGTAAATGAGGAAGAGGCATTTGACAAAATCCAATACTCATTCATCATAAAAATTTTCAGTGAGTTAGCAATAAAGGGAAAACTTCCTCAACTTGATTTTAAAAACTAAAAAAAAAAGTATGATATAGCTAACATCATACTTAGTGGTGAGAAACTAGAAGCTTTCACACTAAAATCAGAAATAAGGGAAGGATATTCCCTCTTATTGCTTCTTTGCAACACTATATTGGAAATACTGGCTAATTCCATAAAACAAGAAAATGAACTAAAATGTGTACAGCTTGGGAAGGAAGAAATTAAACTGTCTTTGTTTGCAGATGGCAGGATTGTCAGAGATTTGACAAAAAGAAACCTCCTGGAGCTAATAACTGATTATAACAAGGTTGCAGGACACAAGATTAATGCACATAAATCAGCTGCCTTCCTATACACCTGCAGTGAAACAAGTAGAATTTGAAATTAAAAACACAATGCCGTTTACAAACATGAAATAACTAGGCATAAACATAACAAATATGTGCAAGTCCTATATTAGGAAAATGGCAAACCTCTGAAGAACAAAATTAAAGAACTAAATAAATGGAGAAAGATTTCATGTTCATAGGTAGGAAGACTCAATATTGTTTTTCCCAAATTGATGTATAAATCCAATGCAATCCCAATCAAAATCCCAGCAAGTTTTTGTGTTGTTGTTCAGTTGCTAAGTTGCATCCGACTCTGCCACCCCATGGACTGCAGCACTCCAGGCTTCCTTGTGCTTCGCCATCTCCCAGAGTTTGCTCAAACTCATGCCCCTTGAGTCAGTGATGCCATCCAACCATCTTATCCTCTGTCACCCCCTTCTCCTCCTGCCTTCAATCTTTCCCAGCATCAGGGTCTTTTCCAATGAGTCGACTCTTTGCATAAGGTGACAAAAGTATTGGAGCTTCAGCTTCAGCATCAGTTCTTTTGTGGATATTGACAACATGATTCTGAAGTATATATGGAGAGACAAACGATAAAACAGTCAATACAATATTGAAAGGAAAGTACAAAGGTCGAGAATGACACTACCCTATTTTAGACTAACTATAAAGCTATAGTAATCAAGACAATGTTATTGGTGAAAGACTAGACAACTAGATCAATGGAACAAAATAGAAAGCCCAGAGACAGAGCCAGAAGTATATAGGCGATTTATCTGACAAATGAGCAAAGGCATTACAATAGAGCAAAAACAGTGTTTTCAACAAATGGTACTGGAACAACTGGACATTGACATGCACAAAAATAATGGTGAATCTAGACATAGACCTTATACTCATCACAAAATTTAACTGAAAGTGGATGACAGATCTAAATGCAAACTATAAAAACTTCTAGAAGATAGCACAGAGAAAACTTAGATGACCTTTCTTGTGGTGATGACTTTTTAAATACAACACCAGAAGGATGATACGTTAAAGAAATAATGGATAAACCAAACTTATTAAAATTAAAAAACCTCTGCTCTGTGGAAAGTAATGTCATAAACATGAGAAGACCAGCATCAGACTAGGAAAAAATATTTGCAGAAGACACATCTGTTAAAAGACTATTACCCAAATTAAACAAAAAAACGCTTAAAATTCAACAAGAAGACAAACAACATGATTTAAAAATAGGCCACAGATCTGAACAGACACATTACCCAAGAAGACATACAGATGACAAACACACTTATGAGAAGCTGCTCCACATCATATGTCATTAGGGAAATGCAAATTAAAACAATGAGATTTCACTATATACTTAATAGAAAGGTCAAAATCGTGAGCACTGACATCACCTAATGCCAGCGGTGATGTGGAGGAGTAGGCACTTTCATACTTTGCTGGTGGGAATACAAAATGGTACAGTCACTTTGGAAAATAGTTGGGCAGTTTCTTCCATAATGAATCATGCCCTTACCATAAGATCCAGCAATCATGCTTGCTGGTAGGTATCCAAAGGAGTTGAAAATTTATGTCTATGCATAAAAGCCTTCATATGGATGTTTACAGAAACTATTCATAATTGCCAAAACTTAGAAGCAACCAAGATGTCTTTCAGTAGGAAATGGACAACTTGCATACATACAGACAATGGAATACTCTTCCGTGCTAAAAAGAAATGAGTTAACAAGCCATTAAAAGACATTAAGGAAACTTACATGCATATTACTAAGTGAAAGAAGCCAATTTTAAAAGGCTACATATTGTAAGATTCTAACTATATGACATTCTAGAAAAGGCAAAACTATGGAAACAATATCAGTGGTTGTTCAGGGTTGGGGGAAGGGTACAGGTGAGAAAAAAATAGGCAAAGCACAGAGAATTTTTAGGGCATTGAAAATACTCTCACAGTGGATACATGTCATTAACATTTGTCCAAACCCATAGACTGTACAATACCAAGAATGAGCTGCAATGTAAACTGTGGGCTTTGGGTGGTGATGTACGTCAATGTAGGTTCATCAACTGTAACAACTACACCACCCTAAAGAGGGATGGTGGTAATGAGGGAGGCTATACATGTATGAACACAGGAGGTTTATGGGAAATCTCTGTACCTTCTCCTTCGTTTTGCTGTGAACCTAAAATTGCTCTAAAAAAGTAAAAGTATTTAAATATGGAAAAAACCTACATTCAATTAACAGCCTATTAGGATGAGACAGCCATTAATGCAAATATAAGGGCTTCCCTGGCAGCGCTAGTGGTAAAGAACCACCTGCCAAATCAGGAGACTTAAGAGACATGGGTTCGATCCCTGGATCGGGAAGATCCCTGCAGAAGGGCGTGGCAACCCACTCCAGTTTTCTTCCCTGGAGAATCTCATGGACAGAGGAACCTGGCAGGCTACAGTCCATAGCATCCCAAAGAGTCGGACATGCACACACATAATGCAAATATAAAGATTACATTCTTCATTCGCTCAGTCATGTCCAACTCTTTGCGACCCCATGGACTGCAGCAGGCCAGGCTTCCCTGTCCATCACCAACTCCTGGAGCTTACTCAGACTCGTGTCCATTGAGTTGGTGATGCCATCCAACCACTTCATCCTCTGTCATCCCCTTCTCCTCCTGCCTTCAATTTTTCCGAGTATCAGGAGTCAGCATCAAGGAGTCAGTTCTTCACATCAGGTGGCCAAAGTATTGGAGTTTCAGCTTCAACATCAATCTTTCCAATGAATATTCAAGACTGATTTCCTATAGGACAGACTGGTTGGATCTCCTTGCAGTCCAAGAGTCTCTCAAGGGTCTTCTCCAACACCACAGTTCAAAAACATCAATTCTTTGGTGCTCAGCTTTCTTTATAGTCCAATTCTCATATCCATACATGACCACTGGAAAAACCATAGCTTTGACTAGATGGACCTTTGTTGGCAAAGTAATGTCTCTGCTTTTCAATATGCTGTCTAGGTTGGTTATAGCTTTTCTTCTAAGGAGTAAGCATCTTTTAATTTCATGGCTGCAGTCACCATCTGCAGTGACTTTGGAGCCCCCCAAAACAGTCTCTCACTGTTTCCACTGTTTCCCCACCTATTTTCCATGAAGTGATGGGACCAGATGCCATGATCTTAGTTTTCTGAATGTTGAGTTTTAAGCCAACTTTTTCACTCTCGTCTTTCACTTTCATCAAGAGGCTCTTGAGTTCTTCTTCGCTTTCTGCCATAAGGGTGGTGTCATCTGCATATCTGAGGTTATTGATATTTTTCCTGGCAATCTTGATTCCAGCTTGTGCTTCATCCAGCCCAGCATTCCGCATGATGTACTCTGCATATAAGTTAAGTAAGCAGGGTGACAATATACAGCCTTGACATACTCCTTTCCTGATTTGGAACCAGTCTGTTGTTCCATATCCAGTTCTAACTGTTGCTTCCTGATCTGCATACAGATTTCTCAGGAGGCAGGTCAGGTGGTCTGGTATTCCCATCTCTTTCAGAATTTTCCACAGTTTATTGTGATCCAAACAGTCAAAGGCTTTGGCATAATCCATAAAGCAGAAGTAGATGTCTTTCTGGAACTCTCTTGCTTTTTTGATGATCCAACAGATGTTGGCAATTTGATCTCTGGTTCCTCTGCCTTTTCTAAATCCAGCTTGAAAACATGCATTCTTGGGCAAGTGCAAATGAAATAAACTGGGAGATAGGCCTTTGTGAAAACATAAAAAGTTAAATATATTCTGGAATTTACTGTAGTGGTTCTGTATAGTAGAGAACAAAAATCCTCCAAGAAAAGGAATTAGTTTAAGTAAAGGGGATAGAGGTAAATTCTCTGGAAATGACCTTAATAATAAATTTTTATTGAGTGAAATAAAAGAATAGGGATGATGTCTTATCCATCTTTATATTCTCGGTACTTAGTAAGTCACCCGGCCTCTGTTCCGTGCTTTCTAGTAAAACCCAGCACTCCTGTTGCCATCTCTTCTACCTTATGTTCAGGGAGAGCCCGCCTGCGAAGGAGCCTAAGCAGAGAACAGCAGGCAAGAGCTGGAGGATAAGGCTTAGCCCTCTAGTTGTTGTTTAGCTGCTTATTCATGTCTCGCTCTTTGCAACCCCATGGACTAAAGCCCACCAGGTTCTTCTGTCCATGGGATTTCCCAGGCAAGAATGCTGGAGTGGGTTGCCATTTCCTTCTCCAATAGCCTTCTAGAGTAAGCCCTGAACTCACTGATGCTTGAAAATGGTTAATCCCTCAACTTTCCTTTACATAAACCTAGGAATTCTCTTTTAGCCTGAACTAGTTTGAGTCAGGCTCCTGCACTTGCAATTGAAACTCACCACCACCAAACAAGCTAAAGTGAAAGCAGCTGTTTGTCCTACTCGGGGATTCTCTATGTTGGAGATATACCTACCTTGAATTGAAACAAAAGTAAACAGGTCCTTTGGTTAACCTTTGTGTGGCAAACCGTCCTGGAACTCACACCAGTGCTGGTGACTTTCTCCTTTGTGTTTGCCCACTGCCTCCTGTTTCTTTCCCAGTTGCACTTGAGATCTGGGCCAGTCCCTGCTTTTAATTTCACACATGGCATAATCATGCTGTTTCTTACCTCCGTCTTACATAACGTCCAAAAAACTGTTTTCTGTGCTTTTGGCACTGAGACAGCCCATCCTCTACAATGCATGTTTTTGAGCCTAATGGTTACAGTAAACCATATCATGCAGCTTTTTAAAGAGGATGTGAATATCTGAGGCTATCATTCCTGGGGCTGGTGAATGCAAGTAAACTGATGCAGTGTGAAGATCCAGATGGACTGGGGAGCTTTTCCTCAGACCAAAATCATCATTTTATTATACATGACCCTGGCACCCATATAGTTCTAATTTTAATAATAAGCTTTAAAATTTTCAGGCTTTTAAAATATGAAACTCAAAAACATGTGCACTGTTTCTTGGAAATCATCTGCAATATAAAAACTCAGTCACAAAAAGAATAGAAGTCAGAGAAAAAGAAAAACAAATTGTTAATAAATACATGAGAAGTGCTAGAGCTCATTCATGATTAAAGCAATGCATAGTAAAATAACAACATTTTACCATGTTTCACTACCAGATTGACAAAGATTTAAAACAGATGCTCACAGACACATGCTCTTTGTAAGAGCTCAGGCTGGCATAGCCTTTTTGGATGGCATTTTCATGGTATCTATCTAAATATCAAGTACATCTACTCTTTGACCCAGCGATTCCATTTCTAGAAATTTGCCTTATAGATACATAAGCATGCAAGACTATATATTACAGAGTTACTTGTAGCAGTGGTTGTAATAGTGAAATTGTATTTTAATTGTATTTCAATAGATAAATATTATTAGTTAAATGCATTACGGTACATCCATACTGTGAAATATCTGTGTGACATGGACAGATTGTTAGGAAAAAGCTAAGTATAAGAGTGTGTGTGTACAGGCATAAGCCCACTTGTGGGAAACAACTGTACATGCTTAAACATCTGGAATGACGTATATCAAACAGTGTAACTTCCAGGAAGTGGGATTTGAGAACAAAGAATAGGATGATTTCTTTTTATTTCTTGACTTTTTCTATTTGTACAACAAGCATATACTACTTTTATAATAAAATATATATATTTAAATTCAGTCACAATTTTCCATTACTGCAGAATCCATAAAACAATAGAAAATACAATTAAACTGTGCTATAAAATTAAACTGTAATTAAACCATGCCTCTTAGCCGCTGTCAGAGCAGGTGGTATTTTAGGATGATAATCAATTGACATATGAGAGGAAAGTAAATAAAAGTGTATGAAACTTGAGTTTAAAGATGAGGCATTTTTTAATCTACATCGATAATATGTTTATTTGCTAAGTCGTGTCTTTTTTGCCACCCCGTGGACTGTAGCCTGCCAAACTACTCTGTCCATGGGATTTCCCAGGCAATAATACTGGAGTGGGTTGCCATTTCCTTCTCCAGGGGATCTTCCTGACCCAGGGATCAAACCGATGTCTCCTGCATTGGCAGGTGGATTCTCTACCTAAAGCCACCAGGGAAACCCAAAGATTTAACAGTACTAATATAAATGAACTGCTGAATTCAGTTTTATGAGAGCAACTTTACTGCATGGATTTATACTTTCAACAGCCAGCAGTGAAGTCACTGGTGTCATTTATCTTCAAGTTCACATATCTTCCTATTGCCCTGCCACTGCTATCTCTGATAGGGCAGTAGAAATTATTGTGCAAGATCAATTCAGTTCAGTTCAGTCTCTCAGTCGTGTCCAACTCTTTGTGACCCCATGGACTGCAGCACGCCAGACCTCCCTATCCATCACCAGCTCCTGGGGTTTACTCAAACTCATGTCCAATGAGTCGGTGATGCCATCCAACCATTTCATCCTCTGTCGTCCCCTTCTCCTCCCGCCTTCAATCTTTCCCAGCATCGGGGTCTTTTCAAATGAGTCAGTTTTTTGCATCAGGTGGCCAAAGTTTTGGAGTTTCAGCTTCAACATCAGTCCTTCCAATGAACACCCAGGACTGATCTCCTTTAGGACTGGTTGGATCTCCTTGCAGTCCAAGGGACTGTCAAGAGTCTTCTCCAACACCACAGTTCAAAAGCATCAATTCTTCGGTGCTCAGCCTTCTTTATAGTCCAACTCTCACATCCATCCATGACCACTGGAAAAACCATGGCCTTAACTAGATGGACCTTTGTTGGCAAAGTAATGTCTCTGCTTTTTTAACATGCTATCTAGGTTGGTCATAACTTTCCTTCCAAGGAGTAAGCATCTTTTAATTTCATGGGTGCAGTCACCATCTGCAGTGATTTTGGAGCCCCCCAAAATAAAATCAGCCACTGTTTCCCCATCTATTTCCCATGAAGTGATGGGACCAGATGCCATGATCTTAGTTTTCTGAATGTTGAGTTTTAAGCCACCTTTTTCACTCTCCTCTTTCACTTTCATCAAGAGGCTCTTTAGTTCTTCTTCCCTTTCTGCCATAAGGGTGGTATCATCTGCATATCTGAGGTTATTGATATTTTTCCTGGCAATCTTGATTCCAGCTTGTGCTTCCTCCAGCCCAGCATTTCTCATGATAGCTATGTCTATATTATTAGAAATACACTAGGAAAACATTGAGATTTGACAGAAGGCCTTCAGGAACCAGATAGGTTCTGGAGCTTCAAAAATTCAAACTGGGACTCAGTACCATCAGGATTTTCTTTTTTGTTCATGTCGTCTCTCGTGTTTACTTACTTCTGCTCGGCTTCCTTCTCTCCTATAACAGATGGGCTTTTTTCCACTGGCAGAAAAACTTCTCTGCCAGCAGTTTGGGGCTTATATCATCCCAGTTATCTTTCCCAGAAGAGGAGATATTTTTTCAGCTTCATTTTGAATATTTCCAGGGAGAATTCCGAGTGGCTTGACTCACTTACCTGTCCCTGGACCAACCATCATACTCTACTTAGTCCTACCTGCATTGCATGTCCACCGGTAGGCCAGGGAGTGGGGTCCTGTGATTGGCAGCTTCACAAAACCATATGGGATGCAGAGTTGGGGGGTGATGACCTGTAGCTGAAGAAGGGTAAGATGTTACTGAAAGAAGGGGAAAGAGCCGCTTTGGATGTCCACAGGGTTAAGTGAGTGAAAGTCGCTCAGTCGTGTCCGACTCTTTGTGACCCCATGGACTATACAGTCCATGGAATTCTCCAGGCCAGAATACTGGAATACTGGAGTCGCTAAGTTGTGTTTGACTCTTTTATGACTTCATGGACTGTAGCCTGCCAGGCTGTTCCATCCATGGAATTTTCCAGGCAAAGTTCCAAGCAATACTGGAGTGGACCAGCCTTTCCCTTCTCTAGGGTATCTTCCCAACCCAGGGATCGAACCCAGGTCTCCCGCATTGCAGGCAGATTCTTTACCAGCTGAGCCACAAGGGAAGCCCAAGAATACTGGAGTAGGTAGTCTATCCCTTCTCCAGGGGAACTTCCCGACCCAGGAATTGAACCGGGGTCTCCTGCATTGCAGGCGGATTCTTTACCAACTGAGCTATGATGTCCACAAAAGTAGCCAGTTATCTAGATGGGAAACTGGCTAATTTGGTGACTATACAGATGACAGTTACATGTGTTAGTGAATCATTATAGGGTCTAATGTTTGTTCTCATTGTTTCCAAAAGATTAATTGTTTTGCTATTCTCTCCTGTTCAGTTCTTCAAATGCATAAACATTATTGTCATATTTCAAAAAAAGGAAGAACCTGTTGATATCTGAATTAGAACTGATGACACTTGGACATTTTTACATTAATTAGACTTCCCATCCAATGTATAGCATAGCTTTTTCCTCTTGTTCAATCTTCTAAAAAAATTGTGTAGGTCTTTTATGTAATGTAGGTGGGAGATTATGAGCAAAACAGCTGGTACCAGAACAGCCTTTGGTTAAGAAAATGCCTTAATAAAGTGAAGGTCGGGCTGCTACGTACTGCTGTTCTGCCCTGCCCTGCACAACTCTGGGGAACCCCATTTACATGGATGACAACGTCAGTGCGGCCCCTAGAGTTACGCAATGAAGCTGTTCTGGGATGGATGTGAGCCTGGACAGGCGTCAAAGCAATGAGAAAAGTGGTTAAGCTTCTCTGCGTGAGAACATGAGAAAATTTTGATCCAGCTCTTGAGAGAGAACAGAAAAGAAAATAGAAAAGGATGAGAAAGGCATCAGGACAAAGAGAAGCTTATGCGATGGTGGAAGGCTGAGTGGTGCATGGGTGAGGAAGCCAGTGAGAAAACCTTGGCAGCAGGATACACAAGGAACATTTCAGAGCAGGAATGGTCTAAATTTTCAGTTTTATGAAGTGGGATGTGCCTGCTCCTATCTTCAGTAGAATTTCTGTTACTGGATACAACCCTTTTGTACAAGATGAGTTTGGAATGGGAGAGGGGAGCAGAAAGCATGGGCAATGACCCAGCTTGAGTCATTGTCACAGCAGAGATACAGAGATAGACACTAACATGCAGGGAAGAGAGGAATTCAAAGCAGGGAAATGGAGGGTTTGAGTCAATCCTTTCTGGAACTCAGGATGCAAGGCTGAGGGCGCTCCTGCTAACACCCAAGTGGCAAGTGTACTGACGCCACACCGCTCTCCCTCAAATTCTGTAAATTGTTGTTGCATAGTCACTAAGCGGTGCTTGACTCTTTTGTGACTTCATGGACTGTAGCCTGCCAGGCTCTTCCATCCATGGAGTTTTCCAGGCAGGGGTCCAGGCAAACTAAAGTGGGTTGCCATTTCCTTCTCCAGAGGATCTTCCTGACCCAGGATTGAACCCACATCTCCTGCACTGGTAGGTGGATTTTTTAACCACTGAACTACCAGGGAAGCCCATTCTGTAAATTACTGGGTGGCTATTTCTTGTCCTTAGAAATGGGACCCTATTTTCCATAAATATTTTCTTGGCAGTTTTTGCAAGTTACTATGATTTGTATCTATCTATCTATGAAGTATACATTTTATATGTACATATATAAAGTAAGGAAATTTTTTAAAAATATAATAAGCTTTCCTGCTGGTCTGGCTTTTATCTGATATCATTTCCAATTAGACCAAAGAATTTATTTTACTATTTCTTTCAGTTTAGATCAGTTGTCAGCAAATTCTCTCATCTGCTATCTTAAAATGTCTTTACTTTGTATTTCTTTTTAAAAAATCATTTGGGTGACTTTTTCTCTTTAAGCACTTTAAAGATATTGTAGTTAGACTATAATATTCATATACATGTTTTCTTTGTATTTATGTTGCTTATAGTTTCCTGAGCTTCTTGGTTCTGTGAGTTGATGTCTTTAAAAATTTGGGGAAAATTTATTAGAAATTCTTCTACTCTCTCATCTTTCCCTCTTGGGCTCCAATTACATGTTTTAGATAATTGGTATTGTTCCAAAGGACACAGTTGTTGTAATCTGTTTTTATTTTAATCTCTCTTTTCTATTTGTGTTTTAATTTGAGTGATGTCTATTTACCTAAATGTCTTCAAGTTCAGTGACTATTTTCTCCACTGTGTCCAGATTGCCTTTAAGCCTGTGAAATAAATTCTTTGTAATTTACATCAGATTTTTCACTTCTAGCATTTCATTTGATTTTTTGTTTGTTTGTTTTCATATCTTTTCAAAAATTCTCCTTTCGTTTACACGTACTGTTGATGTTTTCCATTATGTGTATATTTATGTGTGTGTGTGTATTATGCACTCAGTTGTGCCTGACTCTTTGCAACACTATGGACTGTAGCCTGCCAGTTTCCTCCATCCATTGGATTCTCCAGGCAAGAATACTGGAGTGGGTTGCCATTTCCTTCTCCAGGGAATCTTCCTTACCCAGGAATGAAGTCCATGTTTTCTACATCTCCTGCGAGATTGAACCTGGGTCTCCCACATTTTAGGCAGACTCTTTACCATCTGAGCCACCAGTTATACACACACACTAAATGTGTGTGTGTGTGTATAATCTTATATGTATGCATGTATCTAATCTGTGTACCAGAGGCCTCTCTGGTTGGCTTATTTTAAGATGACAACCCACATACTAACAGTGAGATAGAATAACACTTAAGCCCAAAGACATCCAATCAGGTTGCCACGTGCATAGAGAAAGTACTTCAACTCAAATATGAAGGAAACATCTTATTTTCAAGTAAGAAAAAACAAAGTCTGTTTTCTTTTATTGGCAGATATCACCTTGAGATCATAGAGAGGCATTCTGGCATAGTGTTTGAGTGGAAGAGTTGGAATTCAGGGGAGCTGGGGTTGAATTCCTAGCTCTGCTGCTTATAAATAAGCTCTTCAGTCTTGAGCAAGTTAGAAATTCCTCTAAGTCCTGGTGTGTCATCGGTGAAATGTAGATAATTATAAAAATATATTCTGCACAGAGTTTCCATGAGGTCTATGTGTGAGCATACATGGATAGTAATCAGTACATGAGCTGGCACAGAGGCCCTTAGTGAACACAAGTAATTTTCTTTCCTTTACACATGACTCATCCCCTCCCCTCCAGGCTGAAATGCAAAACAGAGAACCAGCTTAGTCTTGGTCATTGATGTAGCTCTAGTATCCATCCCATCACAGACACTCAATATTTGTCGAGTGAACAAATTCCTAAAGCTCTTCTCTGAGTAAGATAATCCAAAACGTTGAGCTCACCAGGAATCAGGCTTGCCTTAAATGATATTTTCATAAGCCATCCAGAAAAGGGGGTGTTTTGTCAAATCTATTAGGCTTCAGAAGACTCTAAAAATGGTAGTGAAATGTTTTGCTCATACACAGGCACTTCAGAGAAAATCTGCTATCATGGGGGCAAAGCCACGGTAAAGTAGCACTATGGACACACAGAATTGGTGCTTTTTGAACCTTTACTTCACACCATGAATGAGAACTGAGAATCACTAAGTTTCTGCTTAAAGATATGATATCCATATCTGACTTTAACCAAAAATGAAAATGAGAAGGTTGTCAGGAAAATCAACAAAGTATACATTCATTTATCCTTGTTATCCAAGTTTTATCCTTGTCTGAAAAGCAAGTCTAATTCTACAATAACGAATGCTAAAGACTCAGGGAGACACTAGTTCTTGAAACTAACCCACCAAGGAAGAATAATTAGCAGTGTGTCTCTGTTTCGCAAGAGTTTCTAAGAAGCATTTGAGGAAATGTAGAGTATGTGCTCCCTGGCAAAGGAAGAGTTAGTCATTTTATAAAATGCTTAAAAATCACTTTATTTTTAGAATGTTCCCTTTTGTCATTGACATCTTAATGTACTGTAATTTGAAATGTTTGCATGTCGAGTGAGCAGAGCACAAGCACTTCACAGCAGTGAGAATAATTGCTACTTAAATGTGCTATAAATCAATATGTAATGCAAGGATGCACAATAACAGCTCAGCCCACTTACTGTACTTTAATGGTAGTAAAACACAGTTTAAAAAACAACAAGAGGTGCTGAATGGAATAATCATTTTACTTTGAAATATATTCTCTAGTTCTTTTATTCATTATCTATTTGTCAATTTGTTAACTTACACCAGTGAAATTCATAATTCTAAAGCTGTGTGTATATAAACCTCATACTTTTTAGAGAATCTCAGGGAAGATGTAATTTATTGTGAAGAAACATAAATCAAAATTTATGATCAAAATGAGGAATGAACCATATTGTTTCTAAACTTAAACATCTCAGTATGTCTTTAAAAACAGCAATTTTATATACAGTTCAAATCTTTCTAATATAATGGTCATGGATGAAAATTCTACAAGCAAAAGAGTTTCCTTAATATCTAGGAAATGATCAGAACAAGAGAGTTCCAAAAATTGGAGGAGAAAGGCAGTTAGAATGTTAGGTGAGGTGATTTCTCTTGATTTGTAAGTACAAAGCTTAGTGCTTTATAGAAAGGCCTTAGAAAATGTTTGAAATAAATAAATCTTCTCTCAGGATGGACTTCTCTTTCATTTCCTTACATTCTCCTGGAGTCTGGCCAATTAGACTATGAAAAGCTCAAAAGACAAATATTCTTTCATAAATAATGTAGAAGGCATTAATCTAGATAATGCAGTTTGATTATCCTGCAGATAACCCCTAAAAGGCACCCAGCATGCAGTCTAATCTGGCCTCTATCCAGCACCTTTAGTCCATCTGCTCAGTGAAGTCACTTAGGTTGCAGGCTCCCTTCATCTTTCTGTTGGCATGTTTGGCATGTCATAATGTGCTCTTCATGGTAACAAAATAGCTGCCTCAGCTCCAAACATCACAGTCTCAAACAACAAAGTCAAAAAGCAAGCAAGATAGAAGAGCCAAGAGCTTCTCCCATGTATCTCTCTTTCTGCAAGGAAGGAAAATCTTTTCTAGAAGTGCCCCACCTAACTTCTATTTTCTCTTTTGTTCCTCAGTGGCCACAACTGTGTCACATGACTTCCTTAAATCAATCACAACAAAAAGGAATGGGTATTCCCACTGAGTTAGAACACTCACAAATTGTCCCCTGGGACTGAGGAGGGACTCACTTTCCCTGAGTATACTGCCACATCTCTGAACTAAAATAGGATTTGTTAGGAGGAAATAAAGGCCAGATGGTTGTTTAGTCAGTATCCAGCAGTGCCCACCATACCACAAAGACATGTATATACAATTAAATGCCATTTTACTCATTTACACTTAGAAATATTATTTCCAGGAGAACTGGGGCCTTGAGTTCTCTGGCCGACATGTTCTTTCCTTACAGAAAAAAAATTTCAAGTTGTTATAAAAGTGAGAAAGTTACCAGTTGAGTATAGAATCAGTGGAATAGTTATTTCTCTGTGCTCAGGCTGACTCCTCTGCCTGCAAAGCCTTTTCCCTTTTTAAACTCCCACATATTTTTAACAATTCAGCTTAAACATCGTCCCTTTGAGAAAGCTTTCTTTGTTACCCCCACCTTCTCCACCTGCACTTCCCACCCCCAAGCTGAACTGCATGCCTCTCTTCTGTATTACCATGACATACTGTGCATAGCTGTATCATTACACCTACTCTATTGCATTGTACTTATCAATTTATATGTTCTCTTCTGCAAATGTGAGTTCCTTATAAGCAGAAACTGGGATAGCTTGTTTTCAGAGATTTAGTAGTTAGCACAGAGGTCAGAATGTGGATATCAAGAGAGACGCTTGTGGTAGGCAGAATAATTGCCATACACCAAAATGTCCAAATCCTAATCCCTGAAACCTGTTGTGATGGTTAATTTTATGTGTCAGATTGGAGAGTGTTTTTGAATGTGATTAATGTTTACATGCATGAACACAGATTGCCTTCCATAATGTGGGTGGGTCTCATCCAATCAGCTGAAGGCCTGAATAGAACAAAAAGACTAGCCTCCCTGAGCAAGAGAAAATTCTCCAACAGACTGCCTTTACCCTTTATGGGCACCATGCTCTCTCCTGGGTCTTGAGCCTGTCAGCCCATACTACAGATTTTGGACATGCCAACATCCATAAGTAAGGCAACTCCTTCAGTTCAGTTCAGTTGCTCAGTCTCAGGGCTTCCCTGGTGGTGCTAGTGGTAAAGAACCCACCTGCCAAATCAGGAGACTTAAGAGACATGGGTTCCATCCCTGGATCAGGAAGATCCCTGCAGAAGAGCATGGCAACCAACTCCAGTATTCTTCCCTGGGGAATCTCATGGACAGAGGAGCCTGGCAGGCTACAGTCCATACCATCACAAAGAGTTGGACATGCATGAACACAATGCAAATATAAAGATTACGTTCTTCACTTCAGTTCACTTGTTGAGTCATGTCTGACTCTTTGCGACCCCATGGACTGCAGGACACCAGGCCTCCTTGTCCATCACCAACTCCCAGAGTTTACTCAAACTCATGTCCATTGAGTCGGTGATGCCATCCAACCATCTCCTCCTCTGTCATCCCCTTCTCCTCCCACCTTCAATCTTTCCCAGCACCAGGGTCTTTTCAAATGAGTCAGTTCTTTGCATCAGGTGGCCAAAGTATTGGAGTTTCAGCTTCAATATCAGTCCTTCCAATGAATATTTAGGACTGATTTCCTTTAGGGTGGACTGTTTGGATCTCCTTGCAGTCCAAGGGACTCTCAAGAGTCTTCTCCAACACCACAGTTCAAAAACATAAATTCTTCAATGCTCAGCTTTCTTTATAGTCCAACTCTCACATCCATATCTGACTACTGAAAAGAACATAGCCTTGACTAGATGGACCTTTGTTGGCAAAATAATGTATATGCTTTTTAATATGCTGTCTAGGTTGGTCATAATTTTTCTTCCAAGGGGTAAGCGTCATTTAATTTCATGGCTGCAGTCACCACCTGCAGTGACTTTGGAGCCCCAAAAAATAAAGTCTGACACTGTTTTCACTGTTTCCCCATCTATTTGCCATGAGGTGATGGGACCGGATGCCATGATCTTAATTTCCTGAATGTTGAGCTTTAAGCCAACTTTTTAATTCTCCCCTTTCACTTTCATCAAGAGGCTCTTTAGTTCTTCATTTTCTGCCATAAGGGTGGTGTCATCTGCATATCTGAGGTTATTGATATTTTTCCTGGCAATCTTGATTCCAGCTTGTGCTTCATCCAGCCCAGTGTTTCTCCTGATGTACTCTGCATATAAGTTAAATAAGCAGGGTGACAATATACAGCCTTGATGTACTCCTTTCCGGATTTGGAACTAGTCTGTTGTTCCATGTCCAGTTCTAACTTTTGCTTCTTGACCTGCATACAGATTTCTCAAGAGGTAGGTCAGGTGGTCTGGCATTCCCATCTCTTGAAGAATTTTCCACAGTTTGTGGTGATCCACACAGTCAAAGGCTTTGGCATAGTCAATAAAGGAGAAGTAGATGTTTTTCTGGGACTCTCTTGCTATTTGATGATCCAGCAGATGTTGGCAATTTGATCTCTGGTTCCTCTGCCTTTTCTAAAACCAGCTTGAACATCTGAAAGCTCACAGTTCACATATTGTTGAAGACTGGCTTGCAGAATTTTGAGCATTACTTTACTAGCATATGAGATGAGTGCAATTGAGCATTCTTTGGCATTGCCTTTTTTTGGGATTGGAATGAAAACTGACCATTTCCAGTCCTGTGGCCACTGCTGAGTTTTCCAAATTGGCTAGCATATTGAGTGAAGCATTTTCACAGCATCGTCTTTTAGGATTTGAAATAGCTCAACTGGAAGTCCATCACCTCCACTAGCTTTGTTCATAGTGATGTTTCCTAAGGCCCACTTGACTTCACATTCCAGGATGTCTGGCTCTAGGTGTGTGATCACACCATCATGATTATCCGGGTCGTGAAGATCTTTTTTGTACAGTTCTTCTGTGTATTCTTGTCACCTCATCTTTTTTTTTTTTTTCCCATTTATTTTTATTAGTTGGAGGCTCATTACTTTACAATATTGTAGTGGTTTTTGCCATACATTGACATGAATTAGCTATGGATTTACATGTATTCCCCATCCTGAACCCCCCCTCCCACATCCCTCCCCATCCCATACCTCTGGGTCATCCCAGTGCACCAGCCCTGAGCACTTGTCTCATGCATCCAACCTGGACTGGCAATCTGTTTCACACTTGATAATATACATGTTTCGATGCTATTCTCTCAGATCATCCCACCCTTGCCTTCTCCCACAGAGTCCAAAAGTCTGTTCTATACATCTGTATCTCTTTATCTGTCTTGCATGTAGGGTCATCATTACCATCTTTCTAAATTCCATATATGTGCATTAGTATACTATATTGGTGTTTATCTTTCTGGCTTACTTCACTCTGTATAATGGGCTCCAGTTTTATCAATCTCATTAGAACTGATTCAAATGTATTTTTTTAATGACTGAGTAATATTCCATTGTGTATATGTACCACAGCTTCCTTATCCATTCGTCTGCTGATGGGCATCTAGGTTGTTTCCATGTTCTGGCTATTATAAACAGTGCTGTGATGAACATTGGGGTGCACATGTCTCTTTCAGATCTAGTTTCCTCTGTGTGCATGCCCAGGAGTGGGATTGCTGGGTCATATGGCAGTTCTATTTCCAGTTCTTTAAGGAATCTCCACACTGTTCTCCATAGTGGCTGTACTAGTTTGCATTCCCACCAACAGTGTAAGACGTTCCCTTTTCTCCACACCCTCTCCAGCATTGATTGCTTGTAGACTTTTGGATAGCAGCCATTGTGACTGGCGTGTAATTGTACCTCATTGAGGTTTTGATTTGCATTTCTCTGATAATGAGTGATGTTGAGCATCTTTTCATGTGTTTGTTAACCATGTGTATGTCTTCTTTGCAGAAATGTCTGTTTAGTTCTTTGGCCCATTTTTTAATTGGGTCTTTTATTTTTCTGGAATTGAGCTGCAGGAGTTGCTTGTATATTTTTGAGATTAATCCTTTGTCTGTTGCTTCGTTTGCTGTTATTTTCTCCCATTCTGAAGGCTGTCTTTTCACCTTGCTTATAGTTTCCTTTGTTGTGCAGAAGCTTTTAATTTTAATTAGGCTCCATTTGTTTATTTTTGCTTTTATTTCCAATATTCTGGGAGGTGGGTCATAGAGGATCCTGCTGTGATTTATGTCAGAGAGTGTTTTGCCTATGTTCTCCTCTAGGAGTTTTATAGTTTCTGATCTTACATTTAGATCTTTAATCCATTTAGAGTTTATTTTTGTGTATGGTGTTAGAAAGTGTTCTAGTTTCATTCTTTTACAAGTGGTTGACCAGTTTTCCCAGCACCACTTGTTAAAGAGGTTTTTTTTTCTCCATTGTATATTCTTGCCTCCTTTGTTGAAGATAAGTTGTCCATAGTACGTGGATTTATCTCTGGGCTTTCTACTCTGTTCCATTGATCTATATTTCTGTCTTTGTGCCAGTACCATACTGTCTTGATGACTGTGGCTTTGTAGTAGAGCCTGAAGTCAGGCAGGTTGATTCCTCCAGTTCCATTCTTCTTTCTCAAGATTGCTTTGGCTATTCGAGGTTTTTTGTATTTCCGTACAAATTGTGAAATTATTTGTTCCAGTTCTGTGAAGAATACCATTGGTAGCTTGATAGGGATTGCATTGAATCTATAGATTGCTTTGGGTAGTATAGCCATTTTGACAATATTGATTCTTCCAATCCATGAACACGGTATATTTCTCCATCTATTTGTGTCCTCTTTGATTTCTTTCATCAGTGTTTTATAGTTTTCTATGTATAGGTCTTTTGTTTCTTTAGGTAGATATACTCCTAAGTATTTTATTCTTTTTGTTGCAATGGTGAATGGTATTGTTTCCTTAATTTCTCTTTCTGTTTTCTCATTGTTAGTGTATAGGAATGCAAGGGATTTCTGTGTGTTAATTTTATATCCTGCAACTTTACTATATTCATTGATTAGCTCTAGTAATTTTCTGGTAGAGTCTTTAGGGTTTTCTATGTAGAGGATCATGTCATCTGCAGACAGAGAGAGTTTCACTTCTTCTTTTCCTATCTGGATTCCTTTTACTTCTTTTTCTGCTCTGATTGCTGTGGCCAAAACTTCCAAAACTATGTTGAATAGTAGTGGTGAGAATGGGCACCCTTGTCTTGTTCCTGACTTTAGGGGAAATGCTTTCAATTTTTCACCATTGAGGATGTTTGCTGTGGGTTTGTCATATATAGCTTTTATTATGTTGAGGTATGTTCCTTCTATTCCTCCTTTCTGTAGAGTTTTTTTTATCATAAATGGGTGTTGAATTTTGTCAAAGGCTTTTTCTGCATCAATTGAGATAATCATATGGTTTTTATCTTTCAATTTGTTAATATGGTGTATTACATTGATTGATTTGAGGATATTAAAGAATCCTTGCATTCCTGGGATAAAGCCCACTTGATCATGATGTATGATCTTTTTAATATGTTGTTGGATTCTGTTTGCTAGAATTTTGTTAAGGATTTTTGCATCTATGTTCATCAGTGATATTGGCCTGTAGTTTTCTTTTTTGTGGCATTTTTGTCTGGGTTTGGAATTAGGGTGATGGTGGCCTCATAGAATGAGTTTGGAAGTCTACCTTCTTCTGCAATTTTCTGGAAGAGTTTGAATAAGATAGGTGTTAACTCTTCTCTAAATTTTTGGTATTGCCACCTCTTCTTAATATCTTCTGCTTCTGTTACATCCATACCATTTCTGTCCTTTATTGAGCCCACCTTTGCATGAAATGTTCCCTTGGTATGTCTGATTTTCTTGAAGAGATCTCTAGTCTTTCCCATTCTGTTGTTTTCCTCTATTTCTTTGCACTGATCACTGAAGAAGGCTTTCTTATCTCTCCTTGCTATTCCTTGGAACTCTGCAGTCAAATGGGTATATCTTTCTTTTTCTCCTTTGCTTTTCACTTCTCTTCTTTTCACAGATATTTATAAGGCCTCTTCAGACAGCCATTTTGCCTTTTTTGCATTTCTTTTTCTTAGAGGTGGTCTTCATCCCTGTCTCCTATGCAATGTCATGAACCTCCGTCCATAGTTCATCACGCATTCTGTCTACCAGATCTAGTCCCTTAAATCTCTTTGTCACTTCCACTGTATAATCATAAGGGATTTGATTTAGGTCATACCTGAATGGTCTAGTGGTTTTCCCTACTTCAATTTCAGTCTGAATTTGGCAATAAGGAGCTCATGATCTGAGCCACAGTCAGCTCCTGGTCTTGTTTTTGCTGACTGTATAGAGCTTCTCCATCTTTGGCTGCAAAGAATATAATCAATCTGATTTCAGTGTTGACTATCTGGTGACGTCCATGTTTTGGACACATGGCCTCCAGCTAGCAATTATATCACTTGTACCTTTGCTTCTGTCATTATGTCTTCCCTGAGTGTGACACTTCTTCCTCTCTCTTTTAGAGACCCTTGTGATTACATTGTGCCTACTGGATAATCCCAGATAATCTTATAATCTTCCCATCTCAAGATCCTTCATTTAATCACATGTGCAAACTCCCTTTTGCCATGTATAATAATATATTCACAGGTGTATTAGTAAGAGTCAACAGAAGATATATATCTACATATCTCAGCAACTCCTTATCATTCGGTACATAGCTCTATCTACCTATCTTTCTATCTATGAATCTAGATATGTAGGGATACATCTTCTGTTGATTCTAATATGCCTGTGAATATATTATTATACATGGCAAAAGGGAGTTTGCACATGTGATTAAATGAAGGATCTTAAGATGGGAAGATTTTAAGATTATCTGGGATTATCCAGTAGGCACAGTGTAATCACAAGGGTCTTTAAAAGAGAGAGGAAGAAAAAAGTATCACAGTCAAAGAAGCTATAATAACAGAAGCAAAGGTACAAGTGATGTGATTGCTAGCTAGAGGCCACAAACCAAGAATAGTATCTAGAAGCTGGGAGAAAAAAACCAAACAAACCAATCTTCCCTTGGAGCTTTAGAAGGAATTCAGCTCTGTCAACACCTTGATTTTAGCCCAGTGAGCTCCATCTTGGATTTCTGACCTCCATAACTGCGATATAGTAAATTTTGTTGTTTTAACTCAGTAAATTTGTGGCAATTTGTTATAGCAGCATAGAAAACTAATAAAATAGTAAAGAAATTTAGGGGAGAGAGTGACAAAATGATTTAACATACTTAATGCATTTAGCTGTAATAACAATAACTAGCTTTTAATTATTGCTTGCTGTATCCTAGGCATTTTTACATATTCAATCTTGATCCAAATAACTAAACTAAGATCAAGATATTATTATATTTATTTACAGATAAGCAAAGCAAAGTAAAGAAAGATTGAACAATTTTATAAAAGTACCACGCCATCAGGGCTTCCCAGGTGGTGCTAGTGGTAAAGAACCTGAGTGCCAATGCAGAAGATATAAGAGACCTGGGATTGATCCCTGGGTCGGAAAGATCCCTTGGAGGACAGCATGGCAACCCACTGCAGTATTCTTGCCTGGTGAATCCCATGGACAGAGGAGCCTGGCAGGCTACAGCCCATAGGGTTGCACAGAGTTGGACATGACTGAAGTGACTTAGCACGCACACCCACTATGCCAATAACTGATACAAATGTCTTGGAAATAAAGGCATCTTCCTCTAAATCCTCAGGGCTTCCAAGATATCCTGAGACATGCAACCGTACAATGGGGTACTAAAGATGGCCTCAGAGCCTTTCAGCCTCCCTCAGTCTGACTCAGAACCCCTAAAGCAACTTACATAACAGTGAAATTGAAGTGACAACAGTGTACTTACTTGCAAATGGAGTTTCAAGACAGGTCTTGAAACCTTGTCACAGTGGAGGGACTGCCCTCCGTAAGTATCTCCCAGAGGAAACGTTGGAGCTGCTCACAGTTGAGTGCTGTGTGTAGCTCTAACTCTCCACAGAATGAGACAACCTAAGTCCTGGGACCTGGCTTGCCTTTATTGTCATATTTTTGTCTGTTTACTAATTCCCATCTTTTGAAAATATTGATGTGATCAGTTAGACCCTAAACAGGACTCCCCAGGCAATAAGCCTGTCTTTTATGATTTTGTATATCCATAAGTGCATTCATTTCCTATAGATGTTGTAAGTTTATGATTAACTGAAACCCTATTTCCAAGTTAACGAGCTTCACCTCACCACTGACCCAGTGTATTTTCTACACACTAATAACATAGTGAACATTCATATCAGTGCACATTTATTTAAAAAATCTTTTTAATGAGCAAAGACTTCTAAAGTCCTTGCACTATAAAATACCAGTTGGAATAATTCACACATGTTAAAAAATATTCTTAAAATGTAAATAGATTCAACCCCAAGTTTATTTTGACTTATCATGTCTTAGAATATGATAATTTGAAAAGATTTCAAATATGAAGAGAACATTTCTAATATTAATAATTTAGAGTTTATCTGTATAAACCAGTGTGCATGGCCTCTTCACTACTACCTATGACTCATATTCAGAGCATTTTTTTTTTCCAGAGCATTTTTCAAGAATTTGAGAATTAAGTATTTGCCAACCACACAAAGAGTTTACTTGGTGTACATACATAAAATACAGGTAGCTTTACCAGTCTTTTTGTAAATATGTTAATTAATTTACTCCAAAATCTTAGGTAGTTTGATAAGGAAGCTTGTAATCAAGGAAAGTTCCCTTCTCACTTTTTGCTGACTTCTAATCTCAAACACAATTTACAGTAGTAAATTTGAGGGAAGAAATTAATACAATGGAGATTTCTTTAAAATGCTCGTTTGGAATAAACATTATATCAAAAACATACATGGTATAAAACTTAAAAAAAATTAAGCTGAAATCTTTTTGACAAGCTTTTCGCTTTCCTTTGTCAAACCAGTCTCAACCCTGACTCCTCCCTTTCTGTAATTCTGCACTTTCTTTTATGAAACCATTCACTGAGTTACTCTGTCCCCATGCCAGCCCCTGAGAGCTAAAGGATTTGGCTTGATTTATCTCTGTATTTGTTTTCAAAGCTCCTGGCAGTTGACAAAGATGGTTCACAGCTGTGCCTTAAGAGAGATGCTGTGGCCAACTGACCTGAACTGGTTCTGACTGGACCGCAGGAACACCTGTACGGATGAGCCCTGGAGATGCTGAAAACTGCCTTTGCTTCATCATTACGTTAAGATCTCTGCCAAAGGCGAGGACTTGTATACCCGCTAGGCGAAGTTCCTGCCACGTGCAGAGAAGCAAGGAAGACTGCACCCTCCCCAGTGGACTTCCGCTGCCCCTGGAAGTTTCCACCCCTTTTCTAGAACGCTGATAACTTGTCTGCCTTCCACTATCTCTTCAGTTCAGTTCAGTTCAGTTCAGCCGCTCAGTCGTATCCGACTCTTTGCAGCCCCATGAATCGCAGCACGCCAGGCCTCCCTCTTAGAAGTCCCTTATTCCTCTCATCTTGGGGAAGAAGTGTTTTTCTAGCATGAACTCTCCCTTCTTCATTTCCTGATGAAGGAATAAAGTTTCTGCTCTGCCATTATGAAACTGGTTTTTGCTTTTTTCCCTTGATATTTGCAACTCCGGGCAAAGGACCCCCTGAGAAGTCACCAACCCGTTGGCGACCGGTAACACCGTTATTTCGGCCTCTGTGTCCCCATCTCTAGTGCAGCTGTCTTAGTTCTGGCCACCTTTAGCTCTGCTTGATTTGCTGCTGCAGCCTTCCAAAGGGTTTCTCCATTTCTTTGCCTCTAAGCTCCACTACCAAACTCCTAACCACAAACGTCCTCTAACATTTTGACAGATTTCTTTGTAAAATGAAAAGCTAGTTGTACCACTCTGCCACTTAATTTAAGTGATGAGACAAACTAAATATGTTACACCATTAATGCAGAGAAATTATATACTTAGCATCTTTGACTATATTATCACTAAATGATTATTACTCTTAAAATAATTAATATATTAATACATACTTCCATTTATTCATCTGTTCTTTTGCTGGAAATGTTTTCTTGAATCTTTTTAAATTATTTCTTGAGACTCTACTATATGCCAAGTTCTGTTCAAGGTAGTGGGCATACAGGGCCTGGTATCTAGGAGGTAGGATCTCTACTCTGATGGAGTTTATGTTCAGTGGGTAGAGACAGACAAGAAATAGGAAACAAAATGTAGAAAAATAAAGTTTCAGAAATCGCTAACTACTATAAAATAAACAGACTTTCCTGGTGGCTCTGATGGTAAAGCATCTGCCTACAATGCAGGAGGCCTGGGTTCGATCCCTGGGTCGGGAAGATCTCCTGGAGAAGGATATGGCAAATAAAATAAATAATTAAAATATGGCAATGTGAATAGGCAGGAAGAGGACAGCTTTAGTTAGGGTGATTCAGAAAAGTCATCTCTAAGGAAATAAAGGCTCTCAGTGGTAAGGACCTCATCAATGAGAAGGAGCTATGGGAAAATCTGGAGGAATAGTAGTCTACACAGGAGAGATGAGTGCAAGGGCTCTGACGTGGGAATAAACATGCATATTCTCCTAAAAGGAAGGACTGGCATGACATTTTATGTAACGAATCTGTGCCTGGGCAAGAAGTAATGATGGTTTGAATTAGAGTTTTAACACTGAAGATATTAAGTGGTTGAATTTGGTATATATTCTGGAGTTCCAACCAACAAGACTTATGTGGGAGGTATGAAGACAAAAGAGGCACCTTGGGTTTTGACCTAGCTGTGTAAGTGGTGATGGCGTTTCTTGAAATGGAGAATATAAAGGAGAGTTCTCTTTGCAATTTATTTATTTTATATGGAATTTGAGAACTATATAATACATTCAAGAAGAACCGTCAAGGAGGAAGGTGAATACATGAATATAAAACTCAAGAGCCAGGAGTAGAGTTTTCATCAAACATTTCTCTGTTGCCAGCTACTTTGTTCATCGACTTAAAGTTCATGAGAACTGTGGCCACCTGCATCAGTATGATATAGCTGGAGGCCTAAAGCCCGAGACCACCTGTGTCAACATGACAGATATTTGTTCCAGGAAACTTTGCTCAGAGAAGATAAAATCATAAGTCCATAAATAACTCCACTGTTTGCTTCAGGAAATCCACTGCAAATCAGTTTATCTGCGACAACAGTCTCCCTCGTCAAACCATCGTTTATTTATGAAAACTCATCTCACCTCACTGTGCCCACCAATCCTAAAGTTTTATTTCACAAAATTGCCCAATCTCAATCTGCTCCCCACTTTGAAATACCAGCCATGATACCCTTGAGCCCAGACCTCCGTGTGTGCTTGTGCTCAGTCGTGTCCATTTGCAACTCCAAGTGTGCCAGGAAGCTCTGTCCGTGGGATTTCCCAGGCAAAAAATTACTGAAGTGGGTTGCCATTTTCTCCTCCAAAGGATTTTCCCGACCCCCGGATCAAACCCACTTCTCTGTGTTTCCTGTATGGTAGGCAGGTTCTTTACCACTCAGCCACCTGGGCAACCCTCCAGACATTCCAGATCCTATACAATCTTTCTCTGATGCCTCTCTCTTGATTCTGATAGGGCACTGTTCCCCCAAGTGCAGCGACTTCAAATGAACTGAGTTCTGCTTTGTTAACAGTTTGATTGTATCTTGGAGTTCAACATTCTTTCCTATTTTTACTCTCATGCTTTTAAAGTAAGTGTTAGTCCTGTAAATAAGTGTTTACCCACCTGCTCTGAGACCTACCATTAGCAAAATGAGATTTTTGAAGTCAGGAGGACCGTTAGACTTATTCAAATCAATTTGTTTTACAAACAAAACTGAAGCCAGAGCAATTGGGACTTGTCTAGTGTCACAGAGTGTAGCTTCTAGATCATGACATTGATAACTCCCAGTCTGGCAGTCTTTTTGGAAGAACATACAAGCTCATGTTGAGCAAGGTGTAATATATAATATATATAATAATATAGCTTATTGTCTATAAACTTTCTAAGAGAGGAGAGAGTAGTGTGACTGTTTTGTTTTTGTTTGTAATTGCAATACTTCTGGAACACTTGCCCAGCTGGCTTGGACACCAAATGCATGGACTCATAAAGATATTCAATACAGTTCAATCACTCAGTCGTGTCCGACTCTTTGCGACCCCATGAACCGCAGCACACCAGGCCTCCCTGTCCATCACCAACTCCCAGAGTCCACCCAAACCCGTGTCCAATGAGTCGGTGATGCCATCCAACCATCTCATCCTCTGTTGTCCCTTTCTCCTCCTGCCCTCAATCTTTCCCAGCATCAGGGTCTTTTCAAATGAGTCAGCTCTTCGCATCAGGTGGCCAAAGTACTGGAGTTTCAGCTTCAGCATCAGTCCTTCCAATGAACACCCAGGACTGATCTCCTTTAGGATGGACTGGTTGGATCTCTTTGCAGTCCAAGGGACTCTCAAGAGTCTTCTCCAACACCACAGTTCAAAAGGATCAATTCTTCGGTGCTCAGCTTTCTTTATAGTCCAACTCTCACATCCATACATGACCACTGGAAAAACCATAGCCTTGACTAGACGGACCTTTGTTGGCAAAGTAATGTCTCTGCTTTTTTTTTTTTTTTTTATTAGTTGGAGGCTAATTACTTTACAATATTGTAGTGGTTTTTGTCATACATTCACATGAATCAGCCATGGATTTACATGTATTCCCCATCCCGATCCCCCCTCCCACCTCCCTCTCCACCCGATTCCTCTGGGTCTTCCCAGTGCTTTTTAATATGCTGTCTAGGTTGGTCATAACTTTCCTTCCAAGGAGTAAGTGTTTTTTAATTTCATGGCTGCAGTCACCATCTGCAGTGATTTTGGAGCCCAGAAAAATAAAGTCAGTCACTGTTTCCACTGTTTCCCCATCTATTTCCCATGAAGTGATGGGACCAGATGCCATGATGTTACTTTTCTGAATGTTGACCTTTAAGCCACCTTTTTCACTCTCCTCTTTCACTTTCATCAAGAGGCTCTTTAGTTCTTCTTCCCTTTCTGCCATAAGGGTGGTATCATCTGCATATCTGAGGTTATTGATATTTCTCCCGGCAGTCTTGATTCCAGCTTGTGCTTCCTTCAGCCCAGCATTTCTAATGATGCACTCTGCATATAAGTTAAATAAGCAGAATGACCATATACAGCCTTGATGTACTCCTTTTCCTATTTGGAACCAGTCTGTTGTTCCATTTACAGTTCTAACTGTTGCTTCCTGACCTGCATAGAGGTTTCTCAAGAGGCAGATCAGGTGGTCTTGTATTCCCATCTCTTTCAGAATTTTCCACAGTTTAATAAATAATTAATAATTTAAAGATATTAGTAAATCTTAATTTACATTTGTCAAAAATTCAGATTTTGAAAGTTCATTAATTAGCAAAAATATGTGGAAACATCTGCTTCCAAATCATACAATTACTGATGTAGCTGCAGTTTTCTTCTAATCTAATCTAAATACAGAAGAAAGGAATGAAGACAAAAATATAAACAAAAACCCCAACTTATTGAATCAATTGTATATCTTTCTAAAAGAGCAGGATTTGACCTGCAAAACATTCAAGAAATTAGAATACTCAAGCTAAGGGGTATCTTTGAAGACGTTGAACTATACAAAACTGTTCTGGGTACATCTCAATTTTGAATGAAATCTGATAAACACTGGAAAATCTCAAGCATTTTCCATCAAAATATTGTACCTTTGAAGTGCATACCTGTGACATTTTCTTCTCCTCATTCCTTTATTTCAGAAATTGCTTCTGCCCACTTCATCCATATTATGTCAGTAGGAGCTGCCCCATAATGACTCCAGGCCTTTATGGCTCCAAGGCTCCATGTCTATGCAATAACTGATTAGTCGGAGCTGGACATCTGGCCTGTGTTGGGCTAATGGGCCAATGAGCTGGAGACCCCAGAGAGTTAAGTCCACCTCTCATTGCCTGGATTGTGAATGTATAAAACTCAGGAGCTGCTGTGAGCTGTGCCCTGCCATTTGCCCCAAGGAGCAAAGGAAGCCACATTTCTGCTTGAATGCTCGTTCTCTAGTGTCTCAGCCCAAGTATTAAGGGTGGGTGAAGCTGTTCAAGTCAATACGCACTTACCCACCCTAATTACCAAATTAATACCAGCCATTTAAAAAGAATAAAAAGGGAAGCAAAAAGGAAACACTGCCAAATATCTGCCCTATCCTTCATGCCCTGGAACCAAGGCAGTTAATTATCATTTGTACATTATCCCTGTGCCAGGCACTGTTCTAAGCCCTTTATATGCAATTGTCCTATTTCAACCTTATTACAAGGCTGTGAGAAAAATACTTTTACCATCCTCATTTTATAGCTGAGCAAGGGGAGGCTTCCCTGGTGGCTCAGTGGTGAAGAGCCCACCTGCCAATGCAGGAGGCATGTGTTCGATCCCTGGATCAGGAGGATCTCCTTGAGAAGGAAATGACAGCCCACTCCAGTATCCTTGCCTGGAAAATCCCATGGACAGGGGAGTCTGGCAGGCTACAGTCCACGGGATCACAAAAGAGCTGGACACAGCTACAACAAGAGCAACAAAGAGAGACACAGAAGCTTGAGCGATAGAGCCAGAGCTCAGTCTAGGCAGTCTGACTCTAGAATCTGGAATCATAAGCAGAAGGTTATGCTGCCTTTCAATGAGAGAAACATAGCCAACTTTGTATTGTAAATAGCCTTCCCTGGGGAGATAGACAGTAAATAGTAAAATACATGGAATGTCAGGTGATGTTGATAAGTACTATGAAGAAATGAAAAGCAAAGGATAAGACAGAGCAGGCCAGAAAGTAGGGCTTGGGGGCAGTTGTAATTTACATAATTACAAGGAAGGTTTCAATGAGAAAGGAAGGTTTCGGTGAGAAATGAAGGTCAAGGAAGGTTTCAGTGAGAAAAGAAGGTTTCGGTGAGAAATGAAAGCCAAGGAAGGTTTCAATGAGAAAGGAAGGTTTCGGTGAGAAATGAAGGTCAAGGGAGGTTTCAGTGAGAAATGGTGTCTGAACAAAGGCCTGAAAGAAGGTAGAGAGCAGGCCAGGCAGATGCCTGAACACAGAGCTTTCAGACAGAGAGGTCAGGAGTACAAACGCCTGTAAGTGAGAGTATGCTGAGTATGATCAGTGGCAAGCGTGGAGGCAGGAGAGATCAGGAAGAGGAAGTGAGAGGGGAGGTTCGGACGCTACTGGGAGATCAGGGCAGATTACTGCGGCCTGAAACCCTAAGAGCTCTGACTTTAACTCTGAAAGAGATGGACAGTCCTCGCAGGATTTTGAGCAAAGGGATTGCATGATCTGACTTGTTTTTTATAAAGATTGTCCTCACCACTGTGTTGAGGATAGATGGAGGTGGAAAGAGCAAAAGTGAAGAGATTAGCTGGGTAGAGGCAAGAGACAGAGGAAGCTTGAAACAGGGTGATGGCAGTGGCAGTGTTGAGATGTGGCGGGAGTCTTGACACACTTTGAGTTTAGAGCCAACAAGATTTGCTGATGGACTGAGTGTAAGAGAAGGGTGTGAGATAGAGATGGAGATGACTCTAGTTTTGACCTGAGCAATGAGAAACGCTGGGCTGGATGAAGCACAAGCTGGAATCAAGATTGCCAGCTGAAATATCAATAACTCCAGATATACAGATGACACCACACGTATGGCAGAAAGTGAAGATGAACTAAAGAGCCTCTTGGTGAAAGTGAAAGGGGAGAGTGAAAAAGTTGGCTTAAAGCTCAACATTCAGAAAACTAAGATCATGGCATCTGGTCCCATCACTTCATGAAAAATAGATGGGGAAACAGTGGAAACAGTGACAGACTTGAATTTGGGGGCTCCAAAATCACTGCAGATGGTGACTGTAGCCATGAAATTAAAAGATGCTTGCTCCTTGGAAAAAAAGTTATGACCAACCTAGATAGCATGTTAAAAAGCAGAGACATTACTTTTCCAACAAAGGTCCGTCTAGTCAAGGCTATGGTTTTTCCAGTGGTCATATATGGATGTGAGAGTTGGACTATTAAGAAAGCTGAGCACCGAAGAATTGATGCTTTTAAACTGTGGTGTTGGAGAAGACTCTTGAGAGTCCCTTGGACTGCAAGGAGTTTCAACCAGTCAGTCCTAAAGGAAATCAGTCCTGAATATTCACTGGAAGGACTGATGCTGAAGCTAATACTCCAATACTCTGGCCACCTGATGTGAAGAACTGACTTCTTCAGGGAAGTCGGGAAAGACCCTGATGCTGCAAAAGATTGAAGGTGGGAGGAGAAGGGGACGACAGAGGATGAGATGGCTGGATGGCATCACCAACTCAATGGACATGAGTTTGAGTAAACTCCAGGAGTTAGTGATGGAGAGGGAAGCCTGGAGTGCTGCAGTCCATGAGGTCACAAAGAGTCAGACACAACTGAGCGACTGAACTGAACTGAACTGAAAATGCATATTCATGAGGGGGCTTCAGCGGAGGAGAATTCAGCATTAATTTGGGGCAAAGGTCAACAGAGCATTAGCTGATTGAAGTCAGGAGGGTCAGAAAAGTTCATCAGGTCAGGTTCCTGTTGACCTGGTGATTGAATTCCTGAGAAGGGTTAAATCCTTCAGATCAGCTAAAGAAAGTGCTTCAGGCTAATCTTTACTATTGAAACCAAACTGGGAGCTTACAACTGATTTTTTATCTTTGCTATTGTTACTTGTCATCTGATAGTTTTTTTTCTTTATTCACTGAAGATGATTATTATTGAGATATGTTTAAGGGCAAGCATTGTGGCAGGCTTAGATCACAAAATGGTTTAGGCCAAAAATGTTTTCTCTTATGTCAAGAAATCTATGTCTGATTCTTTTTCTTCAGGGGCCCCTACCTTATCTGCTTACACTGAGTGAATATAGATAGTGAAGAAATTTGAATACTAAGCTCTGCGATATTCCATCTAAAAAGAAAAAATGTTGCTCAATCCTATCTGACTCTCTGACTCCATGGATGTAGACCACCAGGATCCTCTGTCCATGGAATTCTCTAGGCAAGAATACTGGAGCAGGTAGCTATTCCCTTCTCCAGGAGATCTTCCCAATCAAACATGGATCTTCTGCATTGTGAGAAGATTCTTTACCATTTGAACCATCAGGGAAGCCCTGTTTTGTCTGAAAAAGGGCATTAAAACTAAGAGAATTTTTTACAAAATTGTAAGAGATTAAGGGGGAAGGGCTACATTATTTTTGAAAAGTATAAAGCTTTTAGGGTTGATACCTGCATAGCTGGGGCAGTTCTCCCTGCCAGGATGAGGCACTTTTATAGACATAGAAGCAGGGACCCTTGTGGTTGTACAGACATCTGCACTGTTTCATTCTAGCTTTGTCCTCCAGGATTTAAAAAAAGAAGAAAGAAAGAATTCAATAAAATACTGAAACCATAGTTGGGAACTTCTGTGGCTGAAAGAGTTTGGGTTGCATAAATAAAACCATGAGATAGAGCCTTTGTCTTCCCATGAGTAAATATCACTCACACTTAACACTACCGATGCAGCAAATTACAGCAAGATGAGACTGAAAAGCATTCAGTCTGACTGATCTTTTTCGGAATGGTTTCAATATAGGATTGATGAGTGCAAGATATATGTATATTGGTTTGGGGTGGAGTGCAGAAGATAGATTTAAATGGATAATTTGAAAGTGAGAAAAGTGAAACTAGAAAATATATAACTTTCATCTTTCAAAAGCTTATCTAGGTGTTAAGAATCATTTTCAAAAAAAAGGTAAAATGAAGACTCTCATATACAAAGTGATGAGATGTCAAAGATTATTATATATCTTTAATGAGGAAATTATAAAAAAGTCACAACCAATTTGAAGTCAGAGAACCAAAAATTTATACTAAGTAAAAGAATATTGAGAGGAGAGTGAAAAAGTTGGCTTAAAACTCAACAACATTCAGAAAACTAAGATCATGGCATCTGGTCCCATCACTTCATGGGAAATAGATGGGGAAACAGTGGAAACAGTGGCTGACTTTATTTTTTTGGCCTCCAAAATCACTGTGGATGGTGATTGCAGCCATGAAATTAAAAGACGCTTACTCCTTGGAAGGAAAGTTATGACCAACCTAGACAGCATATTAAAAAGCAGAGACATTACTTTTCCAACAAAGGTCCATCTAGTCAAGGCTATGGTTTTTCCAGTGGTCATATATGGATGTGAGAGTTGGACCGTGAAGAAAGCTGAGCACCGAAGAATTGATGCTTTTGAACTGTGGTGTCGGAGAAGACTCTTGAGAGTCCTTTGGACTGCAAGGAGATCCAACCAGTCCGTGCTGAAGGAAATCAGTCCTGAATATTCACTGGAAGGACTGATGTTGAAGCTGAAACTCCAATACTTTGGCCACCTCATGTGAAGAGCTGACTCCTTGGAAAAGACCCTGATGCTGGGAGGGATTGAAGGTAGGAGAAGGGGACGATGGAGGATAAAATGGTTGGGTGGCATCACTGACTCAATGGACATGAGTTTGAATAAGCTCCAGGAGGTGGTGATGGAGAGGGAAGGCTGGCATGCTGCAGTCCATGGGGTCGCAAAAAGTCAGACACAACTGAGCGACTGAACTGAACTGATAGGGATGGGAGGGTTGGGGAGGTTGGGTAGTTGGGAAGAATATGGTTTCCAGCCCACCAGAGAGAAGTTATTTGTATCACTATAGACAAGACTTAGTCACACTGACCTTAATTATTTCCTTTGAATATGTTCCTGTAAGTGGAATTACTGAAATCAAAGATATGAACTTTTCAAGAACTCTCTAAAGCTAAGCGGCTCCCAAGAAGATTGTTTCCATTTATATTAATACTTCCATCAGAGTATATAAAATGCCTATTGCCCTGCACCCTAGAATGTATCAAATATTAGCAAGTCAATATTATTTATGGAAGACACTAACTAAAGTCCGCACAAAGCATCAGAATAGTAAGCTCCCAAAACAAAGCTGTTTTGACTAATTTGCCTTCATTATGAGAGAAGACATTAGTGAAGCCTCTCAGTCCAAATACAAATGGGCTATACTAGCACAGTGTGACATGACGCACTTTAACTCCAGACCAAAAATTTTTATCTTATCTTTATAAAAGTCTTAGTTTTTAGAAAACCTAGATACAGAAGAAAATAAAATATCAGTGTAAACCATATTTAAAAGACAATATGTTGCATCAGAGACTTGATAAAAAAAAAATTTTTAGTGTGTACAACCTTCAGAAGGAAGCATGGATGTTCAGGAAACAAATTGTGCAAATTAATTCCATGTGCAGTCACAGAATAATCATTTCATGTTATTAGACTTTAATGTGTGGGGGTGGTTGTTGTTCAGTCACTAAATTGTGTCCAGCTCTTTGTGACCGCATAAACTACAGCATGCCAAGCTTTCCTGTCCTTTGCTATCTCCAAGAGTTTGCTCTAACTCATGTCCATTGAGTCGGTGATGCTATCCAACCATCTCATCTTCTGTTGCCCCCTTCTCCTTTTGCCTTCAATCTTTCCCAGCATCAAGGCCTTTCTCAATGAGTCAGCTCTTTGCATAAGGTGGCCAAAATACTGGAGCTTCAGTTTCAGCATCAGTCCTTCCAGTGAATATGCAGGGCTGATTTCTTTAGGATTGATTGGTTTGATCTCCTTGCTGTACAAGATGGGGAAGAGATAGATCCTTGCTTTCCTGTGGTGGTTTGGTTCTAGTTTGGTTATGTTTTATTACTTGTGCCAGGTTCTTTATATGTATTATCTCCAACAGTCACTAACCTTGGCAAGGAGGATTTTGGGTTTTTTGTTTTCATTTTATAGACAAGGAATCAGATTGAGCAGTAAAAGGTAAGTTCAGTATTTGAGCCCAGATTTGTCTGAGGACAGAGCTGGCATCATTCCACCAGGCTAAAGCGACTCCCAGAGAGATACAATAAGGTTTCAAATTGTATCTGAAATTGTATTTCAAATAGGGAGCCATTGAAAAAGTACATATGAAGCACCTGCTGTGTGCCGAGACTTGTCTGACTGAGGATAGAGAATTAACAAAACAGTTTATTTTGCAATGATGTGCTTTAACCAAATATATATTAAAATGATAGATATTAAGTATAATGAAGAAAAATAAAGGAAAATAAAGGAGTCAGAGTGACAGAGAGCACTATTTTCGGTAGGTAGTCAGAGAAGACCTCTCTGAAGAAGCAGTACTAGAGTAGGGACATGGATAAAAGTGAATGAGTCGTGCCGCAGGTCTAGGGGAATAAGAACAGCAGATACAAAAGCTGTAAGTGGGGGCCAGCTCAGTGAGCTCAAGGAAGGGTGTGGTGCACAAGTGCTGTGTGACCTCAGAAGAGCCAGTGAAGGTCGCTGCAGCTCAGATCATCCCGGGCTTGTGGGCCTTGTTAAGGACTTTGGGAAGTTTTATAAGGACCTTGTTAAGATTGATATTAAGTGTGATTAGAAGTGTATCAGGCTTCCCAGGTGGCACGGTGGTAAAGAACCTGCCTGCCAATGCAGGAGACATAAGAGATGCCGGGGAGGAGGGCGCGGCAACCCACTGCAATATTCTTGCCTGGAGAATCCCAAGGACAGGGGAGGCCGGCAGCCTACAGGTCACCAGGGTGGCAGAGTCAGTCATGACTGAGCGTGTACACACACAGAGAAATGTACCAGTCCCAGGAAAGAGACGCTCACTATTTAATTCGGAAGAGACTGGGGGACTTGCTCGGTGGTACAGTGGGTGGGAACCCCTCTGCCAGTGCAGGGCTCTCGGGCTCCGTCCCTGCGTGGGAAGATCCCACACGCCGCCGACTGCCCCAGCCCGCCTCTGTTGCTGCAACTACTGCAGGCTCATGCACAGAGCCTGTGCCCTGCGAGGGCAGAAGCCACTGCCACGGGGAACCCATGCAGAACAGCCAAGGGCAACCCTCACTTCACAACTGGAGAAGGCCCAGGCCCAGCAACGACAGCCCAGGGCATCCAAAAATAAATGCATTTTAAAACATGCACTCTAGGGGCCAAACAGAAGACGCACTGCTAAAGGTTATAGCAGTAGCTTAGGTAAGAGATATATACACAGCCTTAGACTAGAGTGGTGACCACGAAGAAGTAAGGAACAGTGAAAGTATATATTTTGTTTTTTTTTTTTTTTTTTGAAAGTATATATTTTGTAAGTAGAGCTTATAGGATTTGCTGATGGATATAAGGTATAATAAAAGTAAGGAATCTAGGATGCCTTCAGGATTTTGACCTAAACACCTGGATCAATAGCAGTGATGTAGACCAAGAACGCTGGGAAACACTCCTGTTTGTCTCAAGCAATAAAGAAAATCTCAAAATTGTTATAGCAGTACCTGGCTCAAAGCTAATGTTCAGTTGGTAGTAGCTATTTTTTTTAAACTAAAATAACATATTTGCCTAATTCCTTGAGGTTGAGGTCACTGAGGATGAAATAGGACATTTATGAATGGTAGTCTTCCAGGTAAAGACAGCAAGACATCCAAAATCTGGTATCCTATCCCGGCTACTTACCAAATCCGCAGTAACCACCACTAGGTTGCAAGTGAAAGTGTTTCTCGATCAGTTGCATCTGACTCTTGGCAACCCCATAGACTACAGTCCGCCAGGCTCCTCTGTCCATGGAATTCTCTAGGCAACAGCATTAGAGCAGGTTGCCATTCCCTTCTCCAGGGATCTCCCTGATCCAGGGATTGAGCCCCAAATCATTCCATATTCATGTCTGGAGCTGTGGATCTAAGCGCCAGTGGAACTTGGTGCTTCAGTTGAATCAAGACCATTCCTTTTGCCAGGATTGGAGGAAGGCCTAGAGAGCTTGGGAGATGTCTCTTGGACTAGCAGGAGAGGATGGACTCACCCATTGTTTGGCACTAACACGTGGATTTCCATGAGACAGAATTCACAGAGACTCTAATGTGGAATCTAAAAAGAGGAGAATTCAAAAGGAGAAATACAAAAAGGGGAAAATACACAAGTACAAAAAGATTTCCCCCACAGGATCTTAATAGGAGCTAACGTTAAATATTAAACACCGCTGAGAGATTTTCACATGCCACCTCCTAATCCTCACAGCAGTCTGTGAGGTAAGGGTTATGTCTGGTGAGCCATCTCGATCCTAGAAGAGATCAGCTTTCTAGTGTGTGAATGCCCCTGGCCCCAGTGGAGTGTTTACTCTGCTCAGGACAGCACCCCGTTGAGTTCTGCATGCCTGCGTGCACTCAGTCACGTCCAGTTCTTTGCGACCCAGTCAACTGCAGCCCACCAGGCTCCTCTGACCATGGGATTTGCTAGGCAAGAATTCTGGCGTAGGTTGCCATTTCCTATGCCAGAGGATCTTCCTGACCCAGGGATCGAACCCGTGTCTCTTGTGTCTCCTGCTTTGGCAGGCGGATTCTTTACCAGCTGTGCCATCTGGGAAGCCCACAAGGTAAGGGTTATGATCCTCATTTAATAGACAAGGAATTGAGGTGTAAGGGCTCATGGCATTACATATCCTATTCAAATACACTCTCACCAGAGACCTGTATCAATACTGGGGATGGATTGTATTGGAGGGCAACATAAACGCAGGATATGGCAGTGGTTTTTGTGGGGGAGACATTAGGTTAACCTACTGTGCCAACATCACTAAGAAATAATTTACAGATGCCTGTTATATTGGCTAAGGTAACACTAGCTGCCATAACAAACCTCAAAATGTACAATAGCTCAAACACAGGGGACATTCATTTCTCACATGTGGAAATCCAGAGTAAGTGTTCCTGATGACAGATGGCTCTCCTCTAATTGCTAGCCCATCCTGTGGCTCCTTCATCTTCAACTCATGTCTTCCCAGGCTGCCGTGTTCACCTCCATCAAACCAGAAGAAGGGAAAAGAACATGAGAAGGTCTTATGGACCAGTCCTGGAGGTATCAGCTCAGTTCAGTCGCTCAGTCGTGTCCGACTCTTTGCGACCCCATGAATCGCAGCACGCCAGGCCTCCCTGTCCATCATCAACTCCTGGAGTTTACTGAAACTCATGTCCATCGAGTCAGTGATGCCACCCAGCCATCTCATCCTCGGTCGTCCCCTTCTCCTCCCGCCCCCAATCCCTCCCAGCATCAGGGTCTTTTCCAATGAGTCAACTCTTCACATGAGGTGGCCAAAGTATTGGAGTTTCAGCTTCAACATCAGTCCTTCCAATGAACACCAGGACTGATCTCCTTCACGATGGACTGGTTGGATCTCCTTGCAGTCCAAGGGATGCTCAAGAGTCTTCTCTAACGCCACAGTTCAAAAGCATCTATTCTTGAGTGTTCAGCTTTCTTCACAGTCCAACTCTCACATCCATACATGACCACTGGAAAAACCATAGCCTTGACTAGATGGACCTTTGTTGGCAAAGTAATGTCTCTGCTTTTTAATATGCTATCTAGGTTGATCATAACTTTCCTTCCAAGGAGTAACTATCTTTTAATTTCATGGCTGCAATCACCATCTGCAGGGATTTTGGAGCCCCCAAAAATAAACTCAGCCACTGTTTCCACTGTTTCCCCACCTATTTCCCATGAAGTGATGGGACCAGATGCCATGATCTTAGTTTCCTGAATGTTGAGCTTTAAGCCAACTTTTTCACTCTCCTCTTTCACTTTCATCAAGAGGCTCTTCAGTTCCTCTTCACTTTCTGCCAGAAGGGTGGTGTCATCTGCATATCTGAGGTTATTGATATTTCTCCTGGCAATCTTGATTCTAGCTTGTGCTTCTTCCAGCCCAGCATTTCTCATGATGTACTCTGCATATAAGTTAAACAAGCAGGGTGACAATATACAGCCTTGACATACTCCTTTTCCTATTTGGAACCAGTCTGTTTTCCATGTCCAGTTCTAACTGTTGCTTCCTGACCCGCATATAGGTTTCTCAAGAGGCAGGTCAGGTGGTCTGGTATACCTCACCTCAACTCAGTTATCGGCTAGAACCCAGTCACCCAGCTACATGTAATTGCAAAAGAGACTGAGAAATGTTGTCTAGCTAAATGCCCAGCCAGCCTGCCTGTCACAATTGGTCTTATCCACGACATGATTTCTCTCAATTTATTCTCAAAAGGAAACCAGAAGTTTAGTTTGGGGATAACCGTGCTTTTTTTCTTATGTAAAAGTTATATCTAGGTCAGATGGACTACATGACTTTTCCTTCACATTCGGTTTGCTTACAGAGAAGTGCTACATTTATTTCTTCAAGCTTTTAAAATAAATTGTTCTTCTTTGATGATGTTGTCCATGTCTTTTCCCATTACTTTCTTTTTTTTAGTACTTTAATAGTGCATTACATCTTGCAGAAAGTTGTAAAGCTTTCATGTTGTAAAGATGCCTTTAAAACTTAATTGATGAAACATTTAGAATTTTGTTGCAAGTGTTAATCACACAGTCATGCCTGACTCTTTGCGACCCAATGGCTATAGCCTGCCAGGCTCCTCTGTCCATGGAGTTCTCTAGTCGAGAATACTGGAGTGGGTAGCCATTCCTTCTCCAGAGGATCTTCCCAACTCAGGGGTCGAACCCCAGTCTCCTGCATTGCAGGCAGATTCTTTACCATCTGAGCCACCAGGGAAGCCCATAAATCTTGTTAAGTCTATCCAATTTATTGATCCCTAAAATTTTGTGCCCTGATGTGGGCAAATACACAATAATGCCATTTTCAGCATGACAATTTACGTATTAATGAATATTCAGTTCAGTCACTCAGTTGTGTCCGACTCTTTGTGACCCCATGGATTGCAGCACACCAGGCTTCCCTGTTCATCACCAACTCCCAGAGCTTGCTTAAACTCATGTCCATCAAGTCAGTGATGCCATCCAACCATCTCATCCGCTGTCGTCCCCTTCTCCTGCCTTCAGTCTTTCCCAGCATCAGGGTCTTCTCTAATGAGTCAGTTCTACACATCAGGTGACCAAAGTATTGGAGTTACAGCTTCAGCATCGGTCCTTCCAATGAGTATTCAGGGTTGATTGTCTTAAGGATTGACTGGCTTGATCTCCTTGCAGTCCAAGGGACCCTGAAGAGTTCCAACACTACAGTTCAAAATGAAGAATATTAGGTGCTAAGTCCTAATGATGATATCCTTATAGAATCTCATTAGATTTTGCTTCAGTTTTCAACAATGCCCCTTTATCTTCTCTAAGTTCCAAACATTTCCCTGTTGTGACACTTGTTGTAACTTTGATTTTCACAAAGGATTCTGCCTCACATTCCAATGCCTGGGGTAGTCCCAGCACCACCAAGCAATTCTCAAACATCGGCCTGGTGTCCTGTAATTCAGCTCAGTTCTGACTGTATACCTGGAGAAGGCATCATTCACAGATTATGAGCTCAATCCTACAAGACTGCCCCTCCCCACACTAATATTTTTCTCCATAGTGTTTTCATATAGTATGAACACAACTGAAAAGACACCAATTTACTCTTATTTTTTATTTTAGCTACCAACATTTCTGAAAACATCAAACCACATGAAAATATTTTCCCTTAGCACTGCCAAAGCATCCGTTCATCCAACAACAATGAAAATTCATAATCTCTTAGGTAGCAAGTCATAAACAAACCGTTACAGTGCTTTGATCTAAAACAAAATAGACTGCCACTTATTTCTCCAGCAAAAATGAGTTTTTTCAGGATCAACAAACAATTGCAATTTGGGCATCTGCAGTCATGGTGAGCCATATGCAAATCCCCCATAGCGCAGAGAGGAGGACTCCTTTGTAAACAGGAAAAGGAAGTCGGGTGGGCGACAGGAAACAGTCCATTGGAGGAATTTACACTTTGAAGTGTAGTGGCTTTCTGTTGACTGAGTTGTGACCATTTCTCATTGGCTGACCTCTTGCCAGGCAAGAAGAGGAAGTCTTTCTTCTCCTGTTGGGCTCTGCTGTCACCATAGATGATGGGAGCTCCCTCTTCTACTCTCTGAAATCTACTGTAACTGAGATTTCTGTTTGTTAATTTTTACATTGCCAAGAGCTAAAGTACACTCATGGATAAAGTGTGAAGGTAGGATTAGAGACACTGATCAACTCATCTTAGAAAAGTCAAAGACAGCTGGATAAAGGAATTGACAATTGAGATTTTAGGTTGTAGAGATGGGGAAAGATTTCCGGCCATAGAAAACAACGTAAGAAAAGGCAAGGATTTGTGCTTTAGGGCAACAGGCATTAGGAAAAACAAAATCTTCAATGTTTCAACCAATCACTGCTGAGTGGTATGTTGCTGGGTAAAATCAAAATGCAATTAGAAAAACATTAGGGTTATTTTTCCTAATCTAACAATCTCCTAAAAGATCTTGAATCCAAATGGGCAATCTCTCATTCCACTAAATCTTCATATTTTTGTTGCATACCTACATAATTAATTGGGTATGGGTTCTCTGGTGATGCAAGGTATTTGACCAGCAGCTGAAGGACTGACTGCATCTACAGCATTTCTTCTCTCTTCTTTTCAGCATGATTTCTTTGGTGTCACATAAAATATGAACCAGAATCAAAGGTTTCCCCACACTCATTACATTGATAATATTTTACTCATATGATTTCAATAATTAAGACCTGATTTTTGGCTGAAAGATCTTTCTTTGTTATACAAATGTGGTTACTGCCTTATATGAACTCTTTGATATTTAATTTAAACCAATAAATAATGAATATAAAAAGGGGCTTCTTTTGCAGTCCAGTGGTTAAGACTCCATGTTCCTAATGCAGGGGGCATGGGTTCTATCCCTGTTAGGGGAGCTGAGACTCTGCATGCCACATGGTGTGGCTAAAAAAAGAAAAAAAAAAGTGAATATAAAATGAGGCATGTTTGGGGATTAGGTCTGTGGGGGGATACATATTGTGATTCAGTATGTTTCAATGTTTTGTCCGTGGCTATCTGGTCCTGAAAGTATTCACTCTTACACAGGAGTCTACAGAATCAGGATGATACTAAAATGGAGTCTAATACTGAACCTTGGAGAAACTTTGGTGTCTCTTCTCTCAGCCGCTGCAGTCCCTCCAGTGCATAGAGGTTGATGACAAGAGCACAGATTTGGTGTCAGCCTCCATTTGCAAGGGCTTCCATGGTGGCTCAGCTGGTAAAGAAAACAGTTGTCAAATATAAAAGGGACAAGTTACATGTCTTTTCTCAAGAATGACAAAAAACAACACTGCAATCTCTCAAAAGAAAATGCAACCAATTTATTTCCTTATAAATCGAAATAAGGAACAAAGAGTAAAGAGATCTTCTTACCTTTACCAGAGATACAATGAAATATGAAAGAACTCAGAAAAGTCACGTCTCTGAGCCAGGGAAGTTTTATGGTAAGCTCATTGGAATTTTCCATCTCATGTTCCTTAGAGGATTAGCAATAAGTATTTCCTAATGGACTTCTTTCTCCTTTTGCATATTTATGGCTATTTCTATTCATAATGAATACATATATGCATTCTTTTCTTATTAAAAATGTTCCCTGTACTTGAGCAGGCTTCTCCAACCAGACTTCACGCAGAACTTGGATGTAGAAATGGATCGGCTCCAATGTCCTCACTGCCACTTTTTACATAGAAAACAGACTCTCTGAGCCTTCCTTTTCCTCCCTTTAATCAAAAGCAGATTTCATAGAAACATAGAATTAGGATGGTGTTTGCCAGGGCTGCAGGGAGTAGGAAATGAGGTGACAGTTCAAGACAAATTTTATTATGAAAAGAAGGTACTGCATGATGACTATAGTCATTTAATATGGTTCTGTATACTTGGAAGTTACTGAGAGTGGATTTTAATCATTTCACCACAAACACACACACTTAATTACTTTAACTACATGAGATGACAGATGTGTTACTTATCTTGATCTTGGTAACTGCTCCACAATGTATATGTACATCAAATCATTACATTGCACACTTTACATGTACACTATTGTATTTGTCATTTATTTCTCAGCAAAGTTAAAAAGCTGTAAAGAAAAGAATCCAGCTGTAGTTATTTGTCATTTTCAAACTAGAGTTAATGGGCTACATTCCCTGAGAGTATCTGCATCTTCTTACCTGTGGCTTTAATATTTATTGCAGAAATAAAACCTGTCTCTTTGATGATGATGTCTTCCAATGTCTCGAATTTCAGGCATCAGAAAAATCAGGATTCTGAGACTTTGAAAATGTTTGTTCTGACCTTTGTAGGGGTGTGAGAAAACAGTCGCCCCAACATGGTACCACACTGCACATAAAGCCCAGCCCCGGCTCAGCCCCTCCTGCTGAGCATCTGAACTGCCCGCCATCTGGCAGAATTTACCTGGTCTTCCTCTTTCACATTTGGTGAGGACACTTTCACAGGGAGGAAGTCTTCAGGATCTTAGAACTAGTGGTCCTAGGTAGGATCGGGGGAGGGAGGCTCCAGGGGGAGGGCAACCCTGTGAACACGGAGCTGACTCACTTCGCTGTCGGCAGAAATGGACACAACACTGTGAAGCAGTCATCCTCAAAAAACAGAAAAACAAGCCTAGTGGTCAGCGTTTTCCTTCTGTTCCATACTATTTATTCATAGATACAAATCACCTTATCAATAAAATCTCTCATGGGAGTGGGAATAAGCATCCTCTCGGCACACGGATGGCAGGGCGCAGTAGGCAAGTTGGAGCTAATGTAGGCTTGTGGTCAACCTGATACACCTGGGGATCTTCTTCAAGCAAAAGAATATGCAATTATGAATAAAATGTTAGCAAATACCTACTTATAATGAGAAAGGATACCACAACATATTATACATTTTTAAAAGCTGAAAAATACTACAAATATTATAAAATACAAAAAATATAATATTCTTACTAATTTTAATTGTCTGCTTGATGCACCTGTTATTCTATCATACCTTTGTGACTGCACACTATTTAATCATCTCTTCATATAATATTTCATACTCTTTCTTTTTTTTTTTTTAATTTTTTTTATTAGTTGGAGGCTAATTACTTCACAACATTTCAGTGGGTTTTGTCATACATTGATATGAATCAGCCATAGATTTACACTTATTCCCCATCCCGATCCCCCCTCCCACCTCCCTCTCCACCCGATTCCTCTGGGTCTTCCCAGTGCACCAGGCCCGAGCACTTGTCTCATGCATCCCACCTGGGCTGGTGATCTGTTTCACCATAGATAGTATACATGCTGTTCTTTTGAAACATCCCACCCTCACCTTCTCCCACAGAGTTCAAAAGTCTGTTCTGTATTTCTGTGTCTCTTTTTCTGTTTTGCATATAGGGTTATCGTTACCATCTTTCTAAATTCCATATATATGTGTTAGTATGCTGTAATGTTCTTTATCTTTCTGGCTTACTTCACTCTGTATAAGGGGCTCCAGTTTCATCCATCTCATTAGGACTGGTTCAAATGAATTCTTTTTGACGGCTGAGTAAAATTCCATGGTGTATATGTACCACAGCTTCCTTATCCATTCATCTGCTGATGGGCATCTAGGTTGTTTCCATGTCCTGGCTATTATAAACAGTGCTGCGATGAACATTGGGGTGCACGTGTCTCTTTCAGATCTGGTTTCCTCAGTGTGTATGCCCAGAAGTGGTATTGCTGGGTCATATGGCAGTTCTATTTCCAGTTTTTTAAGGAATCTCCACACTGTTTTCCATAGTGGCTGTACTAGTTTGCATTCCCACCAACAGTGTAAGAGGGTTCCCTTTTCTCCACAGCCTCTCCAGCATTTATTGCTTGTAGACTTTTGGATAGCAGCCATCCTGACTGGTGTGTAATGGTACCTCATTGTGGTTTTGATTTGCATTTCTCTAATAATGAGTGATGTTGAGCACCTTTTCATGTGTTTGTTAGCCATCTGTATGTCTTCTTTGGAGAAATGTCTGTTTAGTTCTCTGGCCCATTTTTTGATTGGGTCATTTATTTTTCTGGAATTGAGCTGCAGGAGTTGCTTGTATATTTTTGAGATTAATCCTTTGTCTGTTTCTTCATTTGCTATTATTTTCTCCCAATCTGACGGCTGTCTTTTCACCTTACTTATAGTTTCTTTTGTAGTGCAAAAGCTTTTAAGTTTCATTAGATCCCATTTGTTTAGTTTTGCTTTTATTTCCAATATTCTGGGAGGTGGGTCATAGAGGATCTTGCTGTGATTTATGTCGGAGAGTGTTTTGCCTATGTTCTCCTCTAGGAGTTTTATAGTTTCTGGTCTTACATTTAGATCTTTAATCCATTTTGAGTTTATTTTTGTGTATGGTGTTAGAAAGTGTTCTAGTTTATTTCATACTCTTTCAATGGGAGGGAATTGCAAAGCAATTTGATCTTTCTCCAAACATAGTTGAGCAAAGTTTATTTTTTTTTTTTCAAAGTTTATTTTTATTATAGTTTTAAAAATTTCTTTCAGTTTTATAATTCTTTATTAGTGATATTTATACATTAATTTGTAAATTATATGTATAAATTTTTAGGATTGCTGTCTAATTTGGGAAAACCTCAGTCAAGTTTCTTTCATGTATGAGTTATAAGCTTCTCAAGGCATTTACATTTTGTTGAACAATGGCTAATTTTAAATACTCTTAAACTGATGAGAGCCATTAACCAGTTTGTGATCAATATTCTCATTGTAGTTGTGCAAGTGAGTTTTGTGGGTTTTTTTTTTCATAGATATCAACATCTCGTTTTGTATCTGTCTGGGTCCAATCAGGAGAGAAGTCACACAGTAATTTGATAGGAAAGTTTAATAAAAGACATAAAGAGAATAAATAAGTATATGCTATTTCTAAATGCCTTGGATCCATTCCACACCACATTTTGGCCCCTGTTCTTTGACTAGCCCAGGAGTTGAAAATTCCTCAGAATTCAGAAACAGGTGAGTGTTACAAATGGGAGCAGCAGCTCTGTCAAGAAAGGAGGGCTTATGAAGGGAAAACATTGCCTGTTGAAAGGAACGCTATTGCCACACGGAAATACCCACTCAGCCTAATTATATCTTTTAATTTTTCAAGAGAAGATAAAAATCTGGTTTTTATGTGAACTCTCCCAAATATCCAAGATTGGCAATTAGTTTTAAAAAAAAATTAAGACTCTATGGGTCAAACAGTTGCTTTCTGGAGTAAATCTGATATCTGACAGGCCACTCAACCAACTGTGGCCATCTCTACCCTTCCAGTCCCACCTTGCAGTCCCACCATCTTGTTTCATTATCATAATGGCATTTATTACCACCTGACTTTTACTATCACACACACACACACACACACACACACACACACACACACACACACACTCACTCACTCCGTGCAAAGAAAGGTCCCTAATGAAGAACCCTGTGTAAACTTCTCACTGCTATATCCTAGCACCAAGAACAGTGCTGGCCTAGTAATACAACACACTCAATGTTGAATAAATTGACTGAATGAACAAATGATTTGGGATTTAATGCTTTTGAACTTGTCATCTTTGTCTCTTTCTAACGTGTGTGTAAGAGCATTCTCTCTGGTCCTACAAACGTAGTCAGCACTTTCCCCCAAGTGAACCTCCTTTCTGTTCAGGCCCCCAACAAGCAGGGGGGAGAAGCAGACATAATCATCTCCATCCCTGCCTCAAAAAGCCTGAGACTTTATCATTGTTGGCTGCATGAGCTCTTCATTGCTGCATGGCCTTTTCTGGGCTTCTCTTGCTGCAGAGCCGAGACTCGGGTGTGGACTCCAGGAGCTACGCGTGTGGGCTCAGTAGCTGAAGAGCATGGGTTCAGGAGCTGTGGGTCCCAGGCTCTGGAGTGCAGGCTCAATAGCTGTGACCCGCAGGCTTAGTTGCTCCGCGGCATGTGGACCCTCCTGGATCAGGGATCGAACCAGTGTCCCCTGCCTTGGCGGGCAGATCCTTTACCACTGAGCTACCAGGGAATCCTTGCCATAGGTTTTTAATATGAAACATGATAAATCGAGGTTTTACATTTCAATTAAATAAAGTTTCATTTAAAATTTTAATTATATTTTCATCAAGATTGTTATTGTACTGATCAGAACTTAAGATTCTTTAGCCAAGAATAAGTTGCTTCAGTTGTGTGCAACTCTTTGTGACCCTGTGGACTGTAGCCCACCAGGCTCCTCTGTCCCTGGGATTTTCCCAGGCAAGAACACTGGAGTGAGTTGCCATTTCCTTCTCCAGGGGATCTTCCTGACCCAGGGATTGAACCTGTGTCTCTCAAGTCTCCTGCATTGGCAGGCAGGTTCTTTACCACTAGCGCCACCTGAGAAGTCCCAATATAAAGGATAAACGACAGAAACTACAATAAACATAAAAATCCAAAATTGCTATAGCTCCATGAAAGTGGTTTTTTGTCTTGTTTGACTTGGCATGTTAATGTTTGGGCTTCTCATTATGGGGGAAGAGTTTAAGAAGCCAAGGTTTAGCGGATCATCTTGACACGTCTCCTAACATGTTCTCTTATATGCACATCAGTTATAGAGTCATATAATACAGAGCATTAGATCCATTCTTTATAGAATGGAGCCAGGTAGCATGAAAGGTTCATTTGTCTTCTTTTGTCTTTATGTGTCTTCAACAGAAAGACAAAAAAACTCTTTGTCATGTCAATTTACTTTTGTTGTGTTGAATTGGTCTCTTTGAACCTGAAGCCTAATCCACAATATGCTTAGTGTGAACAGAACAGATGGATGACAGCTCTCATAGGAAGGGACAATTCAAGGGTTGACCAACTGTGACCACTTCTCCAGCACTGAGCAGAGGAGAGAGCATTATTCTAGACACACCCGCTCTGCCTAATATGGATCAATAATCAGATGTTAGAAATACATGGGAATTCCCTGGCAGCCCAGCTGTGAAGGCTTCCCCTTGCAATGCAGGGTGTGCAGGTTCCACCCCTGCTCAGGAAGCTAAATCCCACAGTGCCTCCTGGCCAAAAAACCAGAACATAAACAACAGAAGCCATATTGTAACAAATTCAATAAAGACTTTAAAAAAAAATGCAACTCACTCCCTTTGTTCTGATTCCCTACTTAGCAAGTGGTCCTCTCTGGCTTCCCACATAGGTTTGCTGCCCTAAAGCGTACCTGGTTCTCAGCACAAGCTGTCCATCAGAATTACCTTGGGAGCTTTTATTTATTTATTTATTTTTTCCTTGGGAGCTTTTAAAAAATCATGATACTGGAGCCTCTCCCGAGGCCCACTGAACCAGAGTCTCTGAGGGTGGGGCTCGGCATAGGTTTTTCTAAAAAGCACCCTTGGTGATTCCAAAATGTAGCCAAGGTGGAAAAGCACTGGCGTGCAGGACACAATGAGCTGATCAGATTTCCCTGTTCCAAATCCTCTAACGGAATAAAGTCCTCAATCCTCACCAGGGACTAGAATGCCCTGTGTGATCTGAGGCCTCTCCGCCTCTCGGAGGCCATCACCTACCACACTCTCCCTGCCCCCGTGTCCCAGCCACACTGGGTGTACTAGTTATCTCTTGCACGCATGCATGTGCATGTGCTTAGCTGCTCAGTCGTGTCTGACTCTTTGCAACCCCGCAGACTGTAGCCCGCCAGGCTCCTCTGTCCAAGGAATTCTCCAGGCAAGAATACTGAAGTGGGTGGCCATTCCATTTTCCAGGAGATCTTCCCAACCCAGGGATTGAACCTGGGTTTCCTGCATTGCTGGCAGACTCTTTACTGTCTGAGCCCCCAGGGAAGCCCCAAAAGTTAAAGGCTAAAAACAGCAAATTTTCTTTTTGTGCAGCTGTTCTGCACAGCCTGCAGAATCATAGTTCCCCAGTCAAGGGTAGAACCCGGGACCCAGCGTTGAAAGCGCCAAGCCCTAACCACTGGACCACCAGGGAATTCCCAACAAACATTCATTATCTGACAGTTTCAGTAGGGCAGGAACCCAAATACAGTTTAGGTTGTGCCTCTGGTTCAAGGTCTTTCACAAGGCTGCAGTGATGTTGGCCATGATGGGATCTTCATCTGAAGGCAGTTGCTTCACCTTGTACTTCTATGTTACAGAAATGCTGTCTTTCCTCAGACTTCAAGAACCAACCTCTACTGGCTTCAGGCTTTTCTTTTGTAGCTTCCTCACCCCTCTCAGCCTTCACAGGACTGAGGAGAGTTAGGACCTTACTCTGAATTAGGCTTTGGCTTAAGGGAATGTTGTGGCTGTTTCGACTTTTTTTATCCAGACCACTAGAACTCTCTTCATATCAGCGATAAGACTGTTCCATTTTCTCATCATTTGTAAGTTCACTGGAGCAGCAGTTTTAACGTCTTTCAAGAACTTTTCCTTTGCATTCACAACTTGCCTAACTGTTTGGTGCATGAAGCCTAGCCTCCAGCCTATCTTGGCTTTGACAATGCCTTCCTCACTGAGTTTAATCATTTCTAGCTTTTGATTTAAAATGAAGAGATGTGTATACCACTTCCTTTCACTTGAACATTTAGAGGCTGTTGTGGAGTTATGATTGGCCTAATTTCAATACTGTTGTGTCTCATGGAATAGGGAGGCCTGCAGAGAGGGAGCGAGACAGAGGAACAGCAGCTGGTGGAGCAGTCTGAATACACACAGCAATTGTTGGTTAAATTTGCCGTCTTATGTGGGCATGGTTTTTGGTGTCCCCAAAACAATACAACAGTAACATCGAAGACCACTGATCACAGATCACCATGGCAAATATAATAATGAAAATGTTTGAAATGTTGCAAGATTACCAAAATGTGACATAGGGACATGAAGTGAGCAAGTGCTGTTGGGAGGAAGGCACCAATGGACTTGCTCAACACGGGTTGGCTACAAACCTTCAATTTGCTTTTAAAAAATGCATTAAGTGCAAAGTGCAGTAAAGTGAAGCACAATAAAACAAAGTGTAATGAAATGAGGCATGCCTGTGGTTGTACCGACACCAAGATTTTGAGGATACACAGCCAGGTCATAAAAAAGGCACAGAGTCTGGGGAATCCATACGTAGGCTCCCTTATGCGCTCACCTCTCACAGGGGATCCCAGAGCTTCCCTTCTTCTCTCAGCAAAGAAAATGCAGCAGGGTGTGTGTGCAATATTTCTGCCTGGAGAAGCCCACTAAAGATTCAGCACCCAAAGATTTTCCGGGGGCCTGGTCACACAAGCACCTTCTGCTTAGTGCCTGCTAAAATCCCAGCCTCCCGGGAGGAAAGTAGGTATTCAGCATAAGCATATTATTTTCAAAAACAGTCTAGGTGTAGGGAGCACCCCTTATCAATTAAGGAAAGTTTTACATCCTTTCTGGGAACAGTTTACCAGCCAAGTGCCCAGATGCCAGCCAAGGGCCAGTCTCACAAGCTGGCCTTTCTAGGGATAGTCATCTTAGGCCTCCCATATTCATCCTTTTCTGCATAGTGAGAAAACAAGAGCCCGAAAAAACTGCTGTTCCTTGCAATCTAATATTGGCAGAGACATTCCCTCACCTCTGTGACATTCTGCTTGTTAGAATCTAGTTACACATTCAGCCCAGGGAATTTCATAAAGCTGTGAATACCAGTAGCTGGAGATCATTGAGAACCATCTCAGAGGCTGCCTAACACACTGACTTACTTTTTATTCCTCAGTCACTCCCAAGATTATCTCTATCTCAGAATCTTTAACTGTAATACTTCCTATTTCTGGCATTATCTCCCCCTACACTTCATTTAGGTTTCTGTTTAAATGTCCCATCCTGAGGGACCCCTTCCCTTTATCCACTTTAAAACAGCATGCACTCCTTCCTAACAAGTTTCATCCTTTTAGCCTATGTTTTTCTTTATAACAGTTATGATTATCTGCAATTATGTATTTATTTGTTGACATAGTTGTGCAAATTGCATGACAGTAACAATCTATTCTGTTTGTTTTTTTGGGTTTTGTTTTTTTTTTTTTTAAGAAATTTTATTTGTTTTTATCTGTGCTGGGTCTTGGTTGCTGCTTGAGAACATTCTCTAGTTCCAGCGAGCGGGGCTCCTCTCCAGCTGCGGTCCTGGGCCTCTGGTCGCTGTGGCTTCTCTTGTTGCAGAGCACAGGCTCTAGGTTGCATGGGCGTCAACAGGTGTGGATCCCAGGCTTAGCTGCTCTATGGCATGTGGGATCGTCACAGACCAGGGACCGAACCCGGGTCTCCGCATCACAGGCAGATTCTTTACACCTGAGTCACCAGGCAGCCCTAACTGCTCCTAATCGCCCTGTCGGTCGTGTGCTCTCCGCTAGTCACCGCACTGGGGGGATAGGTGTAGAATGTAAATCAACCACAGCTCTTGGTAGCCAGGAACTGAAGCTAACTCTGGATGGATCACACCATAAAAGAGTTTAATCAAGGGTTATTCGTTGCTCGTAGAATTGCCTGAAAACTGGAAGAATCAGGTTTCTGGATAAATTTCTAGGAGTCATGCCACCCAAGTGGGCTGATGAGAAACTGCTGTCTCTGTGACAAAAGCACTAGATGGTTCGGTTTGCGCTGACGTCACGCCCACCCTGGAGCCAGTTTTCATGCAGCTGGTGCTCCCACACAAAGTCACTGCCGTCCCAAAACCCTGACTTGGCGGCCAGCCCTGCAACCACGGCCACTGCTGTGTGCCTCTAGAGAGATCTCCCAGCCCCTTCCCGCCCATGCCATTGGCTCCGGCACCAAAACTGAACTACAGCCGAGTGATGAAGCCCAAGGTTGCATGCTTCTGCTCTTGCTGCAAGGAGACCCAGGGTACCAAGTTCTGAGCACTTCCGTCACTATAGGGCCCATCTTTGTCCCGCCCCAAACTCATAAGCAGGAACATCTGTGACAGAAAGAGTTTCGATGCTGAGAGGACTCAAGGAAAGATAGAATTTCATTCGATCCTCACAACAGCTCCAGACATGGGCATTATTGTCCAAAAATCAGAATTGTGGAAATACCTTACCCAAGATAGCACAGTTAATGAGTAGCAATGTTGGGAGTAAAAGTCAGGTGTGTTTTTGGCTCCAGGGTCCTGTTCTTAACCAAAACTCTGCTCGCACTTTCCTGGAGGAGTAGTTATTTCCTGAAAGTGTTCCTTTCAAAAAAAAAAAAAAACCAGACCCAAACTGGTCTGCTTTATATAAACAGAATATTCCATTGATAGTTCTCAATATAATCATCTTTTAAGCTTCATACTTACTAGCAGTAAAATTCCCTAAACATATGTTACCTTCTTTTATGTAACAGTGATGTTACTGATGAACCACAGTGCATATTTCTTTGCAATTAATCTCTAGCAGTGATGACAGATTTATACTGGATTATAAACAGAATTATCCAGACTTCACTCTGGTAAAAGGCATTTGCAAAACAAATAGATGGTGTTACTACAACTGTCGTGATTACAAAGTAGCCATCTGTGACCCTGAAGCAGCCCCCAAGATAACTGACCTACATGGCGTTTGAACCTACAGCTTAACCTTATCCTTTAAACTAAGTCTCCCAGCTGAAGCAATCTGATGTAATCCTTTGCATACAAGACACTGGGATGCATTTGGGATTCTATGATGAACAAGCTGCAGAACGTAAGAAAAACCACACAAATGAACTTTTTAAAACTCAAGACTTGTTTCAATGCAATGAAACAAGTATACTATCAAGGGTGAAACAGATCACCAGCCCAGGTTGGATGCATGAGACAGGTGCTCAGGGCTGGTGCACTGGGAAGACCCAGAGGGATGGGATGGAGAGGGAGGTGGGAGTGGGAATCGGGATGGGGAACACATGTAACTCCATGGCTGATTCATGTCAATGTATGGCAAAAACCACTACAATATTGTAAAGTAATTAGCCTCCAACGAATAAAAATAAATGGATAAAATAAATAAATAAATAAAAAGAGAGAGAAAAAAAAAAACTCAAGACTTAACTGCACTTCCTTCCTCCTGCCTCAGACCCTTCCTCGGTTTCCAGTTTCACTTTGAACAAAATCCAAACGCTCTACTATGGTGATTAAGGACCTAGGTGATCCGGCCCCTCCCAACTTCTCCAAACTCAACAAACGCTCTCATCTTTACTTGGGGCCAGGCTCACTGGTAACATTTGTTCCACCTGAGTACAATCTCTGAAACTTTCTCCTATCCAACAAGATTTAAAGGGAAATGTCAATACGCCCGTGGTGTCACTTCTGTGCCATTCTGACATCGCTCCACTACGCTTGGAACGATACCTCAACCACGACGGGCCATCTTATGAAGCAGGTTATCACAGCCTAAGAGCAGATGGGCAAGAAATTAGTTTTCATATGCAGTTGAGTTACATAGACTAGGATGTTTAATCCCTGCACCTGGGCTACTTTAAAATTTTAAAAATGAGGCATTAAGAAAAAAAAAATATCCAAAACTTAGAAATAAGGCAAAGGAAAGGCAGCATGTCTTTTCATTGCTAACCTTTAACAGGCCACCCAAGGATTATTTAAGCATCTAAGGGAATACACTTTTGATTCACCATCTAATATTGATTAAAATCCCAGATTCTGGGAAGTTGCATCTAAACCTATAGATTTTTTTTTTCTCTCTAAGAGAGATGTAAATGATTTCCATCTAGAGGAAGGATTATCTCCCATTTATGGTTTTATTGCCTTGTAGGCTATTAACCAGTTTTATATCTATTCTAACAAATCTTATTCCAAAATTCTTTTTTCTAATGTTTTTAAATACTCCTTTACTCAGATGCTCTTTAAATCAGCATTACCATCTTAGTGATTCTTTTGTTAATGATTTGAATAAATCCTTGACACATGTCTATTCTATGTATGGAAGATGTATTTTTAAATTTTTGAAAATCATACTTTGCCCAAGAAAGCTAAAGAGATGGAAGGATTTTTTTTTTTTTCCCTGACAAAAATATTGGATCTGGTTTGGGGGAGCACAGCTTGACTCCTTATCATTTCTTATCAGATTCAGAATCACAGGGCTAGACTTTGCTTGCAGTCCAGTGGTTAAGACTGCCTTTTTATGCAGGGGGCACAGGTTCCGTCCCTGGTCAGGGAACGACAGTGCAACAAAACAAAAATGTGTGTATATATGCTGTGCTGTGCCTAGCTGCTCCGTTGTGTCTGCCTCTTTGTGACCCCATGCACTGTAGTCGTCAGGCACTTCTATCCATGGGGATTCTCAAGACAAAAATACTGGAGTGGGTTGCCATGCCCTCCTCCAGGGGATCTTCCAGATCCAGGGATTGAACCCGGGTCTCCTACCTTGGCAAGCATGTTCTTTACCACTGGGCCACCAGGGAAGCCCAGCCTCTGCTTACTAACGGGCTCAAAAGGAAAGTGTTTGTGAGAGAAATGATACCACAAAGAAATGTTCACTGGCTTAAGCAAATCAAGAAAAAGACTAAGGTGTCAAACCCACCAAAAAATCCAACAGTGCTTCAAAGGCATTGTTTAATTACATTTATGTTAGTAAAAGGATGAGACCCAAACCTGGGAAGGAGGAGCCTTTGTCTACAGAGGAGTGCCCTTGGCACCACTGAATTCATTGCCCAGGTAATAAAGTTTCCGTCCAGTAAACATTTTTCTATATGGGAAGCCATTCTAATTCTATTTGAGGAATATAGATCACTGATGAAATTCAGAGACCATGATCTCTTGTGCTGATTTAAAAGATTCAGATTCTGGTAAAGCATCCTGTACAGTCCTTCATAATCCTAGCAAAGCTTCAAAACAGGTGAATTTGCTTTTATTCTTTTGCCAACTACAGACTGGCACTTGCCAAGAGCATTTGCCGGGGCTTCAAAGGTGGCGCTAGTGGTAAAGAACATGCCTGCCAATGCAGGAGACAGAAGGGATACGGATTCGATCCCTGGGTCAGGAAGATTCCCCTGGAGGAGAGCACGGCAACCCACCCCAGGATTCTCGCCTGGAGAACCCCACAGGCAGGAGGAGCCTGGTGGGCTACAGCCCACACGGTCGCAAAGAGTCGGGCACGGCTAAATCTGCTTAGCACACACACAAGAGCATTTGCCAGTGACTGGCCACCAGCAACAACAGGGGTGTTTGCCATCTGCCTCTGCGGAGACTGAGCCCTATTCTGCGGCAGCTGCTGACCTTCAGCACCGGCTGAGGGGGATCAGGGTGGAGTGAGGCACTCTGAGCCCCAGGGAATCTGGTGGGACAGGGCTTTAGATAGATATTTTCAGGAACTGATTTCATGATCCCAATCTTTGCCTCTCTTCATATTTAGAAAAGCACAGTATCTCTTCATGATGACATCAGATTCTTGTGACTAGCAGAAAACCTTTTGTAAAATGAGTGCTTAATTGCACTGAACTCCCCCCTTCGCCAAAATCTTACATATTCACCTTCCCTCACTGCCTCTTTGGAGCAGTCTCCCAGAGCTACCTGAGGTGCTGTCTCCCGGGCTGCAGCCATCATTTTGTCCCAAATAAAACTTAACTTGCAACTCTGAAGTTGTGCATCAGTCAACACTGTTGCTTGAAGGGAATCATGCATTCAGCTACAAATGCTGAATTCACTGATACAATGCTTTTCTTCTCACCAGCAATAAGACGGTGTAAATCCATTATTTACTTCTTTTCCAGCTAAGGGTCCTTGTCCTGGCTGACTAAATAAACCATGGAGTATCTCCTTGGAAAGAATATGTGGCAGAGGTGCTAGGGTTTAAATGCCCACAGATGCTGGGCTCTGAGAGCTCACAGCTGATTGCAAAGTCACTGTTTGCAATTTACTTCTGGCAACTGTTGCCATTTGGCACAATGCTAATGGGCCCCCTGGGAGTTAGCGCTGAGCTTTCTGGATAACTCACTTTTCAAATCACCCAAGTGAGTCAAGTAATTTTTCTTTGCCAGCATGAATTATGCCACTGGTGAAAGTATGAATTCATACTGTTAAACCAATGCAGATTACTCTATAATTTCTACATTGTTCTGATTAGTACCAAATATAGACGGGCAGGCTGTTGTCAAGAGCCAGATACCAACCGCTTTGGCTACAAGGACAACAGGTAGTCATCGAAGTGGAGAGCTGACTAAGTCAGTGCCCCTCACCCAAGAGGCCCATTCGTGTTTTAAAAAATAGGATTTTGAAATATGCTTATTTCTTGCCTCCCTAGCCTCCGTGGGCTCCTCTAGGCAGGCCCTATGTTTTCTTATTGGGCCTGGAGACTCCCATTCGCTGGTATAATCTGTGCTTCCTTTTTTCTTCTCACCGGATACAGGAGAGACTTTCTATTTCCCTTACTTGGCCTCCACAAGCTGTGTACATATTACATCCTTCCCTCTTTCCAAATCACTTTTACACACCACACACACACACACAAAGTTAGAAGGACTGGGATGGCAAAGGGGCTGTCTACAGGGAAGGCAACCATATTATGGAAAAGGGAGAACCCTGCAGGAAGTATTTCTTAAACCGGTCTTGCGCTGAGAAGAGCTCCTCGTCTAGGTGCCTGTTCTCTGCCCAAACAGCAAGCAGAGGGCCCCGGGTTTCTGCTGAGGCTTGCTTACAGGGGGTTGGGGGAGCAGCTGTGGCCCGGGGGAGCGCCAGGTGAGGCGCGTAGTATAACACGGACCTCACCCTTCCCTACCGCGCTGCTGGGTGAAGCTTAGGGGCGGCGCCTCGGGAATCTGCAGAATGAGGGGTCCTCTGGACAGCAGCACTCCGCGAGGAAAGGCAATAGACGGCAGAGCGCTGGGAGGGCAAGGCCTGTGAGTAAGACGTGCTGCCTATGCTAGCAGATCCCCCAGGCCCCGGGGACTCACCCTCCAATCAGCGGTGGGGGCGACTCTGTGAAAAGGGCTGGTTCACGGAAACCCGGCGAGACAGCGGCACTGTGTTGGGAGGCTCTTAAAAGAAGGAAGAGAAAACTGCGCGCGCGGGCACAGCCAGGCCTTCCCTGACTGCGATGCCCAGCAGGCCCAGGCAGCAGAAGTGACCACAGCGTCTTGCAGATCAGTTCTGTCTAGGGAAGGACGCTGACATGCTCCGTGGAGAAGGCTTGGGGTAAGAGGGTGGAAACAAAATGACCGTTACTGTAGCTGACTGACCAGCCTTGTTTTGAGGAACAGGTGGGAGAGACACCTGGGCACCTTCATCAGTACTTGGGCCGGGGAGGACCCTTCATATATCCCAAAACACTGAGACCCCGCATTAGCAGGCGACAGTGATCGCCAGTGAGACCAGGGTGACAGGCAGTTCTTGGCCTGCCTGAGGTTTTACTTGTTGAGTAACCGAGCCAGCAGACACTTAACTGTTCCTATTGTAAAAGACAGAGGCGACCCATGTTACCCAGTTCAGCTCCTGAAAGGCTGTGATACCAGGAGGAGCAAAACTGGAATGTGCTGCAGCTTCGGGAGGTGGAACATGGCACAGAGAACATAACCAGGGCTACTGGTGATTTTACCACTCCACTGAAGCAAGCAGACTACAGTTATTAGTGTACAAACAATTTTTCTTGAAAATTTCTTTTAGCATTTAATTTCTATAGCTCTCTATATGTTTTTTCCTTTGAGACTTGGTTCATCCTTGGCATTCAGCATGGGCATCTTTCAGAGAGCTCGTATCTGGATAAATTCTCCATGCTTGTCTACCCATGGCACTTTGGGAATACTTAATTTAAAATTTTATTTTAGATTGAAATGATTGATGCATATTCTAATGCCCCTGAGTGAGGCTCTAAGTTCCTCAAGGACAGGGATCATGTCAGATATTTGTATTATTTGAACTGAATTCTTCATGTGTGCGTGTGTGTGTTTGCCTGTGTGTGTGCCCCATCGCTCATTGACATTGACATTGAAGTCACTCAGTTGTGTCCGAGCACGGAATGTAGCCTATCAGGCTCCTCTGTCCATGGAATTCTCCAGGCAAGAGTACTGCAGTGGGTTGCCATTTCAGTCATGTCCAATTCTCTGCGACTGTATGGACTATAGCCTGCCAGGCTCCTCTGTCCATGGGATTCTCCCAGCTAGGATACAGGACTGGCTTGCCATTTCCTTCTCCAGGGGATCTTCCTTCTCCAGGGATCAAACCCACATCTTCTGCATCTCCTGCATTGACAGGCAGATTCTTTACCACTGGCATTACCTAGATTTCATCAAAGAGTAAGCTCTTGTCACTGCCTTCGCTTGACAAAAGAATATCTCAGGTCGAAGTCTTTATGCATATTCTACCATGGCTAAGACTGGCAGTTGTCACTCAACTTGTGTTTTTCTTTTCTTTGAGAGTAAGAAAAATCTTAGGTTGGCATACATTAACCCCATAAAAAACTACGTTACCCAGATTCCCTTGCAGCTAGGTGTGCAATCATGTGATAAAGGTTTAGCCACTGGGATGTGAGCTAAGTATTGGATGTGATTCCCAATTTGTGCCAGGAAAGGGCAGGAGAGAATCTTCTTTCCTCCATATCCTGTGTCTTGCTGCTTGGATCAGAGATATGGTGATGATTACGAACCATCTCTCTTAAAGCTCACTCTCTAGATATGGTAGAAAAACCAACTAAAAGAAAGCTGGGGCCTGACAGTGCAGTCATCATCATATCCCTGAACTGCTTGTGCCTGAACTATTATGTGAGAGAGAAATAAATGTCTGTATTACTCAAATCATTGAGCATATGAGGATACCATTTTGTTTGTTGCATGGTATACATAAAAATATTTATTCCTCCTTTTACTGATCAGATCTTGCAGCTCTTGGCACAGGATAATAGGAACAAGTTTAATATCAAGCAATAAATAACCACATTGTCAGTAGCTGTTGCTGCTGCTGCTAAGTCGCTTCAGTCGTGTCCGACTCTGTGCGACCCCACAGACGGCAGCCCACCAGGCTCCCCCGTCCCTGGGATTCTCCAGGCAAGAACACTGGAGCGGGTTGCAATTTCCTTCTCCAATGCATGAAAGTGAAAAGTGAAAGTGAAGTCGTTTCCGACTCTTCTCGACCCCATGGACTGCAGCCCACCAGGCTCCTCCGTCCATGGGATTTTCCAGGCGAGAGTACTGGAGTGGGGTGCCATTGCCTTCTCCATATCAGTAGCTGGTATGTGAAATTGGCAGGATCTCTTGTATAAATTATAAATTTCCAATGTTTCAAATCTTTTCCTTTGCTTGTGGTTGTGAAGTGAAGGAAGAACCTTCCCTCTCAACACTGTACAGCCCACACGCCTACCACTTGGATGGATATCTAACTCCAAGAGAGCTAAAGTCAGATTCTCTATTTCCTGTCCTGATGCACTGAGGTCACTCAAGTGTGGCTCCTCCCTACCCCCAACATGCATGTACTCTGAAATTAACATATTGAAGGCTGAGTCTGATAAACCGTGATGAGAAACAAACTTTGGGTTCTTTCATACTCACCTCCTTCTCTGCTCTCTGTTTATCCTTCTCCCCCAGCGGCTTCACCCTCCATCTCCCACATTACTGCCCACCGGCTACCACCACCACTGTCTTAGCCAGAGAGCTGCTCACAGCGTCCAGGAGAGACTCTGGTGCCCCTGATGAGTGCTGAGACGCCTGCTTACCCAGGACGCTTTCCGTACATGGAGTGGTACTGCCTGGAGACCCTGAGCAGCCTGGCCACAGTGCTAGCCAAGTGCTGAACCAGGGCTGGCTGTCGGGCCCTGAAAAGCTAGGGTGACCCTATCCTGAGATAACAGGACATTTTTGAAAATAAGGGACAAGCTTGATGGAAAGTCCTTCAGAGAGAACAGAAAGTCAAATGACTAGTTCTAAGGGAAGTGGTGGCATAGGGAATAGACAACAGAGCTCAAGGATTTAAAAAAAAAAGAACGAAAACAATTTAAGTTGCACTTGAAATCAGAGTTCACAAGCCTCAGACCACTACAAGTCATTTGCTGGAATATGATCACATCTATATTTTTTTGTTTTGAACCTAAGTTGAAGAGAATTCATTGACTCATGGCATACTGCCATCATCAGTCTGGGCAAGGGTTCCCTCTCATTGGTTTTGCTTTATTTTTCTTCTTCATCCTTGAGTCCACCTTCATTTCTCTCGCCATTGTAGGGTCCATTAAAATATATAAGCAATGTATATCCTAGGGATATGTCTGTGACTTCGGGAAATAATATAGAACTCAGAATTCAGATTGGGAGTTAGGCTCAGGCAAGGCTGGTCACAGCTTGGTTGGAATTAGGGTTCACATGTCTCAGATCATTTCAGGTTGTTTGCTGGAATGTGGTAAAATGTAATCTATACTGGGTTTGGGATTTTGGATTTAAGGTGGAGAAAGTTGAGATACTCATGGGAGGTTCCCATCATCAATTTCTTAGCAAGGGCCCTCTCTTAGTTTTGTTTAATTTCCTTCCTTCATCCTTGAATCCCACCGTTATTCCCTTCTCCATCTTAAGGACCCATCCTACTCTCCAAGCAGAATACATCCTTCTGCCATTCAGTATGTGGCCTTTTTGTCTTGTTGATAGTTCACTTCACTGTATGAAAGCTTTTTAGTCTGATGTAGTCCCATTTGTTTATTTTGCTTTTGTCTCCCTTGCCTGAGACATATCCAAAAAAAAATTATTAAGATAGATGTCAAAGAGTCTACTGCCTATGTTTTCTTCTATAAGTTTTGTGGTTTCAGGTCTTACATTTAAGTCTTTAAATCATTCTGAACTTATTTTTGTGCATGGTGTAAGAAAGTAGGCCAGTTTGATTCTTTTGCATGCAGCTGTCCAGTTTTCCCAACGTGATTCATTGAGGAGCTTGTATTTTCCCCGTTGTATAGTCTTGCTTCTTCTGTTGTAGATTAATTGCCCACATAAGAGTGGATTCATCTCTGGGCTGTCTGTGCCGCTCTACTGACAGATGTGTCTGGTTTTCTGCTGGATCGATACCGGTTTGATTACTGTAGCTTTGAGGTAAGTTTGAAATCAGGGAATGTGATTCTCCAGTTTGTTTTTCTTTCTCAAGATTGTTTTGGTTACTCAGGGTCATTTGTGTTTGAAAAATGTCATTGATATTTAATAGGGATTGCACTGAATCTGTAAATTGCCTTGAGTAGTCGTTTTAAAAATATGCATTTTTCTAATCCATGAGCACAGTACATCTTTCCTTCTGTTGTGCCCTTTCAACTTCTTTCATGAATACCTTGTAGTTCTCTGAATACAGTTCTTTGTCTCCTTAGTTAGATTTATTTCTAAATATTTTATTATTTTTGGTGCAGTTATAAATGAGATTATTTTCTTAATTTCTCTTTCTGTAGTTAATTGTTAATATATAGAAACACAACAGATTTCTGTATATTGCTTTTGTATTCTGCAACTTTACCGAATTCATTGGTGAGTTCTGGTAGGTTTTGGTGGTTGGTTTCTTTAAGATTTTCTATGTATAGTATCATGTCATCTGCAAACAGTGGCAGTCTTACTGCTTCCTTTCCAATGTGGATTCCTTTTATTTCTTTTATTTATCTGATTGTAGTGGAAAGTCCTAGCCAATAGCCCTTTGGTTCTCCCAAATTAAGCCCCATTGACTGTTAAATCCAAACGTTCTGGGAGCTCATCTTCCTGGTGCAGGACCTCCAGAATGGGGAGCCCAGTGTGGGGCTAAGATCCCTCACTCTTTGGGAAGAACCTCTGTAATTGTAATCAATAGTTGCTTTGTAAAGAGTTGTAATTTTTGTTTGGCCATGGGAGGAGGGGAGATCAATGTCTTCCTACTCCAGCATCTTGGCCATTCCTCTACTTGTTTCAAATATCATTTCCAATCTGTGATCTGTATATGAACTTCACCTATTATATTTTTTGATAAAGAAAGGTTCTTAAATTTAATGTCTTTTTCATCCATTTGTTTTTTATCTTAGAGTTTGTGTTTTTGAGTGTTGGTTTAAGAAGTTCTTCCACACTCCAAAGCAAGAAAAATAATCCACATGTTTCTTTTCCCTTTTCCATTAGCTTTTTAGATTTTCCATTTAAGACTTTAATCCAACTGGATTTTCCCCTTGTATATGGCATAAATAAGCGTTCTTAATGGGGGTAATGGCATTCCCAAGAAAGTGAAATTGGTTCTTAGAGGGTAAAAAAAAAAAAAATCTAGGTATTATAATTGTTTATAGCCCTTCACAGGTGGCGCTAGTAGTAAAGAACTTGCCTGACAATGCAGGAGACACACGAAACACAGATTTCATCCCTGGGTTGGGAAGATCCCTGAAGGAGGATCTTCCTGGAGTGGCAACCCAACCCAGTATCCTTGCCTGGAGAATCCCGTGGACAGAGGATCCTGGCAGGCTACAGTCCATAGGGTCGCAAAGAGTCGTGCACGACTAAAGTAACTTACCACACGTGCACATGCATAGCCCTTCAAGGACCATAAACAGATACATTCCATATCCATGATATTAAAATTTTATTGGTAATGGAAGAAAATCAGGGGGAAAATATACCTAAAAAGTTTTCTTCAAGGTACAGTAATGAAAACACTGGTCGAGAAACACTGGTATAGGCTAAGAATCCAGCATTACTTTTTTCCCTAAAATGACACATCCCTAATCTATTAAAACTTTATCAATTCTTTCTCTGAGGTCACCCCTTTCATTGCCCTTTTTCAAAATTGCTTTAATTATTCATAATATATTTAGTCATCTTATATATGTTAGAATAAGTATGTTGAATTCACTTTTTAAAGTCATACTGAAATTTTAATTGAGGTTGAATTTACTGACTAAGTTTAGAGAACTGACATCCTTACATTGTTGCTATCCTTTCCATGAGCATGATATAGCACTCCACTTATTTAGGCTTTTGTACCCTTAAAACTTTTCTCCATGAAGATCTTGTACATTGTTTATTTTGTTAAATTCAGTTTATAGTGTTGATTGCTATTATGAAAGACATCACAGACTCTGTTCTATTTTTAGCTGACAATTGCTGAGGCTGAAGAACACTATTGATTTTTGTGAGTGAATCTTGTTGTATCTGGCATTCTCGCTGAAATCTCTTATTAGTTCTAAACCTTTCTGTTGATTCAGTTGATTTCTTATCTGAAGAAAAGAAAAAAACAAGGGGAAGGAAAGGTAAAAGGGAGGAAGGAAGAAAGGAAGAAAAGGATAAAAAAGAAATTGTGTACTTTCTCTGAAGTAGATAGGGGAAAGTCAATAATCCAGTGAGCTCCCAATAGCAAGAGGATCAGTGAAGAAAATGCATGTGGATCACACTATAATAATTGGCTGGTCTAGTTTAAGGACACAGGCAAATCTGCTTTGCATTTCAACAGTCAGCTTATTCAATTCTGCCTAATAAATATCTGCAATTGTTGGCTTCCTAATTCACATGCTCAGTCCTTTCCATCAAATAATTATGACTTTCACGAATGTATTGTGTTACAGAAGGGTAGAACCACTTGTACTGCTTTATCTCAGCAAGCAACACAGTAATCAGTATTCCGTGGCTTTCTTTGAATAGTCATACTTAATAACCTCTTAACATTCTCACTAATACTCACAGTGAGAAGAACATTTAAGTGCATGAATTAGAGGAGGAAAAAATCTCTTGAATAGTTTCCTAAATGATGACCTATCAAAAGTGGCTAAGTCAAAAGTGATCACTTTTACCTGATGATCCGTTTATTGCTTAATAAGAGCTTCAAGAGATTAGTTGCGTCAAAACATACATACCACTCCCTGAATTGAACAATATGTACAAATAAAATTATGTTCCATTGTAGAAAAGTTGGACAAGGTTTCCATGCACATACATGGCTATAGAAGCTGGAAATTTCCCAAACTGTTCACAAGAAATCTAAATGTCTTTAGAAACAAGTTCCTGAAAACAATCAAATCAATTGGAATGAAAATTTCTTTGCCACCTAAAAAGTGCAAGAAATCACTTGAGTAATTTCTATCAGAATAAAAGTATGGCATTTGGCAATATATAAGTATATGTGCTTTAAATACCACCAAATAGATTTCTACATAAAGCTTTTTGTAAGCTAAATGGATTTCAGAGGTAAGGCATACAGAAGAAACACTAAGATTAATTGTATTAAAGGGAACAGACGTCTCTGTATCTGTTACATGGGACAGTTGGAAGGACAAATTTGTAACAATGGGATAATCCTAGCTGCCCTTTGTAAAGTAGACAAGACTCAAAGTAAAATATAATGTCTTAGCAAGGAGAGAGAAAATCATAACAAAAACATCTTTATGAAGGCTATCCTATGTAATTCTATTAAAATTACAGGAAGAACATGAGATTTAAAGGAAACATAATGAAACAACAGAGTAGTGATTTAGTGTAGGTCATCACTAAAGACAGCAGAGCTGTCAATGACATTGTTCATTCATTATACTTTGTACATACCTCTGTGAAAACACCATTTCTCCCTATGTCCTAACTATGAACACTTAGCAGTCAGGAATTCTCCCTCCTTCTCCTGTTTTGTTTTAAATCTCCTGTACCCAGCATGGTTTTCCCCTATCAATGCAAAGAAATAGAGGAAAACAACAGAATGGGAAAGACTAGAGATCTCTTCAAGAAAATTAGAGATACTAAGGGAACATTTCATGCAAAGATGGGTTCGATAAAGGACAGAAATGGTATGGACCTAACAGAAGCAGAAGATATTAAGAAGAGGTGGCAAAAATACACAGAAGAACTGTACAAAAAAGATCTTCATGACCCGGATAATCACAATGGTGTCATCACTCACCTAGAGCCAGACATCCTGGAATGTGAAGTCAGGTGGACCTTAGAAGCATCAGTACGAACAAAGCTATTGGAGGTGATGGACTTCCAGTTGAGCTATTTCAAATCCTAAAAGATGATCCTGTGAAAGTGCTGAACTCAATATGCCAGCAAATTTGGAAAACTCAGCAGTGGCCACAGGACTGGAAAAAGTCAGTTTTCATTCCAATCCTAAAGAAAGGCAATGCCAAAGAATGCTCAAACTGCTGCACAATTGCACTCATCTCATATGCTAGTAAAGTAATGCTCAAAATTCTCCAAACCAGGCTTCAGCAATACATGAACCGTGAACTTCCAGATGTTCAAGCTGGATTTAGAAAAGGCAGAGGAGCCAGAGATCAAATTGCCAACATCCGCTGGATCATCAAAAAAGCAAGAGAGTTCCAGAAAAACATCTATTTCTGCTTTATTGACTGTGCCAAAGCCTTTGACTCTGTGGATCACAATAAACTGTGGAAAACTCTGAAAGAGATGGGAATACCAGACCACCTGACCCACCTCTTGAGAAACCTATATGCAGGTCAGGAAGCAACAGTTAGAACTGGACATGGACCAACAGACTGGTTCCAAATAGGAAAAGGAGTACGTCAAGGCTGTATATTGTCACCCTGCTATTTAACTTATATGCAGAGTACATCATGAGAAATACTGGGCTGGGAGAAGCACAAGCTGGAATCAACATGGCCAGGAGAAATATCAATAACCTCAGATATGCAGATCACACCACTCTTATGATAGAAAGTGAAGAGGAACTAAAAAGCCTCTTGATGAAAGTGAAAGAGGAGAGTGAAAAAGTTGGCTTAAAGCTCAGCATTCAGAAAACTAAGATCATGGCATCCAGTCCCATCACTTCATGGCAAATAGATGGGGAAACAATGGAAACAGTGTCAGACTTTATTTTTTAGGGCTCCAAAATCACTGCAGATGGTGATTGCAGTCATGAAATTAAAAGACGCTTACTCCTTGGAAGGAAAGTTATGACCAACCTAGACAGCATATTAAAAAGCAGAGACATTACTTTGCCAACAAAGGTCCGTCTAGTCACAGCTATGGTTTTTCCAGTGGTCATGTACGGATGTGAGAGTTGGACTGTGAAGAAAGCTGAGCACCGAAGAATTGGTGCTTTTGAACTGTGGTGTTGGAGAAGACTCTTGAGAGTCCCTTGGACTGCAAGGAGATCCAACCAGTCCATCCTAAAGGAGATCAGTCCTGGGTGTTCATTGGAAGGACTGATGCTGAAGCTGAGACTCCAATACTTTGGCCACCTTGTGCGAAGAGTTGACTTATTGGAAAAGACCCTGATGCTGGGAGGGATTGGGGGCAGGAGGAGAGGGGACGACAGAGGATGAGATGGCTGGATGCCATCACCAACTCGATGGACATGGGTTTGAGTAAACTCTGGGAGTAGGTGATGGACAGGGAGGCCTGGTGTGCTGCGATTCATGGGGTCGCAAAGAGTCGGACACAACTGAGCGACTGAACAGAACTGAACTGACCCAGCATGGTGCATAGGTACATAGCAAGTGTTCAGTCTTGGAAATGCTCTGTTTTAAAGTCATGTGATTAGATGACTTTGCACTATTTCTAGATGTTTTTATTATCACAGGGTTTGTCTAATAGGCATATAACTTATTCTGCTTGAGCTACAATGCCATGAATTAGTGCAGTCTAGACTAATTTCACCCCTAAGTTGGACTTTTAACTCTGCCAGATGCTCTTTGACAGTCGGTTCCCCAGTACTGAAGATCTTGCCAAGTATGCATTATGTTATTGTATAATTACAACTCTCTAGTGCTCCGTATGGTATTATTAGCTCAAGCTGTAGCTCATTTGGACTACATAATTACAGCAGACTCAGCAGTGAACACTGACCTACAAAGGGGGGATTTCTGGGGCTATTTTTTTTATCTACTTCAACTGACAATAAATGTAGTTATCACTAGGACTCCAAATTTTGAGAAAGTCTGATATTCACACTGCATTTGCAAGTACCTTTGGACTGTCTAATATCATGCTGATTTTTAGAGCTGTTATTTCCACTATTGATGATTGAGTGTTAATATTATTTGAACAAAAATTCAATTTCTTTGTTGTTCTTTCCTCTGGTGGGTGTTTTCTGGGGGAAAACAATTAAGGGCAAAGTGGTACAAAAGTGTGCAAGTCTTGGGGACTTTCACTGCAGGGAGCTCTGTTTGACATCTCATCAGAAAACTGTGATCCCACATGCTGCGCAGTGCAACAACAAAACAATTTAATTTAAAACGTAAAATTAAAAAAAATTAATATGCAAGCCTTAAAGAATCATTCTGTTGGAGATTCTAGCTTGTTAAGGTTTTATAATGCCTATGGCATATTTCTGCTTAATCACCCAATCGTGTGTGACTCTTTTTGACCCTTTGGACTATAGCCCACAAGGTTCCTCTGTCCATGGGATTTTTTTAGGTAAGAATACTGGAGTGGGTTGCCATTTCCTTCTCCAGGGAATCTTTCTGACCCAAGGATTGAACCTGCATCTCCTGTGTCTGCTGCATTGTAGGCAGATTCTTTACCCTCTGACCTGTCCAGGGAGCCCAAGGCGTATTCACAGCTCAGTAAGTTGCACTTTGTTGTCATCACTGCTCTTACATGTTTTGCAGCTTCAAACACCCCTTCTTAAGAGGCACAAGCGTTAGCCCTTAAGCCCCTGGTAGTTGTAGGTGCGTTGTCCTAGGGATCAGGATTGTCCTGCATGCAGCTGCTGCTGCTGCCAAGTCGCTTCAGTCGTATCCGACTCTGTGCGACCCCATAGACGTCAGCCCACCAGGCTCCCCCGTCCCTGGGATTCTCCAGGCAAGAACGGTGGAGTGGGTACTGTCTTGCGTAAGAGGTAGTAAAGTCTTATGTGAACTTGGGATGGCAGCGAGGAGGGCTGCAGTTCCCTGGGCATTTCCTTCCCAGTGGGCTTCACAGAACCTTGCTGCTCCCTACTCACTGTTACACGTCTAAGCACGCCCTGCTGCCTTTGCCTATGTGTTCCTCCAGGATTTACTTTCATTGCAAGAAAAGTTACGGGGTGACAAAGCAGTGAGTGTGCATGCCTGCTGGGTTGCTCAGTCATTTCCAACTCTTCTGCAACCCCACAGACTGTAGCCCACGAGGCTTGTCTGTCCATGGAATATTCCAGACAAGAACACTGCAGTGGGTTGCAATTTCCTCCTCCAAGGGATCTTTCCAACTCAGGGACTGAACCCGTGTCTCCAGCAGCTCCTGCATTGGCAGGTGGATTCTTTACCACTGAGCCGCCTGGGAAGCCCGAAACATAGGGCACTGAACTGAAACTGCCAAAATCAACGATCGATGGACTTTTCATTTTTTTAAAAAGCAAGCATCCTGAAGATTCTTTTTATCTTTCCTTATAGAATCGTCACGATAAGAGTTAATGCTCTTGCACACTGTTTCACACGTGTAAAGCTCTGCCAAGAAATCTCTTAAAGTGTGCAGTTTAAATCCCATTTTATTCTGATGCACACAGTAATTTTTTTAAGGTTTAAAAAAATTTTATTTAGAAAGGCTGAAATGATTGTATGCTAATTTGAGCAAGCAATCTGTACAAGGATTTTTCAGTTTTGTATCTTCCACATTGGATTCTATTATGTATTCTGATGCACACAGTATTTTAATTCAAAGGAACTGCTTCTTAAGAAAGAACCGTCACTTTTCAAACTATTCATAATTTACATTTGAAGAGTGTATTTTAAAATATTCTGGCAGAAACTAATACAACATCATAAAGCAATTATAATCCAATTTAAAAAATGCTAATGATAAAAGCTATGGCTGCCTCAATATTCAGGATCTCTTTCCATCTCTCATGTGGAAAAACACACATGAGCAATTTTCATTTGTGTGGTTGAAAGTTAATATGCTAATATAGGCAGGAGAATTAATTAATTCAAGAAAAGTCTTTTTGGTACACCTGCATAATCAGTAACAGTCTTTAGAGGACATTTATTTTATTAATATGTGAACATTTTTCAGACTTTGGTTCAACCAATGACAAATACATACACACGTACTTTTCCTGACATCAAGCCATGTTATAGTAGGGTTCTATCTAAGGCATCATGGCATTTTCCTTACATGGATATTGCAATCATTATAGACCTGAATGACCATTGTGAACCTGACTGATGGGCTGCATAAGCAGAATGGGCCTCTCCTGATAAGTGCCAATGAAGTATAGAAATCTTAGAGCTGTTAGAGGCCTTGGATAGTATTTAGCCCAGAATATCATTTACAATCCAACTAAGGCTAGGAGAACCAACCTGACTTAAAACACTCACACTGTTTCTAAAGGTAGAATCCAAGAGATTATTAATAGTAAAACATTTCAGTTTGAATAAACAAATCAATTAGCAACTTACAAAAAGAATTAGACATACACCATATGGTTTCTAATCAAGGCCTAGCATCTTGAAAATTTAAGGAAAATATCTGAGTTCAGCAATAGTCATCTGAAATGTATTTGAAATCTTTTATAGTAAGTGTTTATGTTAGATGCCATGAATGGTTTTCAGTTCAGTTTATTTCAGTTGCTCAGTTGTGTCCGACTCTTTGTGACCCCATGGACTGCAGCACGCCAGGCCTCGCTGTCCATCACCAACTCCCAGAGCTTACTCAAACTCATGTCCATGGAGTTGGTGAGGCCATCCAACCATCTCATCTTCTGTCATCCCCTTCTCCTCCTGCCTTCCATCTTTCCCAGCATCAGGGCCTTTTCAAGTGAGTCAATTCTTTACATTAGATGGCCAAAGTATTGGAGTTTCAGCTTTAGCATCAGTCCTCCCAATGAATATTTAGGACTGATTTCCTTTAGGATGGACTGGTTTGATCTCCTTGCAGTCCAAGGGACTCTCAAGAGTCTTCTCCAACACTACAGTTCAAAAGCATCAGTTCTTCAGAGCTCAACTTTCTTTATGGTCCAACTCTCACATCCATACATGACCACTGGAAAAACCATAGCTTTGACTAGACAGACCTTTGTTGGCAAAGTAATGTCTCTGCTTTTTAATATGCTGTCCATGTTGGTCATAACTTTCCTTCCAAGGAGTGTCTTTTAATTTCATGGCTGTAGTCATCATCTGCCGTCATTTTGGAGCCCCCCCAAAAATAAAGTCTGTCACTGTTTCCACTGTTTCCCCATCTATTTGCCATGAAGTGATGGGACTGGATGCCATGATCTTAGTTTTCTGAATGTTGAGTTTTAAGCCAACTTTTTCACTCTCCTCTTTCACTTTCATCAAGAGGCTTTTAGTTCCTCTTCACTCTCTGCCATAAGGGTGGTGTCATCTGCATATCTGAGGTTATTGATATTTCTCCTGGCCATCTTGATTCCAGCTTGTGCTTCATCCAGTCCAGCATTTCTCATGATGTACTCTGCATATAAGTTAAATAAGCAGGGTGATAATATACAGTTTTGATGTACTCCTTTCCCAATTTGGGACCAGTCTGTTGTTCCATGTCCAGTTATAACTGCTGCTTCCTGACCTGCATACAGATTTCTCAGGAGACAGGTCATGTGGTCTGGTATTCTTTAAGAATTTTCCACAGTTTGCTGTGATCCACACAGTCAAAGGCTTTGGCCTAGTCAATAAAGCAGAAGTAGATGCTTTTCTGGAACTCTCTTGCTTTTTCAATGATCCAGTGGATGTTGGCAATTTGATCTCTGGCTCCTCTGCCTTTTCTAAATCCAGCTGGAACATCTAGAAGTTCACAGTTCATGTACTGTTGAAGCCTGGCTTGGAGAAAACATTTCTAGTTAGAAAGAAGGCATTACTATTTAACACTAAGTCTCCGTAAGCATTTCTGTGGACAAGACATTATGCATTATGCTTGTCTCTGCCATTAAATGAAAAGCATTTCAAAGACAGAGCACATATCTGACTTATCTCCCAGAGTGAGTACCTTCTGTTAATAGTATTTGTTCAGTAGATGCTTCTTGAATTGAAATAAATTCTGCCACTATTATCATGTATCCAAACACCAAAGATGAATCCTATCTTTTATATACCCTTTCAGACTCATTAATGTTTATCCAATAAATATTTTGCATACAGGATAGTCTATATTAAGTTTTTTAAAACAATAGCTTGTACAAGTGGGTTTCAAAATACTTGAGGGAAAAGTACATGTTGAAAACATTCATCTTTTCAAGAACTTTATTGACTACTTAAAATATCAGTATGGCATTTTCTTGACTAGTAACTGATTTAGAAATATACTCATTGGCACTCTCGTTAGTCATTTAGCTGTGATCTTGAAGGTAAATTGACAATTTCAGTTGAAGAAGAATGCTTAAATTCTTTATTAAGTTATACCAGGTTGAGAGGGGAAAATAACTAAATGAAAGGCAAGGAAGAGTGTTATAAGTCAAATGAGTCACTGAAGACAGACGATCAGCTGGCAGGGATACGGTCTACTTAAGGATGAAGAGGCTGGAGTCTGGGTATCGTGGAGGAGGGTCTGGTAGGAATCATCCGGAAGGAAGAGCATGAACAAAGGCACAGAGATGTATATGTAAGGGTCAGCATACACTTCTCTTTGTTCTAGAAAGCCAAGTACTGTTTGGAGGACCAGCTGTTGTTGTTTTGCTTTGTTTTCCTTTGGAGGATAATCACTGTACAATGTTTTGTTGGTTTCTGCCATACATCAATGAGAATCAGTCATACATCCTGCGTACATGCTATGTTGATTCAGTCATGTCCGACTCTTTGCGACCCTATGGACGGTAGCCCACCAAGCTCCTCTGTCCATGGGACTCTCCAGGCGAGAATACTGGAGTGGATTGCCATGCCCTCCTCCAGAGGGTCTTCGCGACCCAGGGATTGAACCTGAGTCTCTTTTGTCTCTTGAATTGGCAGGCAGGTTCTTTACCACTAGCGCCATCTGGGAAGCCAAGTATAGTATATCTGCTACCTCTCGAGTCTCCCTCCCAACACCACCCCGAGCCCACCCTTCCAGGTCGTCACAGCCCCAGGCTGAGCTCCCTGTGTTATGTAGCAGCTCCCCACGTGGTCATGTACACAATTCAGTGCTCTGTGCCGGTTCTGACCAGGGGCTTCTGGTTTGTTTGTGGCACTCCTGTGCTTCTTGGCACCTTGCCTGATTCCTCAAGTCACTTGAGAACTAAAGTCTTGTCTGGCTCTTGCCAACCCCACTCCCACCCCCAAACATCTGAACTCCTCCCACTGTGCCCCAGAACGTGCTCACCAGCTAACTGACTTTCCCAAGTCATCTTAATATCCACCCTACTGGCTTGCTGTGAAAATAAAACCAGTAATGCCTGTAAGCTGGCCAGCACGATGCGTGATGAATGTTACTTCCATTCCCCTCTGAGCAATATCCACTAGTTGGGACACCTCCACTGTTTTGCTTGCTACCACCTTCGCCCTCCACACACACTCAGACCTGTGATATGCTTCCCTGAAATACCAGCCACTTTCTGTTGGCCTTCTCTCTACTCCCCACGGTCTGCTGCCCGCTCGGGAAGCGGACTCTGTTCTCTGGTCCCGCAGGGCCTGCTCCATCTCTCCCATGGGAGGGTCTCATTTCCCAGGGCTGGCCCCTCCCAGGCTGCAACTTCCCGAGGACTTGTCCTGAAATCGGATACTGGGAACTGTGAGTCCAGAAAAGAGAAAGCTCGGGGAAACAGCTGTTCTCTAATGTTTGAAGACCTGACTCATAAACAAGGAATTAGGCCAGTTTCTAAACATTTCATGCTCTTTGGTGGTCCAGTGAAGCTTATGAATGCTTTCTTAGAACAGTATTTTTAAATGCACAAATCATTACATATAGGATTACAAAGAAGCCAATTATATTGAAATACAACCAACAAAACAAGCTCGTGATGCAGCAAAGTGTATGATGTTTTATTAGCATATATCCTGCCATGTATTCCTTGTTCTTTCACCCCCATCTGAGGGGCACAGCAAGGAAGACTAGAGAAGAATGCAAAACTGTAAAATTTTCAAATAATAAAATGGCAGAACAAGACTTTTGGGGAATTCATCCCCGTCAGTTTGACTCAAAACCAACTTCTGATGCTGTTGTCTGCTTCTTTTAATCATTAATAGTATTATATTTTTGGCTGGACACTTTCACCTCCATCTGAGGGGCACAGCAAGGAAGATTAGAAAAGAATGCAAAAATGTAAAATTTTCAAATAATAAAATGACAGAACAAGACTTCTGGGGAATTCATCCCTGTCAGTTTGACTCAGAACCAACTTGTTCTGATGCTGTGGTCTGCTTCTTTTAATCATTACTATTATTATATTTCTAATCTCTGAGGACTTTTTCTTCATGCTTGGACACTGGCAATGTACTCTGGGGAAGAAATAAGAACCACCCACTCTCAGGGAAGCTTTGTAGACTATCACTTTGATTCTTGCTAAGCTGGGTTTCTCTGTCCTAGGGCAGACAACAGAGTGATGATTCACAAACTGATATTTATGACTTGCTATGTTCAAAGAAACAAGCAAAAAATATTCATTTCTGTCACTTCTGTTGGGAACTCATCTGAGTCACTCCTGCATCTCCCTTGGTATTTAAAAGACTGTAGTTTTCTATGTCTGTGAGTCTGTTTCTGTTTTGTAAATAGATTCATGTGTATTATTTTTTAGATTATACGTATAAGTGAAATCACATGGTATTTGTCTTTCTCTGGCTTACTTCACTCTGCACGATAATCTCTAGGTCCATCCAGGTTGCTTCAAATGGTATTATTCCATTCTTTTCTTATGGCTGAGTTATGGGGAAAGGAGGGTGGGGGAGGGATTAACTGGGAGTATGGGATTAACAGATACACACTACTGTATATAAAATAGATAAGCAATAAGGGTTTACTGTATAGCTCAGGGATCTATGCCTACAAAGGTCCATATAGTCAAAGCCATGGTTTTTCCAGTAGTCATGTACCGATGTGAGAGTTGGACCATAAAGAACGCTGGGTGCAGAAGAATTGATGCTTTTGAACTGTGGTGCTGGAGAAGACTCCTGAGAGTCCCGTGGACAGCAAGGAGAGTAAACCAGTCCATCCTAAAGAAAATCAACCCTGAATGTTCATTGGAAGAACTGACGCTGAAGCTGAAGTTCCAGTACTTCGGCCACCTGATGCGAAGACCGGATTCATTGGAAAAGACTGTGATCTGGAAAAGATTGAAGGCAAAAGGAGAAGAGGCCAGCAGAAGATGAGATGGTTAGGTAGCACCACTGACTCAGTGGACATGAATTTGAGCAAACTCCGGGAAATAGTGGAGGATGGGGAAGCCTGATGTGCTTTTTCCATGTGCTTTTGTCCGTGGGGTCAAAACAGTCAAACATGAATTAGCGACTAAACAGCAACAATAGGGATCTATATCCAACATTTTGTTATAACTTATAATGGAAAGCAATCTGAAAATATATAATAAATATCTATATATCTGGGCTTCCCAGATGGCGCTAGTGGTAAAGAACCCACCTTCAGCGCAGGAGACTGGGTTGGATCCCTGGGTCGGGAAGATCTCCTGGAGAAGGACATGGCATCCCATTCCAGTGTTCTTGCTGAGGAAATCCTGTGGACAGAAGAGGCTGGTGGGCTACAGTCCACAGGGTCGCAAAGAGCTGGACATGGCTGAAGCAACTTAGCATGATGCATCGATATAAATGAATCACGTTGCTGTAGATGTGAAACCAACACAATAAAGTAAATCAACTATACTTCAATTTTTTAAAAGACTATAATTTTTAGTAATCAGACAGCAGTCTTCATACGTGGACATAGACTGATAGACCTAATGAGTTGGATTTGGCCGAGATAATTGCACCAAATACTTACTGAGCCTCCTGCTTGCAAGGCAGTATGTTAGACATTTTATTCTTTCATTTTGTTTAACAAAAACTCTGTGAGGTATTGATATCTCTGGTCCCATTTTATATGAATGAGCAAAATAAACAAAGGGATTGAACAATTTACCAAGAGTGTTGGAACCGGAAGTCAATCCATGTCTGTTAGATTCCAGAGCTCAAGTTCTTAACCCTCTGTTTTCAATTACTAGGGAACTTTGTCAGTAATAAGCCAGGCAGGCCACTGGCAAATACTCCTGAAATACTTGGTTTATAGCTCTACATTGAAACCTTCTATCCAACTATAGAAATGTGCCCCAAGCTCTTTTTTTTTGAAACTCTCCGTGTCTTGAATTCCTTTCAGAAAATGCTGTTAGTATTCCCTTAGCATCCTCCATGTGCTGGTTAGTGCAAGAAAAGTTATTTTTAGCAAGAAAAAAAAGTCTCTCCTGGGGGTTGGTTTCGTAAATGCAGCCACATCTGCTGTATTTGAGAGTCTGGCTGAAGTCACTGGAGTGATGAGCTGAACTGGGACTCTGTCTTGGTGACACCTGAGACACCCCCGACAGTACACATCCACATGGTCTCCTGAGAGGGGGGAGACCACTGGGCCGAGTCACTGCAAGGGGAGGAGAGGGAGTCGGGATCCTAGTAACCTGACTCAGATTGTCCACCGTTTATGGAAAATGGCATTTACTACGGACAATAGTCTCCTTAAGGATCCTCCTTCTAGAAAAAATCCTTTTAGTGCCTCTAGCTGTTTCTTGATCTTCTGCTCAGGATGTCACAATTCAAAAATAACGATTTATGGAACTGCCAGAAGTTACTCAGATAATGTTTATTAGTTCTAGTCAAACACTTGCTCCCTTTTGTTTAAGCAACCTGGGGCTGCTTTGCCAAAGAATATTTTCATCAGTAAACACTGGGCTTTGCCTAATAACCTAATAGGAGTCAGAAGTCCAGAAAATGTACAAGAAAATTACTTGTAGTAATTATTACAGTAAGAAACATTTTGTGGGGATTTATTCTTTAAGAGAAATATGGACTATAAACACTGGAATCTGCTAGAAGAAAAAGGGGAAATCTCAGGTTGGTTGATTTGGAGGATTTTTGTGTTTTTATATTTCACTGCATCATTTTGACTTCAGTTTGCAAAGCCTTAGAGGTCTTTCAGTTCAGTTCAGTTCAGTCGCTCAGTCATGTCCAACTCTTTGCGACCCCATGAATCGCAGCACACCAGGCCTCCCTGTCCATCACCAACTCCCGGAGTTTGCTCAAACTCATGCCCATCGAGTTGGTGATGCCATCCAGCCATCTCATCCTCTGTCGTCCCCTTCTTCTCCTGCCTTCAATCTTTCCCAGCATCAGGGTCTTTTCAAATGAGTCAGTTCTTCGCATCAGGTGACCAAAGTATTGGAGTTTCAGCTTCAGCATCAGTCCTTCCAACGAACACCCAGGGCTGATCTCCTTTAGTATGGACTGGTTAAGATCTCCTTGCAGTCCAAGGGACTCTCAAGTGTCTTCTCCAACACCACAGTTCAAAGGCATCAATTTTTCAGCGCTCAGCTTTCATTATAGTCCAACTCTCACATCCATGCATGACCACTGGAAAAACCCTAGCCTTGTCTAGACAGACCTTTGTTGGCAAAGCATATAAACACAATGGAGAAGAAATCCTTTTCTGTGAGCCAGGGAAGCATTTTGGTATTTGTTCTGATTTGCTTTTCTTACTTTTAAAAACTGAAAGATATTTTTTAAAACAAGAAGTACTAATGGTTAATAGTCAAAAAGTGTTCTATCTAATTTTTGCAAAATTTGTGAAAGGTAAACTTTGATTTTCCATCTGTGATTTCAAAACAAGAGGAAGAGAGAGAGCATCAATAGTTGCAGTGGTGTGATTTCCTATTCCATGGATGAGTTTAAATCTTTCTGGCAAATTATTCAGCAAACTGTATAAAATTCTTAAAAAAGGTTATTTCCTCACATATTCTTTTTTATTAATTTATTTATTTTTAATTGAAGGATAATTACAATATCGTGTTGGTTCCTGCCATATATCAACATGGACCTCATATATTCTTAATCCAGTAAACATAGCTTCTAAAAATCCAACCTAAGAAGACAGTTGCAGATGAAATTGAAGATTTACATACAAATGCACTGCTCACAGCCACGTCAAGAGAGCAGGCTTCCCTGCAGTTCATGCTCCTGGAGTGTCTAACTGGTTGGCTATGAGCGGCAGTGGTGACGCCCACCTTGTGTCATTATTTGAAGAACATTTTAGACATGGAGTTAAAAAAAAAACAGGATCAAAGCTTTGCTCTGACCCCTTTGTCAGTGAGCTGACTCCAGAAATTACTTTTTTAGTGTGTTATTTAACATTTTCATCTGCATCATAAAATATTTTAAGATCACCAGATTGTATTGATTCCTAGCTCTACTCTATACTAGTTAAATGAACTTGAGTGAATCCCAGTGCCTCAATTTTTCCATCTTGTGACATGGTGATAATAATGGTTCTTCTCATCTAGAGTTGTTTTGAGGGCTTAAGTTGGTGCTAGTGGTAAAGAATCCACCTGCCAATGCAGGAGACACAGGTTCGATCCCTGGGTCAGGAAGATCCCCTGGAGAAGGGAATGGCAACCCACTTCAGTATTGTTGCCTGGAGAATTCCATGGACAGAGGAGCCTGGTGGGCTACAGTCCATGGGGTTGCAGGGAGTTGGACATATGCACGCACACACACACAAATGAGTTATTTGGAAAGGTGGCTTGTCAGGGCTTGGCATCCATCAAGCGCTGTGTTAAATGAATCTGCACAATGAAAGTAACAACCTCTGTTTCACCGAAGTGATGGAAGGATTACATGGGAAGACATTCGTGGAAGTATTCTATCAACACCCTGCACAGCATTATGCCATTATTAAGGAGATAGTCAGGAGTGATGTCAGTCTGAAGACTGTATGGAAGGAAGTCTTTCACTTGCTAGAAATCATGTGTTGGAGAGGTAATTGACTTAGCAGACCAGAGAAAATTGAAATTTAATTCTGATCCAACAGAAACTAGTCTAGAGTGGAGCTGGTGGCAGAAGCAGCACCACCAAGGAAAACTGAGACTGACGGATTGTCAGCTGTGTTGACCACGTCAGAGGGGTTTTCCTGACACAAGCTGTGTAGGGTGCATGCGAAACAGATTGGATTTCTATTTATGGCCATAATGATGGGATTCGCTAACGTTAGTTACATTGTTAGTAACAAAGAGTAATTACTCTAACACAGGTTATAGAACTATATTTGAGACACGAGAACTGGAAAAGCATGTATGTGTGAATGGGAAAGGGAGGGTGATGAGATAGGATTAAACCCTTATCTCTCATAATAGGAGGTTGAGCCATGGAAATAAGAGTCAGACAGGACTTCCCTGGTGGTCCAGGAGTTAGAATCCACCTGCCCACACAGGGGACGTGGGTTGGACTCCTGGTCTGGGAAGATTCTACATGCTGTGTGGCAGCTAAGCCCATTCACCACACTTACTGAGCCTGTGCTCCACGGGAGAGGCCACCGCAGTGATAGGCCCCTGCATCCCAACTAGGGAGGAGCCCCCACTCACCCCAAGAGAAAAGCCTGTGTGCGGCAGTGAAGACCCACCACAGCCAAATGAACAAAAATGTTAGACAAAAAGAGTCGGACAGATGAACATTGAAATACCAACGTCTCTTCTGAGAGACAAGATTTGGGTCCAAGAAGTTTGTGGGGAAGTGTTTCTAGAAAGTAAAGTAAGGATGTGGGGGAAAGAGCCAGAGAAAGGAAAAGAGCCAGTAAAGAACAGGTCCCTGATGCCAATTCCCTTGGGCAACCTTCTGCGCAACCGTGTGGAACCCAACTTTGAATTATCCCATCAGAAAACAGGAAGGCTTGTCCCACTAGCTGAAGATGGTGTCGATCTCTCTGCAGTTTTGCTTGTGGTCATTCAACTAAGAGCGCCCACGGAGAAGTGAAGAGATGCAGGAGTTGTCGCTACAGCTGCAGCAGGTGAGCTCAGAGGTGGCAGGGGCTGGGGGAAGGGGCATTAACAGAGTCTGTCAAACAGAAGGTGGAGTGAAGCTCGGAGGGTGGATGTTGTAATACTTCAACTGTGAATTCGGTGGACTTGGCTCCTCCATCATTGGCCTCAAGCACTGGCAGGCTCTGGCCCAATACATTCACAGATCGGGGGAGCGGAGCTGCAGACACCCTGCCTGACATGTAGGCGCATCCAGGAGGAAGAGGATGGGGATCTGGTGGGCCTGCTCACTAGCCACGGTGTCACTTCTCTCTGGGGAGGACGTGAGCGAGAGACCGCAGGGGAGACTAACCGGAGCCTTCCGTGTGGAGAGAGAAGCCCAGGAAATGGAAGGCCCGACAGAAACCAGCGTATAAAACTTAATAAGGAAAGAAAGAAAGAAAGGAAATCATATTCACTCGTTATTTCAGAGTATCAAGGTATCAGTTCAGTTGTTCAGTCGTGTCTGATTCTTTGTGACCCCATGGACTGCAGCACCCCAGGCCTCCCTGTCCATCACCAACTCCCAGAGTTTACTCAAACTCATGTCCATAGAGTCGGTGAGACCATCCAGCCATATCATCCTCTGTTGTCCCCTTCTCCTCCCACCTTAAATCTTTCCCAGCATCAGGGTCTTTTCAAATGAGTCAGCTCTCCGCATGAGGTGGCCAAAGTATTGGAGTTTCAGCTTCAACATCAGTCCTTACAATGAACACCCAGGACTGATTTCCTCTAGTGTAGACTGGTTGGATCTCCTTGCAGTCCAAGGGACTCTCAAGAATCTTCTCCAACACCACAGTTCAAAAGCACCAATTCTCTGGTGCTAAGTTTTCTCTATAGTTTAACTCTCACATCCATACGTGACCACTGGAAAAACCATAGCCTTGACTAGATGGACCTTTGTTGACAAAGTACTGTCTCAGCTTTTTAATATGCTATCTAGGTTGGTCATAACTTTTCTTCCAAGGAGCAGGCATCTTTTAATTTCATGAGTGCAGTCACCATCTGCAGTGATTTTGGAGCCCCCCCAAAATAAAGTCTGTCACTGTTTCCATTGTTTCCCTATCTATTTGCCATGAAGTGATGGGACCAGATGCCATGATCTTAGTTTTCTGAATGTTGAGTTTTAAGCCAACTTTTTCACTCTTCTCTTTCACTTTCATCAAGAGGCTCTTTAGTTTCTCTTCACTTTCTGCCATAAGGGCATATACTGGATAAAATCAGTTATCTGTTGGGAAATGGTAATCAGGACAAGAGAGAGTGGATGAGACGAGGGACTGCTGCTTTTCATATAGGTTTAATCGTACTCTTGGACTATTTCATCTGCATACTGAGTCATAATTGCGTACTTACTCATCCATTTCTCCCAGTGGACATTAATTTGAAAAAACTATATGGCAGATCCATCAAATTAAAGGTCGGGGGGAGTTTTTAAAATAGGCATGACAGAATAATCCTCATGTTAAAAAGTTCTATGCCAAAAATTTTTACTACTTTAAGGAAGAAAATACAAATACATACTAAAAATACTTTAAAAAATAAAGAAAAGATGAGGTACAATCACTAATATGTTGGTTCTAGGTACTATGCATGAGTTGCTTCAGTCATGTTCAGCTCTTTTAGACACTTTGGACTGTAGCCCACCAGGCTCCTCCGTCCATGGGATTTTCCAGGCAAGAGTACTGGAGTGGGGTGCCATTTCCTTCTCCAGGGGATCTTCCCAACCCAGGGATTGAAGTCGAATCTCTTAAGTCTCCTGCATTGGCAGGTGGGTTCTTTACCACTAGCACCATCTGGAAAGCCCCTACATATTATGCGCGTTAAGTATTTGAAATTATTTCAGTAATTAGTTCTAAGAAGCAACAATGAAAATAAATTTAAGAGCATGAGTATACTATACTAGTCCAAACACCTCTGCTTGATTGAAGTGTCTGGGCCTTTTGGGATATAAATGATACAAGTTAGGTACTTAATGTAAAATGCAAGAAACTCTGGACTTGGAGTTAAAAAGCTAGATTGGAGTTTTGGCTCTGCCTCCCACTAAATAGTTAATGTTGGTTAAGTTCTTCAACATCACTGAGGCTTGGTTTCCCCCTGCAGAAAGGGGGAAATAACTGACTTCACAGGGTTATTGTTGAGATGAAGCAAAATAATATGTGAAAGCACTGTAAGCAACTATATGGATATGTATGTATGAATAGGTATATATTTTTAAATCCTTCTTTAAATATTAGGTTTTAAAACAAACAAACACAAATGCTGGAGAGGGTGTGGAGAAAAGGGAACCCTCTTACACTGTTGGTGGGAATGCAAACTAGTACAGCCGCTATGGAGAACAGTGTGGAGATTCCTTAAAAAACTGGAAATAGAACTGCCATACGACCCAGCAATCCCACTGCTGGGCATACACACTGAGGAAACCAGATCTGAAAGAGACATGTGTACCCCAATGTTCATTGCAGCACTGTTTATAATAGCCAGGACATGGAAGCAACCTAGATGTCCATCGGCAGACGAATGGATAAGGAAGCTATGGTACATATACACAATGGAATATTACTCAGCCATTAAAAAGAATACATTTGAATCAGTTCTAATGAGATGGATGAAACTGGAGCCATTATACAGAGTGAAGTAAGCCAGAAGGATAAACACCAATACAGTATACTAACGCATATATGTGGAATTTAGAAAGATGGTAACGATAACCCTATATGCAAGACAGAAAAAGAGACACAGATGTACAGAATAGACTTTTGGACTCTGTGGGAGAAGGCGAGGGTGGGATGATCTGAGAGAACAGCACTGAAACATGTATATTATCAAGTGTGAAACAGAGCGCCAGTCCAGGTTGGATGCATGAGACAAGTGCTCGGGCCTGGTGCACTGGGATGACCCAGAGGGATCGGGTGGAGAGGAAGGTGGGAGGGGGGATCAGGATGGGGAACACATGTAAATCCATGGCTGATTCATGTCAATGTGTGACAAAAACCACTACAATATTGTAAAGTAATCAGCCTCCAACTAATATAAATAAATGAAAAAAAATTAAAAAATAAAAAGCTAAAAGACAACTATAGATGACCTATTAAAAATTATAATGGAACATTTTAAATGTTTTTAGAAAGTATATTTTAACACAAAGTACAGTTGTAGATAAATATTACCATCTTTAGGTGCTGGCTAATACACTAGCATGCTTGTAACAATCTTGTGTTTTTTAGTTTACAATTTAAAAAATCTGATTATAAAAATAACATGTGTGTGTGTGTTACTCACTTCAGTCATGTCCTACTCTTTGTGACCACATGGACCGTAGCCTGCCAGGCTCCTCTGTCCGTGGAGTTCTCCAGGCAAGAATACTGGAGTGGGTTGCCATTCCCTTCTCCAGGGGATCTTCCAGACCCAGGGGTTGAACCTGGATCTCCTGCATTACATGCAGATTCTTTACTATCTGAGCCACCAGGTAAATCCTATAAAAGTATATGTGCCTATTAATATATATCCTCAAATATATCTTCCAGAAAATAACTCTTAATGGCCACAAGACATTCCACTGAGCAGCTGCACAGTGATTTAACATCTTACTCCCCTGGAGGAGGAAATGGCAACCCACCCCAGTATTCTGGCCTGGAAAATACCATGGGGAGAGGAGCCTGGTGGGCTACAATCCATGGGGTTGCAAAGAGTCGGACAGAACTGAGCACAGATGTGCGCATGCACACACACACACAGTTAGGATAGGTTGTTTCCAACTTTGCAGTGTTATAATTAACCTGGGGTAAAGATGCTCCTACACAGATTGTTGCATCTGAGTCATAATTGCCTGCTTACTCGTCCATTTCCCCCAGTGGACAAGAAACACTGTGAGAGTCTATTCCTCTTTTGCCACTGTTACTTAGTTCCTAATACTTCCCCGGGCACATAGTATCTACATATCTAAATATGTGTTGTGGGAATGAACAAAGGAAATAATTAACAAATACTGGTATTTCCCCACAGAACTCAAGGGGTATTGCAGAAGAACCGAACAAAATATGATCATCTTCATGAAAGTCGTTTGTGTGTTTTAAACTTTATCATCTTTTAATCTGCATTCCTTTTACTGTTTTTTATTGCTACCATAAACCAGAGCAATAAGAAAGAGATGTTTGAGAGGTGGGTGTGGGTGGGGTCCGGTGTGGGGGCCAGGGGAGGGATACACCTCTTCCTGTCCCAGTTGCTGGCAAGCAGGCTTTATTTAATTCTGCCTTGGCAAGGACGAAGCTCTCGTCTTATCGGAATCTTCTGCAGGGCAGTTACATAGCTGTTTCAAGGCAGGAAGGAAAAAAAGAGAAAAGAGAATGACTGTGTGGGAGAGGAAATTATGGAAGGAAAACATTTTTTCTCATTTTCTACTTAAAGTATGAATTAGAGACACACAAGGGGAGTTTATGGACAGAAATGCAGAATGCAGCAGTGACTCCGTCTGTATGCTTAAGCTCTATGCTTGAGGCCAGCAAAAATGTGTATTTACTAAAATCTGGATGTAGTGTGCTATTCCAGTGTACCACCCTGTAACCACGCTAGAGGTTAGACAGCTTGGAGGTGGTGTATGTGTTACAGGAGGAGTGATACATTAGGGTAATTTCTGGTTTAAAAGGGCACAAAGGAACATTTTGGGTGCTGGAAATAATTCCTACCTATGTTGTTTGGTGTGGTGGTTACAGGGGAGTATACAATTTTACTCAACAATTCGAACTGAATGCTTAAGATCTCTGTGCATTTTACTGAATGTAAATTATACCTCAGTTTACAATATTAAATAACAAGATTTTTCCAGTAACAAAAATAACATGCATTCATTCCAGAAAGTTTAGAAAATATCGACAACCACAAAAGAAATGTAAAAATTACTTGAACTTTCACTGCCCAGAGATAATATGCTTGAGTTATCTGGCTTTTTATTGTCACAGCATTCTAGTTACAAGGTTACCCAAGATAGCAATATTTCCCATGATGTGAATATAGTTAGCTAATGAGCTGACTGCTTATAAAGTCCACGCCCACCCAAACATCCTCAGCTTTGCACTCGCTCCCGTCCCCACCCATCCTGTCAACGAGCTTGTAGGCAGCTTTTCCCGGCATGTTGGATGTAAACATCCACAAACGTCACGGAAATTGAATCAAAGCGGATTGTGGACTTTTTTAAAACAAGGTATGTTTCATAAAATCAGTGACCATAATGTTGGAAAACTGCTGGGTCATGTAAAACCACGGAAAAGGGAGGCATTAGACTCGATTGATGTGCATGTACTGAGAGAAAATAAGCAAGGATGATGACAAGCCCTTCAAAAGAGAATGATTTGATTATCAAAGATTGAAAAAAGCCTTTGAAATATAATAAAGCCCTCAAATTATTTTTGTTACAAAAGTTTTGATAGCACCACAAATTTCAGATGTAAAGTGGGGAAGAAGGCTGTATAACACTGTCATTCACTTTTTGTCCAAAAGAAAAGCCAAAATACCAGTATTTTAAAAGTTAATTCTCAATGAAATATTAAAAAAAAAAACTATTTCCTGTAACACAGTTTCACAAATATTACTGTGCATAGGAATCACGTGAAAATCTTGTTAAATTGCAAGTTATGATTTAGTTAGATCAGAGAAGGGGCCCCAGACTCTGCATTTCTCAATCTCTCATGAATGTTGATATGGTTAGTGTCTGGACCTTACTTTGAACACCAGGACTGTAAAATTGTGATTCAAGTAGATTCACTTTAAGTGGCCTTTATTCAATACTTATTAGCTTTGAGTGTTGAGAAAGACTTCCCTATACTTCCAGCTCTTTCTAATTTAAATGTCCTAGGTATACACAATACATGGTTCTTACATTATAAACAAAGTCATCTGGACAACTTGTTTAAGCATAGATTGTTGGGCCCCACAAAAGCTTCTCTCTTGGTAAATCTGGAGTGGGGTCTGAAAATTTGCCCTCCTAACTTGTTCCCAGGTGATGCTAAGGTGCTAGTCCTCTGGCCATACTCCGTGAAACACTGGTTTAGAATGATTGTAAGTAACTTCTAGGGGGTTGTTTACAACTCCTAAAGGACACGTTCTGTTACACTTGCAAAACAAAGAGTATGATAGAAATTGTTGTGTATCATATGAACAGGCCCAAACATGTTACTGAATGTTCCTAGTATCAATGTTTACTGAGCTCAGTGATCCAGTTCACTGTCCAAGTGTTCAGCTTGACTTTGTATGTGTAGGTTAGTGGCCACCAACTGTTTTGACTGTAAAACATCTTGTATACTATTAATTATGTTTCTAAAGAGGGCAATAAGATCTGCTTAGATCTGCTCAGATTTTCAATTGCTTTATTTCACTTTGGCTCACAAAGGATTCCCTCTCACTTTACACGTAGTGGCCCTGTCATCATATTAATTGATTGTATGTGTGTTATTAGAATATGCAAAATATGCCCGTGTTTCTATTAGTATAAATGGCTCACTACACACAGTTTCTTTGTATGGATTCTTTCAGGCAATCCTCTTATTTTGAGAGGCTTACTTAGTTCAAATCAGATAATACAACCTGTAAATCCACTTCCTGTCTTTGTAACCTGCAATACAACACAATAGGCAAAAGAGGAACAAACCGTTTAAGGCTTCAGTACAAATCCCTTTCCTCTGAGGAACTCCCACTCAGGATGCTGTAAACCTTTCTTCACTACTCTTAGTACTTTTATTCCATAAACAATGTGTCAGCTAACTGCATTTTCACCAGCATGCAGGTTTGCTGTTCGTTCAGAGTGATAAAATGGGACAGTGTCATGGCCCAGAGGAAGAACAGTTGTGGTTCAGCCCTCTGGCTCTAAAACCAGATGGTCTAGCTTAGACCCTGGCTCCACCTCCTGCCATGCACTCTGTGGTCTTCAGCAAGTGACTAGGTCACTCTGTGCCTTGGTTTTCTCATCAGTAAAATGGGAGTAATAATAACAGAACATATTTCACAGTGTCATCATGAAACTCAGGTAAGTTAATATGGGTAAGGTATTTAGAGTAGATCCTCGCACAAATTCAGAATGTAATAAATGTTAACAGTTTTATTATATCCTGAACACTGAACTGAAAGCCAGAAGACCTGGGTTGTAGCCTTTAAGTGACGTGTGCAATGTTGCTCTAGGCTCCCATTTTATCATGGAGATAAGCGTGGTTACCCAGCCCACCTCCCTGGGCAGGACCTGGAGAGAAATGAAATACAAACATTCACAGACACCATGCATTCGAGATAACATCAGGTAACATCAGGTATGCATCTAGCCTAGGAATTGGTGATTTTCTTTTTTTTGGTAAAAGACTAAATAATAAATATTTTAGGCTTTCTAGGTCATAAGCCTGTGTCACAACTACCCGACTCTGCCACGGTTGCATAAAACAGCCATGGACAATATATAAACAAATGGGCGTGGATGTGTTCTAATCAAGCTTTACTTATGGATGCTGAATGATTTTCATATACACATTACATGATATGAAATCTTTTGATTTTTTCCAAACCATTAAACTGATGATTCTTAGCACAAAAACAAGCAGTGAACTGAAACTGACCTGCAAGCCATGGTTTGCCAACCCAGTTCTCGTACAATGCCTGGCATGTAACTGAAAGAGCGGGTAGAATCACACACACAGTTGCTTTATAAACTAAAATCATCAGATATAATCTGTTGGCAACTTTGTTTTCTCCACCACTGCTTGAGGACCAGCAGCTCTTGCCCTATTATCACATCTGTGCTTTTCCAGGAGCTAAGGACATACATAACTCATCCGGAATTGGGGACCTGGCATTATCAAGAGCATTGATTTGACCTGTAAGTCTTTTACCTAAGCCTTGCTTTATTTCCTTGTTTTTCAACAAAATGTTAAGAATCTTTTTAAAATTACTTAAATTGCCTAGCAAATTACTTAAATTACCTTAAATTACTTAAGTAAATATTTTACTTCAATATTAAGTAAAAAAAAAAATAATGCTCATTCTAAAATTTTCAGGAAATAGAGAAAAGCAGGAATAATGAGGTGGCCCTCTCAGTCATTCCATGCAATCAGATCAAGTTTAGTTATGTTCCCTATCTCCCACTTTGAGAGCCAGTTCCTTTATTAAAAAAAAAAAAAAGTAAAGCAGCAATCAAGTAGTTAAGACTTTCTCTGCCATCTGTCAGCATTACATCATTTTCTTGCTCCAAACATAATTTTTTTTTTTTTTCACTGAACTGTTTTTATTATCCTCAACTTCAGCTGGTTCTATACTTTCTCCTTCCTGAGTTTTTTCCCTTCATATGTGTGATAATTACACACGCCTCTTTCTATCATCAGCATATACCTCAACAGAGCCCATTCTGTTTGACCACACACATTTAAAAAAATATTTTCTTCCTCCTCAGCTTTATATGTGATAGTGATTTCTTATAGCCTGTGTTTCCCTGGCACACCAACCTATGGAAACGGTGAGACTATATTAGCAATAATAAGCAGGGCTGTCTCTGACTTTCGTGCACACCTCCATTTGGGACATCTAGCGATTCTCAAAGCCTCGTCCAGGCGCCTCTAGGAAGCTCATGGGTGCTCAGACAGGTGCTCATGGAGTCACGTCAGTTACCACCTGTCTGCCACGATCCTCTCCTCCCTGGCCCCCATCGGTGGCACTTGCTGCCAAAGCCACTGCTTCCCATGAGGGGACTTGCTGGTGCCTGACCACTGCACCCCCGCAGGGCGATCCACCCTAAGGACGGCGTCTTCTGAAGCTGCCAGCTATTCAAGTCTCTCCTGCTCTTAAAGCTGGTTTCCACTGTTACGGAGCGAAGAGGCCTCTGTTGTTGCCTTAGCCATCAGGGCTGCTCTCCGTTGCTCATTGAATGTTACAGTTGGGGGCGGGGAAGTTTTTAGAGTTCTGAAAGCTCTGAGGCCACGTGCACCAAAGCGGGGATGCGGCTTTCCTCCCTGGTGTGTTAGCATCAACAGACGATGAGCAACAGAATAGGACTGTCTTGTGATCCTGGTATCTTACATAATTTATTCAAGCAGAGCTCTCGTTCCTTGTATTCCTCTCTGGCGTGTGAACCAGAGGCTAAATCAGAGAGACAGACACCGTGCGGTCCTGGTTTTCCCTTCCATCTGGCCAGTTACTGGTCCAAACTTAAGAGCCCTCCATCCTCTCCATCTGGAATGAATCCTCTCCCAGGAGACAGCTGGCCCTGACACGGCGCATGTGGCGTATCTGAATGCCAGTGGTGATCAAAACTGAGGTTCCAGCCAGAATCGTGCCACCCCATCAGAATCCCACCCCCTCCGCTGTTCTCATTCTTCTTAATCTGTTGTCCGTTTTAAATGATGTTGGTCAGAAAACCAGAGTTAGCTTTACTCTGGGCTTTTAGAAATCTGTTTTTCTAAAGTCTCCCATATGTTTTGGTAGTGGACATCTGCTGTTTTTGCAAGTCTCCTCAAGAACATTTCTCCATAAATTCTGCCTTCCCCCTACTACATCATCAGTTTCCTCTCCCCATTGAATCAGTCTATCAGTATATAAATTTCTCCCATTAAAAAGAGACAAAAAACAGGGATTTCCCTGGTGGTCCAGTGGCTAAGACTCTGTGCTTCCAATGTGGGGGGCTTGGGATCGACCCCTAGTCAGGGACCTTGATAAACTCCTGCCACAGCTAGGAGTTTGCATGCTCCAGTGAAGACTGAGGATCTTGCATGCTGCAACTAAGATTTGGCACAGCAAAATAAGTAAATAAATATTAAAAAAAAAAAAACAGCTTCTCTTGATATCCCTCTTCTAGCTACTACCCCATTTCTCTGCTCCTTCTTATGGAATACACATGGAAATAAACTGTGTTGTATTTGTTTTTAACATTTATAGTCTCCAAATGCCTTTCTTCTCATTCTCTTTTGAAGAGACTCCAATAGGGTTTGTTTTTTTTTTTTCACATTATACCATTTAAACAGTTCAAGTCAAGGCTTGCGTATAGTTAAATCCAAAGGTCAGTCATTTTCACTTGACCTCCCTTCATTTGACAGAGTGATCTCTTTCTCCTTGAAGCATTTGATTCCCTCTGCTTCCAGGATTTCTCATTCTCTGCAGCCCTTGTCGAGATTGGCTGCTGCTTCTTGGCCTCCAGTCTCCGCGGCTGATCCCTTATCATTACCCTAATGTCTCAACATTGAAGTACCTCGTCTGGTAACTGTTGATCTTCATACTCTCCTTCAGTGGTCTTATCCAGTCTTATGGTGTTAAATACCACCTACAGGAACTTGCCTGGTAGGCCAGTGGTTAAGCATCCTCTTTGCAATGCAGGGGACACAGGTTTGATCCCTAGTCAGGGAATTAAGGTCCCACATGCTGTGGAGCAACTAAGCCTACACTGCAACGAAAGATCCCAACAGCTAAGATCTGATGCCGCCAAGTAAATAAACATTTGAGCTTCCCTGGTGGCTCAGTTGGTAAAGAATCTCCCTGCAATGCAGGAGACCCTGGTTCGATCCCTGGGCTGGGAAGATGCCCTGGAGAAGGGAATAGCTACCCACTCCAGTATTCTTGCCTGGAGAATTCCATGGACAGCGGAGCCTGGTGGGCCACAGTCCATGGGGTTGCAAAGAATCAGACACAACTGAGTGATAAATAGGACAGGGACCTCCTGTATACTAATAACTCTGTGGCCAGGAACTCTTACTCGAATCCCATGCTCATACATTCTACTGCCTGTCAACATCTCCAATTTGAATCATGAAAGTACCTCAAATTTATTATGTCTTCAGTGGAACGCCTGTTCTCCTACAGGCCTGTTGCTTCCACAGTTTTCTGCATCTCAGTTAATGACAACTCCAGGCTTTCAATCACTCTGGTCAAAAATCTCAGTTATCCTTGATACTTTCCCTCACTTTCCACCCCACCCCCCACACCCAAATCCACTGCCTTGAAAATATTTCCAGCATCTGACCTCCTTTAACCAGGTCCACTGTTATCATCTTGGTCTAAACCATTAGTATCTCTAATCTGGATTATTACACTAATCTCTTACCTAATCTCCTGCTTTCTCCCTTTGATCTACATTTTAAAATGTCAACTAGCTCATGTCACCAACCTGCTCAAGCCCTCCAGTAACTTCTGAACTCAGAGTAAAATCAGAATCAGTAGCCTACAAGACATTTTACAATCTTTGACCTCATCTACTCTCCCCTGGCTCATTGTGCAAGGTACAGACCCACACATGCACTGCTCTTTTCTTTCCCTTTCACCCAGATATTCAGAGAGCTCATTGTCTTGTCTGCTTTGGCTCACATGTCCCCTTCTCAGTGATAACCCTGCATAAACTTGCAGCACCCTTCTTCCCAGCAATCTCCATTCTTCTTATATGTACTGTGCTATTTTTCTTCACAGCACATATAATCACATGAAATATGGCATGGTTTTTTGTTTAAATACTCATTTATGTGGTTGTGCCGGGTCTTCGTGGCAGCATGTGGAATCTTTTAATTGTGGCATGCAAACTCTTAGCTGCAGCATGTGTGATCTAGTCCCCTGACCAGGGGTCAAACCCAGGCCCTTTGCATTGGGAGCACAGAGTCTTAGGCCCTGGACCACCACCAAGTCCCATACCATCGTTTATTAATGTAGCTGTTTGTTGTTTTTCTCCCTCACCCCAACTGGAATGTTATGTCCTATAGAGCAGGAACTTTTTCTGTATTATTCACTGGAATATATGCCTGGAATATAAAATAGGCATACATACATTCAGTCCAGTTCAGTTGCTCAGTCGTGTCTGACTCTTTGCAACCCCATGGACTATAGCATGCCAGGCCTCCCTGTCCACCACCAACTCCCGGAGTAGGCACTCAGTATATATTTTTGTTGAATGAATCCCTAGCACCTTCAATTCTTAGAGGGGACCCTTACTTTTCCCTCATGGGGCCATTCCTTTTCAGTTGACTTGTGCTAACTTTACCTCCTCAGCTTCAGACCTAACATTCCTGGTATGTACCTATTCCCAACCCCCATATGGGTCACATAATTGATGTAGGGATGGGCCCACAACACAAGCTTATCCAATGACGCTCAAATTCCAAATTCTTGGAAACTACTGGGGAAGAGATGTTTTTCTTCTAAGGAGGTTGGTTGCCTCATAAGACATAAGCTCAGAGTTATTAGAGATCATCTTGCCACTGCAAGAGGTGACCCTGTCTTGAGAATGAAGCCAGAACCCAGGAAAGCAAATAATACCAACAGGGAATACTGATTCCTGGGGACTTCATTTGAAAACCTGGATCCAGCTGTGCCTGAGCCATTTGGAATTGGATTCCCACCACTTACAACTAAAAACTTACAACTCAAACTCCACTTCCAGTGTCCAACGCTGACATGACAGGACCTCTTGATATTTTATCTTGATTTTCTTGTAGCTTTTACATACCAGTTTTTCCTTATTAGTAAAAGTCATATCTAGAATGTTTAGTCCCCCTAATTGCTTCCTCCGTCTTCTAAGGAATGAAATTATCATGGAGATAAGCAAAGAATTTTTCAAATTCTCTGCTTTTGATAAAATGGAACCTTGGGATAGTTTCAGTTCTTCCTCTGTTACTAGTCTCTGTGCAAGCTTGATAGCTGGAATCCAAAAAGCAGGTTCTAGAACATCTGTCTGGTTAGATGGCGTGCAGCGTACGCCTATAAAAATATCACTTTCAGTTTCCCCTTTTCATATGGGACAAAATTAGTTTTATCATCTCTAGCCTTGGGCTTCTTGATCTCCTAGGTGAACTTTATTTATTAAGTCCGGAGATATTTCTTAAATCCAGACTCCATACCAGGTACTTTTCTAGGTCCTAGAATGTAAAAATAAATTTTTATACCTAGCATTATCTTGTACACATGGTAGGTATTCAGCAAACATTTGTTAAGTTAGTAAATAAGTGGATACATTCATGTGCAGACCTACTTGAACATTCATTGCATCTATTTCCTTTGAACAAGGTTTACCTTTCTGTTGCTATATGTTAATTCACTCTAACAAGTGAATTAACATCCCTTGGCAGGGATGATAACGACTTCACATTTATAAAGTAGAATATATATAATGTTTTATTTATTGATATATCATCATTATTCTAGTTGGTAATCTTTAGGTGGCTAGGAACAAAGACTGGTTGAAGTTAACTGACATAAAAGGGTGAACAATAAGATTGTTATTGTATATAACAGTAAAAGTGTCGTAGTGTCAATTCCAGAATACCCATACGTCGTTGCTATAATAGGAAGTGCCAGGGAGGAGTTCTGGATTGAAGACATTTCTGAGGATGTCAACAACAGGAATTCGTGAACTTGACTCGTTCGCATTGTTGTTCATTATCATGGCTCAGTGGTATTCCACATGACTGCTTCCTTCGCTTATACTTATACTCTGGTCAGTCGGCCACTCTTGGGTTAAGCAGCCCATGGCCAGAGTCACAGAAGCGTGACGTTAAAAGGCAATTGGCACACAACTGTGGGGAAAACTATAGACAGTGGTGAAGACTGGGGTTAATTTAAGCTTTACTTAAAGGGGAGTATCAATTATTGCCATGTGGACCTATGGATCTATTGTTACCACATATCTGATTTTTCACAAGAAGTTGGAAACCCGGTGAAATTTCTTAGGTTCTGAAGGATGGCGAGGAAGGAAAGGAAGGAAGGAAAGAGGAGAGAAGGAGGGAAGGAGGAAGGGAGGGGAGAAGGATGAGAGAGAGAAAGAGAAAGAGACAATACCACGTGGCAAGCACTGCTGAGGCTTGCACAGAAAATGAGCTGACGTAGCAGGCCCGGCTGCCTTTTCTTAGAAAGGCCTCCTACCTACGTAGTTGACCCTTGGCTGGCATCTAGGAACTTGAATTTCGCTCCCAGCTTTCCCAGAACTGGTAATGATGACTCACTGGGCTAAACTGTTTTTGCAAACAATATGGCTTGCGCCCAGCACCTGCCTTCCTTCTGGGAGTACGGAATGTTAGTATGTGCCTGGCAAAGCCTGCCCACATGGCCAGCCGCCAGTGAAACCTTGGGTGCTAAATCTCTGAGCATCTCCTTGGTTGGCAGCGTTTCTCATGTGGTGTCACCATTTACTGCTGGGGCCGTTGAGCACGTCCTGTGAGACTCCGTGGAGAGGACCCTTCAAAACTTGGGTGATGCCCCGTGAGCTTTGTCCTATGCGGATCCGGCTTTGTATCCTCTGCCATAAGAAGTCATAGCCATGAGTATGACTATATGCTGAATCACTGAACTTGGGGGTAGTCTCGGAGACTCCCGATACAAAGTTAAACAAAACATCTCTAAGCCAAATCCAGCCCACAGGGCTTACTTTTCAACTTCTAATCTAGGAATTACCATTGGCAGTAGAGCTATGACCCCAAAACAGAGCATTTTTGCATGGCTTATCTCATTTAATCTTCACAACACTACACAATAAACTTTTTATGACCCCAATTTATACAGGAGGAAACTGAGATTCAGAGAGCTGAAGCCTGCACAAAGTCACTTAACCTGTAGGTGCAAAATGCAGGACTCCAGCACAGCTAAATCCCGTTTTATTTCCATACTGCCTCTATGAAACTACGTTGTCCCCCTCATGTTAAAATTTCAAGATCATTTTGTTTATTTTCCATTTCCTACGCATGGCTTTAACATCTCAGAGCTAAAAGTATTCTGATTCCTCCTCTTCTTTATCACATCTGCTTCTCTTTTACCCCATGCCAACCTTCTCTTCCTGTCCGCGTTGAATAAGGCTTTCTGAGCCGGGAGGGAAAGAAGGAAAGGAAGATGGAAACGGGCAGGGGAAGGGAGGCTAACCTGGCCGGGAGGGAAAGAAGGAAAGGAAGATGGAAACGGGCAGGGGAAGGGAGGCTATCCTGGCAGCGTGGCCAAATTGTGCTGGCCTGAGAGTGGTCCCAATAACAGGGTCTGAAGTGCGTGGAGAATACAGGGTTAGCCCGTGCTGGGGTCCACATCAAAGAACGGGTGGTGCTATTGCTACCACCTTTCTGACGCTAGCGGTATTTGTCAGAGGGGCAGTGGGAGTTTTTCCAGAGGGATCTATAGTTGTTCCAGGGGTTCGAAGCAGAATCTCATTTACATCTGAGGAACAGTGGCATAGTTTGGGTATCAAGATAAGAGGGGAGAGACGTATAGGCAGATTGTTAAGGTAATGGCTGGGATCCATGACTGAGTTATATTCTTAGGAAAAATTGGTATAAAAGTCAGGAAATCAGGAAGAAGCCCTCCCCTAAGATCTGAACTCACAGAGTCAAAGTTAAGAAGGGGACCTGCAGCTTGATGGTTGAGCAAGCACTCCAGAGTTCTCCTTTGGTCCCCTGAATATCTACCTTAAAACAGCAAGACTAATTCCAGCCCCTTTCTCTAAGTGGCATTGTGGGTGATGCTAGAGCTGTGTTCCTAAGGTCACACACCTGTGTGGGGGCAGAACTGAACATGTTAGGGACTGCACAATTCTTATCTGAGGAATAAATCCCGATAAGTTTGTCTGGGTTTGTAATATGTGTATACCTCTCTGGAAAGACTCAACAACATATGTGTAAGCTCTAAATGATACTCAGAGATATGCCATTTCAATGAACTCACGAGGCTAGGCACTTTTAGAGTCCCATTACCAGTATAGATGATTATTCCCTTAGCAAACTGTACTATGGATATTTTAGCACTCGTCTCTGAGTTATGAGTATCGGGCTTGTGAGCATCCTGTCCAATCGTGTATCCGCTAAAACTTGTTGATATTACATGTGCCTCGTGGTGACTGTACAGAGTCCCAGTGACTGACATTGATGGAGCATTTACTCTGTAGTCTGCATGGTTACGTTTACATGATCAGCTCATCTCTGCTCACAATAACGCTAAGAAGTAGGCATCACTTTTTAGAAGTAACTTATTTATTTTTGGCTATGCCGGGTCTTGGCTGCAGCAGGCGGGCCTCTCGTTGTGGTGGCTTCTCTCGTTGTGGAGCAAAAGCTCTAGGAAGTGAGGGCTTCAGTGGCTGAGGCTCCGCAGCTCCAGCACAGGCTCAGGAGTCGTGGTGCGGGGGCTCAGCTGCTCTGCAGCACGTGGGATCATCCAGATCAGGGACGGAACCCATGTCTCCTGCTTTGGCAGGCAGCTTCTTTAGCACTGTGCCACCAGGGAAGCCCAGATATCACTTTTATATTCATTCTACAGGGAGGAAACCAACTTTTGGTTGTTCCTGGAAATGTTCTTCGCTTCAGCCAATTAACAGTTTAGAGTTAAGACGTATTCAAATATAAACCAGCAGTCACACTGTCTCCCCACACATTCACCCAAAGGCTGCCTTTATCCTGAACACTGATTAACACCCTTTGTTTCAGTTGGCATCCAAGCTACTCTGATGCCACCTGTTGACCAGCGCAGAGAACTGCCTGACTCAGTATCTTCCCTAAAATCTTATTTCTCCTTCTGTGAGTGTTTCTAGGGCAGTGAAAGTCTGTCTTACATTCCATGTATTTCCTAGTTTTAAAATGCCCATTTTATTCCATACAACACTTAATGCATATCATTTACATCTGAAGAAGAGATGGTCATGAGATTGGTCCATGTAAGTAAAACACTTACCCTAAGAAGTGTAGTCCATACATTGTAAAAATTCAGTAGTTCCATACACTGAATGGGTTTCTTTGCTGTAGAGAATCCAAGTGGAATGAGCAATGGAGATGTGTAACAAGTTTTCTTGAAGGAAGAAAAGATGACACTCTGTATCCATTTAGCCTTCTGTCCCCTCTGCACTTCACATTCTTCTCCTGCATTGTCTGATATCCATAGAGTTAGGTTGTCTCTAAGCTGTTGCATGATAAGGATGTTTTTCTTTGAGTCTTCATTCAGCACATCAGACTCTATCATGGCTTCACCAAAGGTGGTTTCAGCCAGTATGCAGGCAAACTCTGGGTTACTCAGGATTTCATAGTAAACTATAGAAAAGCTAAGAGCCAGCCCAAGGGTGATTGGGTGAGTAGGCTGCATCTATTCCATGTTCATATCTAATGCCTTCTGGGACACTCCTTAGGAATTGTCTATAGTTTGTTTTTGATCATCACCTTATGCAACAGAGGAACCGGAAGTAATCTCCATTTTCAGATGAAAGATCACTCTCTGGGTTAGCTGCATTGGCTGTGACATTAGTTATCCAACAGTCTCAGGACGCTGGTGCAGCTGGTTCTCAGTTCACACTCTGCTTTTCCCCAATAGTTCTTAATCAGCTGCAATTCTTGTCAGAAGTATTTACTTTTTGCCCAGAGCTCAAGATAACTCTCCAGGTGGACCTGTGTCCCCAAGGATGTCCTTGTACCCTCTTTCCCAGAGCAGGTTGTGTTCTCATTGCATAGCTCCAGTGGGTTTTCAGCCAGAGGTGTGGTTTTTGTCAGAATCACCAAAGTTTCAGCTAGGTGTCCAGAGGTCTCGCAAGGAAGAAGGTTACGCCTGTTTCCATCCACTGCACAGCCTCAGCTGGAGCCAGAAAGAGAACAGTGTCTGGGCAGTTGCTCACGCCAGTTGCCAAAGGGGTAGCCCCGACAGGCCGGAACTCTGGCCTCACTGGTTGCTGTACCAGTAAATTTATGTTACTGGGCCCTGCCAAAACCTGCGGAACTCTCCATCCAGCCACTAGACGGGAACTGACGATGACGTACGTTAGCTTTGAGTCTCCGTGGTCCTGATTCCCCACTCTGGTCACTCGAGGGACACCAGGTGAGACAGAGAGGATGGGACAGCTGTCAGCTGCTCTGAGCTTGAGTCTTCAGCCTTTCCCCTATACTATTCTCCAAGTAGTTTCCAAGAAGAAAAAATTATAATAAATGTCTCCTTTATTCAAGCGTTCCTCCTTCCGTCCCATTGTTTTCAGCAATGGCAGAGCCGAAGGTTACCTGGGGAATTGCTCACCCCATAATTTCACAATTTCATCAGTGTCCTCATCCCCAGTTCTTTGGTGGTGACCTTTGACATTTCCTCAGTCTGACTGATATACTGTGCTTTATAAAATCAGCTTTAAGGCTTATCTTCTAACCAGTATGCAGCCTCTCACCCACCCTAAATAGAATTTCTGGACATGCCATTACCTCCTGGAGACCTTTAGTAGGGAAATGACTCAAAGCAAGAGGTTTGCTCTCTTTGCTGAAGCCCACCTCGTCCTCTGAAGCTCTCATTTCTGCAGACTGGATAGAATTAAAGATGCCTGCATTTTATCTCCATAGGTTGCTTGTGCCCAGGAACATCAGAACCCGGCTTCTCTGCTAATTGACTTCTAGTGAGGCTGGATAACGTTCTTTGTGGATAATGTTCTTCAGAGACTGTGTATGAGGTTAGGGCCCTTCATAGCCGCAGTGTAGATAGAGTTTCCTTCTCTAATTAGCTTCCTTCAGTTCCTTTAAGTGGGTATAGGAATAGGAAGGACATTTTTTAAAGTATGCTTTTTACTGTAACCTCTTTTACTCTTTAATTTTACAAATGAAGAAATTGAAGGCTGGAGGGGTAAAATGACCTGGCAAAATTCACACAGCCAGACAGCAAAGAGCAGAAGACTGAACCCAGGGCTCCCGACTCACAGACTAAAGCCTATTTTTCCTGTTTTGTTGGGAAAAAAAATTGCCACAGCTTTTTAAAACATTGTCTTTTCATTTAAAAATACTTGCTCTTTCAACTCCGTTATGAATTCAGCTAGTGGCCTCCCCTCAGAAGTGAATTACTATTTAAGTCCAGTTTTCTGTAGGAAAATGCATTTCTAAATCTAAATACTCAATTTTCTTATTGTCTCAGTCTGTTTGGGCAGTTAAAATACCATAGACAAGATGGCTTAAATAACAGACATTTGTTTCTCACAGTTGTGGGGGCCGGGAAGTTCAAGTTTAAGGTGCTCGTAGTTTGGGGTCTGGATAGGCCCTCCTTCCTGAGTTTCGACTGGTCGCCTTCTTGCTGTGCCCTCTTATGCAGAGGCGAGTAGCCCGCTCTCTGGCCCCTTTTCATAAGGACATTCATTCAGTCGTGAGAACTACATCTTGTGACCTCATCTAGCCTAATGACTTCCCGGAGGCCCAGTTCCAGCTCCATTACTCTGACGATCAGGGTTTCAACATATGGATTTTGTGCACACGCTCACGGGTGTGTTTCCCAGCTTGGGAGAGGGATACCAACCTGCATGCCCTACGTCAGGAACTTTGGAAAATATGTTACCTAAAAATTCCATTTTCATGAGGATCCAAAGGTGTGCAAAAATAAAGTTTGAAGATTTAACTATGGTATAAATTGATGTGACTATGGTACTGTAATAGGGAAGAACATTTCGTATTCTATTATGAGTTAATCACTAGAGGGATGTTGCCTATAATTTTAAGTTATACATAATGGCCAATCTCTGGGAACTCTGCCTCCCAGGTAATGAGCATTAAGTTAAAATACCTTTGTTTAGCTCACAGGAAACATCTTGACCAGGCCTACTCGTGAATGACTGTAGGGAAGAAGAAATTAACACATCCCCTCTGGAGGCTGATGGGAACCAGGAAGTGTTTGATTTTACTTCCTCCCCTTTTAGTGTAAAAGGAGTCTGAATTGTAACTCAGGCAAGATGGTTCTTTGGGGCATGAGCCCACCATCTTTTCAGTTAGCTGGGCTTTTGGAATAGTCGGTATTCCTTGCCCCAAGAACTCCCATCTTAATTATTGGCCTTCCATGCAGTGAGCAGTCTAGTCTCAGACCCCACCTGCTCCATGGGGAGCCTTGGACTGGTGTTCAGAACAAGCGCTCTGGAACCTCTGTCCTGTCCCGTGTTTTGCCTCATCCTCATTCCATGTCCATTCTTCTACAAAAAATACTATACTGACTGAGATTCCAGGCCAAGAAAGAGAATGCCTGCTTTGAATTTTGGCTTTCTCATCTACTAGCAATGTGGCCTTGAGACTCCAATAATTGGAAAAAAAATTTTTAAAAGGAGAAAAAAAAACCCGAAGAGAATTGTCCAGAGACTACATGCCTAAATGACAGACTGGTTAAGAGAAGCTTCAATAAATGGTTACCTAACTGCTGATGGAATATAAATATATAGGAAGCTACAAGCTGTCATTTGGCCTTGGAGTACAAATTTGACCTTGGAGTACCAAATGAAGCAGGTCAAAGTCTAACAGAGTTTTGCCAAGAGAATGCACTGGTCAGAGCAAACACTGTCTTCCAGCAACACAAGAGAAGACTCTACACATGGACATCACCAGATGGTCAATACTGAAATCAGATTGATTATATTCTTCGCAGCCAAAGATGGAGAAGCTCTATACAGTCAGCCAAAACAAGACCAGGAGCTGACTGTGGCTCAGATCATGAACTCCTAATTGCCAAATTCAGACTTAAATTGAAGAAAGTGGGGAAAACCACTGGACCATTCAAGTATGACCTAAATCAAATTCCTTATGATTATACAGTGGAAGTAACAAATAGATTCAAGGGATTAGATGTGATAGAGTGCCTGAAGAACTATGGTTGGAGGTTCATGACAGTGCACAGGAGGCAGTGATCAAGACCGTCCCCAAGAGAAAGAAATGCAAAAAAGCAAAATGGCTGTCTGAGGAGGCCTTACAAATAGCTGAGAAAAGAAAAGATGTGAAAGGAAAAGGAGAAAAGGAAAGATATACACATTTGAATGCAGAGTTCCAAAGAATAGCAAGGAGAGATAAGAAAGCCTTCCTCAGTGATCAATGCAAAGAAATAGAGGAAAACAATAGAATGGGAAAGACTAGAGATCTCTTCAAGAAAAAGAGATACCAAGAGAACATTTCATGCAAAGATGGACATAATAAAGGACAGAAATGGTATGGACCTAACAGAAGCAGAAGATATTAGTAGAGGTGGCAAGAATACACAGAAGAACTGTACAAAAAAGATCTTCATGACCCAGATAATCACGATGGTGTGATCACTCACCTAGAGCCAGACATCCTGGAATGTGAAGTCAAGTGGGCCTTAGGAAGCATCACTTCAAACAAAGCTAGTGGATGTGATGGAATTCCAGTTGAGCTATTTCAAATCCTAAAAGATGGTGCTGTGAAAGTGCTGCACTCAATATGCCAGCAAATTTGGAAAACTCAGTAGTGGCCACAGGACTGGAAAAGGTCAGTTTTCATTCCAATCCCAAAGAAAGGCAATGCCAAAGAATGTTCAAACTACCACACAATTGCATTCATCTCACAAGCTAGCAAAGTAATGCTCAAAATTCTCCAAACCAGGCTTCAACAGTACATAAACCGTGAACTTCCAGATGTTGAAGCTGGATTTAGAAAAGGCAGAGGAACCAGAGATCAAATTGCCAACATTTGTTGGATCATTAAAAAGGCAAGAGAGTTCCAGAAAAACATTTATTTCTGCTTTATTGACTATGCCAAAGAATTTGACTGTGTGGATCACAACAAACTGTGGAAAATTCTGAAAGAGATGGGAATACCAGACCACCTGACCTGCCTCCTGAGAAATCTGTATGCAGATCAAGAAGCAACAGTTAGAAGTGGAAATGGAACAACAGACTGGTTCCAAATCGGGCAAGGAGTATGTCAAAGCTGTATATTGTCACCTGCTTATTTAACTTATATGCAGAGTACATCATGAGAAATGCTAGGCTGGATGAAGCACAAGCTGGAATCAAGATTGCCAGGAGAAATATCAATAGCCTCAGATATGCAGATGACGTCAACCTTATGGCAGAAAGGGAAGAAGAACTAAAGAGCCTCTTGATGAAAGTGAAAGAGGAGAGTGACAAAGATGGCTTAAAACTCAACATTCAGAAAACTAAGGTCATGGCATCCAGTCCCATCACTTCATGAGAAATAGATGGGGAAACAGTGGAAACAGTGTTAGACTTTATTTTGGGGGGCTCCAAAATCACTGCAAATGGTGACTGCACCCATGAAATTAAAAGACACTTGCTCCTTGGAAGAAAAGCTATGACCAACCTAGACAGCATATTAAAAGACAGAGACATTACTTTGCTGACAGAGGTCCATCTAGTCAAAGATATGATTTCTCCAGTAGTCATGTATGGATGTGAGAGTTGGACTATAAAGAAAGCTGAGTGCAGAAGAATTGATGCTTTTGAACTGTGGTGTTGGAGAAGACTCTTGAGAGTCCCTTGGACTGCAAGAAGATCTAACCAGTCCATTCTAAAGGAAATCAGCCCTGAATATTCACTGGAAGGACTGATGCTGAAGGTGAAATTCCAATATTTTGGCTCTGATGTGAAGAACTGACTCTTTTTTTTTTTTTTTTTCAGAACTGACTCATTTGAAAAGACCCTGATGCTGGGAAAGATTGAAGGTAGAAGGAGAAGGGGACAACAGAGGATGAGATGGTTGGATGGCATCACCAACTCGATGGACATGGGTTTGAGTAAACTGCAGGAGTTGGTGATGGACAGGGAGGCCTGGCATGCTGCATCCCATGGGGTCACAAAGAGTCAGACATGACTGAGTAACTGAACTGAACTGAACTACAAGCTGTTATAAAATACACTTCATTCAGAACCCAAAGGTTAATTTAGAAAAGCAATGAAGGAAAGAAATATCAGTTCCTAACAAACTGGGAAAAGTGAAGAGAGTTCTCTGTATGGATTAGAAGAAAATGAAGAAATCAGAGCCCATGAATCAGATTGCCTTTGTGATATAATGTGTGTACCAATATTTCCCCATATATATATACATAACATATATATGTTACATATTACAGTGTTTATATAAAGTATATATATTACATATTACAATGTTTATATATAGAGTATATATAATATGTATCAATGTTTTGTGCCTTAATTGCATGGCATAATGTGCTTAGGTAGGTGAATCAGTGTGGCCAAGAACATAAAAAACAGAGATTGTAAGACTCTTTTTTTTGCATAAACATGGCAAACAACCCCACACATTTGAGAAATCCTAGGTGTCTTTAGTTTAAGGGAGACCCTGGCCCAATTTCATCAAAGATATAAGCTTGCAATTCACCAGCAATTTGTTAGTCTCCTTTCTCGCTTTGTGGTGTCCAGGCCTGTACTGTGTATAAACAACCCTAGAACCAAGCAGATGTTTAAAACCCAGGAGACACCACTCAAGCACACCGGGTGAGGTGTTATTTGGACATGCAACCAAAAGTGAGTTTGCTTTTCCCACAAATTTATTCCACAGAGTGTTTTCTGCTTCCCAAAGAGACCTCAAAAATCAAATTATTTTTTTCTTTAAGTAGCACTCATGCTCGACCCCTAGGATCCTGATAAGAAGTAAGTGTATACTCCAGAAATGAAAACACTCGTCTTTTTAAATATTGTTTGGGAAATAAAGACCCACGGGATTCAAATATTTTTCCCAACATTAAAATGAACTGGATGTTGGTGATAAGAATGGGTTTGAAACTGGAAGTAGCTGGAGCCCTGACTGGTCCCAGACGATGAGACAGAAGCTCGCACCTTTTGTCTGAGAAAAGATTCATAGATGTGCTGTTCACTGGTGCACAAAGGGAGGGAAAAGGGCATTCTAAAACTCTTCTCCTAGCTTGACAAGGAAACCTCATAAATATTTCATTCATTGCCTTTTAGAAAGTAGAGATATCAGTTTTAAAATAATTACTAGGGAAGCAAATTATTAAGATAACCAGTTAGAACTGCAGGCTGTTGGAGGTTGCAGGGAAGCTTTTCAGAGGACACAAAAGCAATTGCTCCACAAATCTGTCTTTAAAAGATTTCTTGAAAAAGAATACCTTTGAATCAGTTCTAATGAGATGGGTGAAACTGGAGCCTATTATACAGAGTGAAGTAAGTCAGAAAGAAAAACACCAATACAGTATACTAACACATATATATGGAATTTAGAAAGATGGTAACGATGACCCTATATGCAAGACAGCAAAGAGACACAGATGTAAAGAACAGACTTTTTGGACTCTGTGGGAGGTGAGGGTGGGATGATCTGAGAGAATAGCATTGAAACATGTATATTACCATATGTGAAACAGTTCGCCAGTCCAGGTCTGATGCATGAGACAGGGCGCTCAGGGCTGGTGCACTGGGATGACCCAGAGGGATGGGATGGGGAGGGAGGTGGGAGGGGGGCTCAGGATGGGGAACACATGTACACCCGTGGCAGATCCATGTCACTGTATGGCAAAACCACTACAATATTATAAAGTAATTAGCCTCCAATGAAAATAAATAAATTTAAAAAGAAGATTCCTTTGTATAAATATCTTGCAGAGATAGTTCTATAATAACAGAAAACAACACAAGATTATATGTTTTTACAGGTATCTCCAAACTGAAAAGAAAGTAAGACTGGTGCTTTTGTGAACATCCTAGATTCAAGCCTTTATCAGAAATACCTTGGGAATTCTCTGGTGATCCAGGAGTTAGAATGCCACATTTGCACTGCTGAGGGCATGTGTTCAATCCCAGTTCAGAGAACTAAGATCCTGCCTGCCTTATGGTGTGGCAAAGACCAAGCAAACACAAACAAAACCCTAACCCTGACCTTCATTTACTGAAGTGCTTATCAGCAACATGTGCCTAATTCTTTATAAGAGAAGAAAGACCATCTTTTTCTCTTTGTTTTTCTGAAAAATTTCAGGGGCAGTTTGAGAGAAAAAGGCAAGGCTAAAACATACTTTCAAAAAGTATGTTTGTTAGACTCTTTGGGGGCAATTGATAGAGATGCAGCTGAAACACATGAAGGAGGAAGAACGGAATTTGTTATGAGGAATGAGACTGTCTCACAGAACGCAAGGGCTAAGACGGGGCAGGACCTCGAGAGTTGGCTGGAGCCAGGTTCCCGAGCAGCAGGGGGAAATCAGAAGAGGCTTTCCATCCTGGGTCTCCACTGCCCCTTCAAGTCTCCAATTTTATCTGTCCTCCAAACCATGGGGCAGAAAGCATTCACCAGCTACAACTCTGTCTCTAGAAGTTAAGACAGTTGAAATCTTTGATCAACAAATATCTTTCAGTCAACAAATATCTGTTAAGTTATTGCTATTGTGTTGTTCTCAGTAGACAGTAATAAAAAAAAAATAGACCAATTCTTTCCCCTTGTAGAACTAGATTCTCATGAGAAAGATAGTCAATAAAGAAGTAAATACATAAAATTGTGTCAGGTGGTTGCAAGCAACATAAACAAAAATAAAAGCAGTATAAAGGAAGCGAGTGATAGAGGTGCTAATTTAAGTAGAATTAATGGTCAAGGAAACCTCTTTGAAAGGTGATACTTGGCAAAAATCTAAAAGAAAAAGAGAGAGAGTAAGTCATGCTAATATGGGAGATAATGGGTTTTGATGCTCTGAGTTTTGGTAGATTCCCAGTCTCCAAGAAGTTTCTTTTATAATTATCATTAATTTTTATAGGACTATAGTTGCTTTACAATGTTCTGTTATTTGTGCAGCAAAGTGATCAGTTATACATATACATTTGTATATATACAGGCTTCCCTAGTGGCTCAGATGGTAAAGAATCTGCCTGCAATGTGGGAAGCCTGGGTTGCATCCCTGGGTTGGGAAGATCCCCCGGAGGAGGGCATGGCAACCCACTCCAGTACTCTTGCTTGGAGAATCCCCATGGGCAGAGGAGACTGGCGGGCTATAGTCCATGTGGTCACAAAAAGCTGGACATGACTGAGAGGCAAAGCACAGCGCATGTACACTTACGTGTGTATCTCTGTGTATGTACCCCGGGCATTGAGTAGAGTTCCCTGAGCTCTACAATAGTGTCTCATTGGATACATAGTGTTTGTGTCAGTCCCAACCCCCCAATTAATCTAGCCCCACCTTCCGCCCCTGAGTTTGTCTTCCACACCTGTGACTATTTCTGCTTTGCAAAAAGTTCCTATCTATGATTTTTCTAGATTCCACATATAAGCAGTATTATACAATAGCTATTTTTCTCTTCTGACTTACTTCACTCTGTGTAACAGTCTGTAGGTCCAGCCCTGTCTCTGCAAATGTCATATTTCATTCCTTTTATTTTTTCCCAATTATTTTTATTAGTTGGAGGCTAATTAGTTTACAATATTGTAGTGGTTTTTGCCGTATATCGACATGAATCAGCCATGGATTTACATGTGTTCCCCATCCTGAACCCCCCTCCCACCACCCTCCCCATCCCATCCCTCTGGGTCATCCCAGTGCACCAGCCCCGAGCACTTGTCTCATGCATCCAACCTGGACTGGCGCTCTGTTTCACACTTGATAATATACATGTTTCAATGCTGTTCTCTCAGATCATCCCACCCTCCCCTTCTCCCATAGAGTCCAAAAGTCTGTTCTATACATCTGTGTCTCTTTTCCTGTCTTGCATACAGGGTTATTGTTACAATCTTTCTAAATTCCGTATATATGCTTTAGTATACTGTATTGGCATTTTTCTTTCTGGCTTACTTCACTCTGTATAATAGGCTCCAGTTTCATCCACCTCATTAGAACTGATTCAAATGTATTCTTTTTAACGGCTGAGTAATATTCCATGGTGTATATGTACCACAGCTTCCTTATCCATTCGTCTGCTGATGGACATCTAGGTTGCTTCCATGTCCTGGCTATTATAAACACTGCTGCAGTGAACATTGGGGCACACGTGTCTCTTTCAGATCTGGTTTCCTCGGTGTGCATGCCCAGGAGTGGGATTGCTGGGTCATATGGCAGTTCTATTTCCAGTTTTTTAAGGAATCTCCACACTATTCTCCATAGTGGCTGTACCAGTTTTCATTCCCACCAACAGTATAAGAGGGTTCCCTTTTCTTCATATCCCCTCCAGCATTGATTGCTTGTATACTTTTAGATAGCAGCCATTCTGACTGGTGTGTAATGGTACCTCATTGAGGTTTTGATTTGCATTTCTCTATTAATGAATGATGTTGAGCATCTTTTCATGTGTTTGTTAGCCATCTGTATGTCTTCTTTGGAGAAATGTCTGTTTAGATCTTTGGCCCATTTTTTGATTGGGTCATTTATTTTTCTGGAATTGAGCTGCAGGAGTTGCTTGTATATTTTTGAGATTAATCCTTTGTTTTTTCATTTGCTATTATTTTCTCCCATTCTGAGGGCTGTCTTTTCACCTTGCTTATAGTTTCCTTTGTTGTGCAAAAGCTTTTAAGTTTAATTAGGCTCCATTTGTTTATTTTTGCTTTTATTTCCAATATTCTGAGAGGTGGGTCATAGAGGATCTTGCTGTGATTTATGTCGGAGAGGGTTTTGCCTATGTTCTCCTCTAGGAGTTTTATAGTTTCTGATCTTACATTTAGATCTTTAATCCATTTTGAGTTTATTTTTGTGTATGGTGTTAGAAAGTGTTCTAGTTTCAGTCTTTTACAAGTGGTTGACCAGTTTTCCCAGCACCACTTGTTAAAGAGGTTGTCTTTTTTCCATTGTATATCCTTGCCTCCTTTGTCGAAGATAAGGTGTCCATAGATATGTGGATTTATCTCTGGGTTTTCTATTTTGTTCCATTGATCTATATTTCTGTCTTTGTGCCAGTACCATACTGTCTTGATGACTGTGGCTTTGTATTAGAGCCTGAAGTCAGGCAGGTTGATTCCTCCAGTTCCACTCTTCTTTTTCAAGATTGCTTTGGCTATTTGAGGTTTTTTGTATTTCCATACAAATTGTGAAATTATTTGTTCCAGTTCTGTGAAGAATACCGTTGGTAGCTTGATAGGGATTGCATTGAATCTATAGATTGCTTTGGATAGTATAGCCATTTTGACAATATTGATTCTTCCAATCCATGAACACAGTGTATTTCTCCATCTGTTTGTGTCCTCTTTGATTTCTTTCATCAGTGTTTTATAGTTTTATATGTATATGTCTTTTGTTTCTTTAGGTAGATATACTCCTAAGTATTTTATTCTTTTTGTTGCAATGGTGAATGGTATTGTTTTCTTAATTTCTCTTTCTGTTTTCTCATTATTAGTGTATAGGAATGCAAGGGATTTCTGTGTGTTAATTTTATATCCTGCAACTTTACTATATTCATTGATTAGCTCTAGTAATTTTCTGGTAGAGTCTTTAGGGTTTTCTACATAGAGGATCATGTCATCTGCAAACAGTGAGAGTTTCACTTCTTCTTTTCCTATCTGGGTTCCTTTTATTTGTTTTTCTGCTCTGATTGCTGTGGCCAAAACTTCCAAAACTATGTTGAATAGTAGTGGTGAGAGTGGGCACCCTTGTCTTGTTCCTGATTTTAGGGGAAATGCTTTCAATTTTTTCACCATTGAGGATAATGTTTGCTGTGGGTTTGTCATATATAGCTTTTATTATGTTGAGGTATGTTCCTTCTATTCCTGATTTCTGGAGAGGTTTTTTTTTTTTTTATCATAAATGGATGTTGAATTTTGTCAAAGGCTTTTTCTGCATCTGTTGAGATAATCATATGGTTTTTGTCTTTCAATTTGTAAATGTGGTGTATTACGTTGATTGCTTTGCAGATATTAGAGAATCCTTGCATTCCTGGGATAAAGCCCACTTAGTCATGATGTATGATTTTTTAAAATATATTGTTGGATTCTGTTTGCTAGAATTTTGTTAAGGATTTTTGCATCTATGTTCATCAGTGATATTGGCCTGTAGTTTTCTTTTTTTGTGGCATCTTTGTCTGGTTTTGGAATTAGGGTGATGGTGGCCTCATAGAATGAGTTTGGGAATTTACCTTTTTCTGCAATTTTCTGGAAGAGTTTGAATAAGATAGGTGTTAGCTCTTCTCTAAATTTTTGGTAGAATTCAGCTGTGAAGCCATCTGGTCCTGGGCTTTTGTTTGCTGGAAGATTTCTGATTACAGTTTCAATTTCCATGCTTGTGATGGGTCTGTTAAGATCTTCTATTTCTTCCTGGTTCAGTTATGGAAAGTTATACTTTTCTAAGAATTTGTCCATTTCATCCAAGTTGTCCATTTTATTGGCATAGAGCTGCTAGTAGTAGTCTCTTATGATCCTTTGTATTTCAGTGTTGTCTGTTGTGATCGCTCCATTTCCATTTCTAATTTTGTTGATTTGGTTCTTCTCCCTTTGTTTCTTAATGAGTCTTGCTAATGGTTTGTCAATTTTGTTTATATTTTCAAAAAACCAGCTTTTAGCTTTGTTGATTTTTGCTATGGTCTCTTTTGTTTCTTTTGCATTTATTTCTGCCCTAATTTTTAAGATTTCTTTCCTTCTACTAACCCTGGGGTTCTTCATTTCTTCCTTCTCTAGGTGCTTTAGGTGTAGAGTTAGGTTATTTATTTGACTTTTTCCTTGTTTCTTGAGGTAAGCCTGTAATGCTATGAACCTTCCCCTTAGCACTGCTTTTACAGTGTCCCATAGGTTTTGGGTTGTGTTTTCATTTTCATTTGTTTCTATGCATATTTTGATTTCTTTTTTGATTTCTTCTATGATTTGTTGGTTATTCAGAAGCGTGTTATTTAGCTTCCATATGTTTGAATTTTTAATAGTTTTTTTCCTGTAATTGAGATCTAATCTTACTGCATTGTGGTCAGAAAAGATGACTGGAATGATTTCAATTTTTTTGAATTTACCAGGCTAGATTTATGGCCCAGGATGTGATCTATTCTGGAGAAGGTTCCATGTGCACTTGAGAAAAAGGTGAAATTGATTGTTTTGGGGTGAAATGTCCTATAGATATCAATTAGGTCTAGCTGGTCCATTGTGTCATTTAAAGTTTGTGTTTCCTTGTTAATTTTCTGTTTAGTTGATCTATCCATAGTTGTGAGTGGGGTATTAAAGTCTCCCACTATTATTGTGTTACTATTAATTTCCTCTTTCATACTCATTAGCATTTGCCATACATATTGCGGTGCTCCTATGTTGGGTGCATATATATTTATAATTGTTATATCTTCTTCTTGGATTGATCCTTTGATCATTATGTGGTGTCCTTCTTTGTCTTTTTTTACAGCCTTTATTTTAAAGTCTATTTTATCTGATATGAGTGTTGCGACTCCTGCTTTCTTTTGGTCTCTGTTTGCGTGAAATATTTTTTTTTCCAGCCCTTCACTTTTAGTCTGTATGTGTCCCTTGTTTTGAGGTGGGTCTCTTGTAGACAGCCTATATAGGGGTCCTGTTTTTGTATCCATTCAGCCAGTCTTTGTCTTTTGGTTGGGGCATTCAACCCATTTACATTTAAGGTAATTATTGATAGGTATGGTCCTGTTACCATTTACTTTGTTGTTTTGGCTTCGTGTTTATACCACCTTTCTGTGTTTCCTGTCTAGAGAAGATCCTTTGGTCCTGAATTCTCTCAGCTTTTGCTTGTCTGTAAAGCTTTTGAATTCTCCTTCATATCTGAATGAGATCCTTGCTGGGTACAGTAATCTGGGTTGTAGCTTATTCTCTTTCATTACTTTAAGTATGCCCTGCCATTCCCTTGTGGCCTGAAGAGTTTCTATTGATAGATCAGCTGTTATCCTTATGGGAATCCCTTTGTGTGTTATTTGTTGTTTCTCCCTTGCTGCTTTTAATATTTGTTCTTTGTGTTTGATCGTTGTTAATTTGATTAATATGTGTCTCGGGGTGTTTTGCCTTGGGTTTATCCTGTTCGGGACACCTGGGTTTCTTGGACTTGTGTAACTATTTCTTTCCCCATTTTAGGGAAGTTTTCAGCTATTATCTCCTCCAGTTTTTTCTCATGGCCTTTCGTTTTATCTTCTTCTTCTGGGACTCCTATGATTCGAATGTTGGGGCATTTCACATTGTCCCAGAGGTCCCTGAGGTTGTCCTCATTTCTTTTGATTCTTTTTTTCTTTTTTCCTCTCTGCTTCATTTATTTCCACCATTTTATCTTCTACCTCATTTATCCTATCTTCTGCCTCCATTATTCTACTGTTGGTTCCCTCCAGAGTGTTTTTGATCTCATTTATTGCATTATTCATTTTTAATTGACTCTTTTTTATTTCTTCTAGTTCCTTGTTAAACATTTTTTGCATCTTCTCAATCCTTGTCTCCAGGCTATTTATCTGTAACTCCATTTTGTTTCCAAGATTTTGGATCATTTTTATTATCATTATTCTAAATCCTTTTTCAGGTAGATTCCCTATCTCCTCCTCTTTTGTTTGGCTTGGTGGGCATTTTTCATGTTCCTTTACCTGCTGGTTATTTCTCTGCCTTTTCATCTTGTTTAGATTACTGTGTTTGGAGTGGTCTTTCTGTATTCTGGTGGTCTGTGGTTCCTTTTTATTGTGGAGGTTTCTCCCAGTGGGTGGGGTTGGACAATTGGTTTGTCAAGGTTTTCTGGTTAGGGAAGCTTGCGTTGGTGTTCTGGTGCATGGAACTGGATTTCTTCTCTCTGGAGTGCAATGGAGTGTCCAGTAGTGAGTTTTGAGATGGGTCTCTGTGTTAGGTGTGACTTTGGGCAGCCTGTATGTTGACGTTCAGGGCTATGTTCCTGCGTTGCTGGAGAATTTGTGTGGTATGTCTTGCTCTGGAACTTATTGGCTCTTGGGTGGTGGTTGGTTTCAGTGTAGGTATGGAGGCTTTTCGATGGTCTCTTATTACTTAATGTTCCCTGTAGTCAGGAGTTTTCTGGTGTTCTCAGGTTTTTGGCTTAAGTCTCCTGCCTCTGGATTTCAGTCTTATTCTTCCAGTAGCCTCAAGACTTCTCCAACTATACAGCACTGATGATAAAACTTCTAGGTTAATGGTGAAAAGATTCTCCACAGTGAGGAACACCCAGAGAGGTTCACAGAGTTACATGAAGAAGAGGAGAGGGAGGAGGGAGATAGAGATGAGCAGGAGGAGAAAAAGGGGGACTCAAGAGGAGAGAGACAGATCTATGCAGTAGTCTGTTCCCTAAATGTTCTCCGTAGCCCAGAACACCCACAGAGATTCACAGAATTGGATTGAGAAGAGAAGGGGGAGGGAGGAAATAGAGGCAGAAAAAGGAGAGTCAAAAGGGGGAGAGAGTAATCATCACACTCCTGAGTAAAAATGGGTACTGAATATTGGATTCCTAACTGTCCAAAATTGATATCAAATACTGAAAAACAAAGATTAAAAATCTAGAGTAGAGGTTAGACTCTTAAAAATACAATATTAAAAGCAAAAACAAAAAAAATTTAAGAAATATATATGAAGTTTGCTTTAAAAGTAGGGTCTTTTTTTTTTTTTGCAAGGTTATAGTGAAATGAAAATGAAAATTAAGGAGTAATAGAGGACTTTAAAAGAAAATAACAGAAAAAATTAAAAAAAATTTTTTTTATTTAAAAAATAGTAAAAATATATGAAAATGAAAATTAGGGAGTAATAGAGGAATTTAAAAGAAACTAAAAGAAAATGAAAATTAAGGAGTAATAGAGGAGTAGTAGGGAATTTTAAAAGAAAATAAAAGAGAAAAAAGAAAAAAAATAGTAAAAATATATCTAGGAATTTCTCTTGAGCTGTTGTGGGCAGTGTGGGTTCGGTTCAGTTTCAGATAGCTGCTTGTTCCAGATTACACTTCTCAATATCTATAGGCCCCTTCTGGTGTAGTAGGCATTACCTACAGGGATTTTAATCTGTTGCACCGGTCACTTCTGAAGCGGTTCCCTTTGTTTATTTGGCTTCTGTTTGCAGGTCTCTTCAGTGTCTAATTTCCGCCCTGACACAAGCGGGCGGAGGTGGTCTCTTGTTTAGATTCACTTGTTCAGTCGTGCTATGGGGAGGGAGGGGCACTGCAGACAAATGTCACTGGCGTGTGTGGGGAGGACCCGCAGTGTTCCAGCCACACTGGGCTTGCCCCCACTCACGGCGTGTGTGCTTTCCCCGTCTACACTGCTCAGGCTCCAGGCTGCTCTATATGGGCGGGCCCTGCGTTGCATGTGGTTCCAGTTTTCGGGGTCTCCACAAAAGCGCATACTTGGTTGGGCCTGCATTTTGTGCCTTCCCCACCCAAGCAGCTCAGGCAGCCAGGAGCTTGAGGGGCACACTCTCCCCGGGTGCGGTGTGCCTTATCCCCTCCGTGGTCCCCACCTCAGTTTCTGCGCGCGGCGGTTGGGTGCGCTTTGTGTCTTTTCTGGGGAGCTAGCCTCTAGCCGCCACCCTCCTGGCGGATGTCAACCATCCAGAATCTCAGGAAGTCTTTGGTTAGAAACTGGGAGCCTGTTTGCAGTTTGGTAGGGGATGCCGTCTCTGGGGCCGCATTTGCCCCTTTCCCCTCCCCCCTGCCTCCTGCCTCTGGCAGGGGATGGGCAGGTCCGCTGCCAGCTAGCTCTTCTCTGGAATTGCTCAGTCCTTCCTTTGTTCTGCAAATGGGCCAGCAGTGCCTTCGGTTAGCGCTTTTTGCAGGTTAATTTTTTTTCTCTCTCTTGCTATCCCACAGTTTAAGTTGCTATCTCACAAAAGCTCCCTCCAATTGCCCTCAGGGCATTTGGGCCCGGTCCTTACCCCAAGCAATGCCGCCCGCTCCTCTCCATTCCACCCCCAGTTGCTGGTGGCGGATGCGGGCATCTGGGGTACTCTTCTGCTGGGAGTTGCTTTTAGGCATGTAATTTGTGGGTTTTATTTATTTTTCCTCCCAGTTAGGTTGCCCTCCGAGATTCGAAAATTTCCCCCAGACCCTCTGGTGAGAGGGTTTCCTGGTGTTTGGAAACTTCCTCTATTACAACTCCCTTCCTGGGACGGGTCTCCATCCCTAGCTCTTTTGTCTCTCTCTTTATCTTTTATATTTTGTCCTACCTCTTTTCAAAGACAATGGGCTGCCTTTCTGGGCACCTGATGTCCTCTGCTAGCGATCGGAAGTTGTTTTGTGGAGTTTGCTCAACGTTCAAATGTTCTTTCGATGAATTTGTAGGGGAGAAAGTGGTCTCCCCGTCCTTTTCCTCCACCATCTTAGCTCCTCCTGCCACAGCTGTCTGACTTCAAGCCCTCCGACAGACTAGGCTCAACTGAGTCCCATCAGCCCCAACACTAAAAGAGATAATAATAAAGTACAGACCACTGCTCCATGCTAAGCAGTTAAGGCGGTGAGTTACACAGCTGCAGATAGCCAAAACACTGAAGAACCCTCCCCAAGGGGTTGAAGCAGGTCTATCTCAACCTTTTCTAGTCAGAAGCACTTAATATTATTGTCTTTGGATCCAACCATCATATCAAAGTCCCTATTACAATTTCTTTCAAAAGATTTTACGTCCTTCAAAATAAGATCTTAAGATCTGCCTTTCATTTCCCTGAGGTAGACAAGCAGGTAAGTTTCCTGTAATGGGTGGCATGTGGATGGTGACTCCAAGGACACTGAAGTAACAGTTTATTTTCTGTGGAGATCACTTGCACTACACCCCAAACCAAGTAGCTGTATCCAGGTGGACATTGTCATTTATTATTGTGACTTTTACCTGCTCACATTTACTAGTGCTTTCTGAGACTTTACTACAGTAAGTAAAAAAATAAATCACTTTAAAGGAAAAAAGTCAATAGTGAAAGAAAAATAATTTAAGTTGATAGAAGCTATTGAAGGACTTGAAAAGGAGAATAACAGGTTCTCAGATTTAGATATTTGAAACAATGCTGTTTCTGTTGCGTGGAGGATAGAAGAAGGAAGATGAATTAGGAGGCTATAGCAGTCATCCCCAGGAAAGATGATAGATGAGAATCAAGAGGATTTGATGCCAGAGGCTTCCCTGGTGGCTCAGACCATAAAGAACCTGCCTGCAATGCAGGAGACCTGGGTTCTATCCCTGAGTTGGGAAGATCCCCTGGAGAAGGGAATGGCAACCCACTCTAGTATTCTTGCCTGGAAAATCCCATGTACAGAGGAGCCTGTGGGGCTACAGTCCGTGGGGTCTCAAAGAGTCAGACACAACTGAGCAACTAACAGTAACACTTAGATGTGGAAGGTAACAAGAGCGAAATTATCAAGGATGAGCAGCTGGAAGAAAAGGCTAAAGGAGCAGCGGAATTGGAAGAGAGGGAAAGATCAAAAAGTTCAGGGTTTTCTAAAATGTTAATTAATTAATTTATCAGCGGTGCTGAGTCTTAGCTGTGGCATGCACAATCTTTACTTGCAGTGTGTGAACTCTGCTGAGGCATGTGGGGTCTAGTTCCCTGACCACGGGTGGAACCCAGGCCCCCTGCCTCAGAAGTGTGGAGTGTTAACCACCAGCCCACCAGGGACCAGTCGTAGCCTCTGGAAGTCTCCCAAAAGTTCAGTTTTAGCCATGTTCAAATTCACATATTTCCATGAAAGAAAATGTCAGGAACAATCAGTTGGATAAACCCTCTGGAACCCTAAAGAGAGGTGTGGACTGGAAGGGGAAAAATAAGAGAATAATCCAAATTGCAAATGTGCTCCTGCATGTGTTGCTTAATCAAATGTGCTCATTATTTCCTTTAACATCTTCAAAAAGTATTGTTCAGCCTTGCAGAAATGCAAATATGCCTTATTTGCAAAGTGGCTGCAAAATGTCTGCCATCTGGTGGACCGTCATGGAGAGAGCTATAAATTTACCTCAACCAAAGGAATAGAAACGTTTTTACTGACAAGTAGCACGAATCTTTTTAATGTCATTGTCTTACTAATAAACATTCATATCTTTGTCTATATTTCTCATTATGGAAAATTGGCTGCCATATTTAAACCTAAATCACATCAAAGTGTGAAGCACTGAAAAGATTTATAAAAGGAATCTTTAGTTTCATAAAGTATTAAAACCAACATTAAGTATAATTCCCCAAATTGGATTTTCTAGGAACTACACCAGAAAAGATCTAGTCTTTGTGCTCTTTGACAGAAAGTAAATTAATATTTGGGGCTTTCCTGATGGCTCAGATGGTAAAGAATCTGCCTGCAGTGCAAGAGATCCAGGCTTAATCCCTGGGTCGTGAAGATCCCCTGGAGGAGGGAATGGCAACCCACTCCAGTATTCTTGGAGAAGGAAGTGGCAGCCCACTCCAGTGTTCTTGCCTGGAAAATCCCATGGACGGAGGAGCCTGGTGGGCTGCAGTCCATGGGGTCGCTAAGAGTCAGACACGACTGAGCGACTTCAGTTTCACTTTTCACTTTCATGCATTGGAGAAGGAAAGGGCAACCCACTCCAGTATGCTTGCCTGGAGAATCCCAGGGACAGCGGAGCCTGGTGGGCTGACGTCTATGGGGTCACACAGAGTCGGATATGACAGAAGCGACTTAGCAGCAGCAGCAGCTCCAAAATTGTGAGCAGAAAAAAAGTTCTAAGTATATATCAGTGGAGGAACATGTGCTTTGAGACTGTCCTGGTCTATTTCTAGAGGGGTGGACTTGAGAGAGATAGTTCAGTTCAGTTGCTCAGTCATGTCTGACTCTTTGTGACCTCATGGACTGCAGCGCCAGGCCTCCCTGTCCATCACCAGCTCCCAGAGTTTACTCCCAGAGTCACTGTCTTTTCAAATGAGTCAGTTCTTCCCATCAGGTGCCCAAAGTAATGGAGTTTCAGCTTCAGCATCAGTCCTTTCAATGACTATTCAGGACTGATTTCTTTTAGGATGGACTGGTTGGATCTCCTTACAGTCCAAGGGACTCTCAAGAGTCTTCTCCGACACCATGGTTCAAAAGCATCAATTCTTTGGCGCTCAGCTTTCTTTATAGTCCAACTATCACATCCATTCACGACTACTGGAAAAACCATAGCTTTGACTAGATGGACCTTTGTTGGCAAAGTAATGTCTCTGCTTTTTAATATGCTGTCTAGTTTAGTCATAACTTTTATTCCAAGGAGCAAGCGTCTTTTAATTTCATGGCTGCAGTCACCATCTGCAGTGATGTTGGAGCCCCCAAAAATAAAGTCTGTCACTGTTTCCACTGTTTCCCCATCTGTTTACCATGAAGTGATGGGACCAGATGCCTTGATCTTAGTTTTCTGAATGTCTTTTGTATTTGTCTGATGACTCAGAAACAGTCCCTCTGATGTTTGCTGAGGGCAGGGTGATCAGCTTACCTTTGTCTCTACATTGCCTTAAAAAAGCTTAAACTATAAGGGGGCTCATTTTCAAAAATAAATCTCTTCTTAACACATAAAGACAAGTCCTAGATAGAGAGCTATTGGATCAGGTACTTTATGTTCAGTTCTTCACCATGCCATATTCCAAAATAGGATTTTCAGATCTTATGGGTTCTATAAAGTCTCAGATAAAAGAGAAGGCAGCTCGCTGCTTTCTGAACCCGAATTGAGGCCTGTTTTGTGTCAGCTGAGGTTCAATGTGGCAGAGAAGTTTCGCTCGGTGGGAAAAGTCACAGGCTCCTCTATTAGCATTCAATGGTAGGTCTGTACTCTGTAATTGGTTTAGGTGGACTGAGATGGTGATTTGACCTCCAATTCAAAGGGCAAAGGAGACAGCAGTATTGGATATTAAGGGCGACAACCGGACACCGTGTACTCATGTAATATGGTCACAGCCAGGTAGATGTACCTTTCACGTCCTTGTGGACGTGGATCTTTGTATCTCCAACACCCAGCAAAAAAACCTCAAGAGTTATCTATTTTTTACAAAATTATAAAAGTAAAAAAAAAAAAATGCAATTATGTTTTTAATGCCTGCAAGTTCCATGAGGTTAGAGGTCATATCTGTCTTGTAAATACTGTATCCTCAGTGTCTGGCATATGGCAGGGAATTCATAAATGTTTATTGAGTGAACATTTCTAATGTAGACATTAGGAATGGTATTAGATACTGGATCTATTTAAATTTGGGTTGCAGGTATTCTGGCTTACCCAGAATGCCATTCTATTTTGGGTTCTTTTGTTTGTTTTGTTCTTTAAAAATATTTATTATTTTATTCATTATGTGCTTTCCTCCCCTTCCGTTTTCACAAAATGCAAGAACCTGAAGTAAAGGCACAAAAACGTGTCTTAGGCAAAGTTATATTAGTTTTCCTTGTCAATATATTCTTTCCTTCTTAAGAAGCAAATGTTTCTTAAATAGTTTATAGTCAAAATTTATAATCTTCCTGGTCAACATCCTCTATCATCTGAACTTTGAAGATCTAATTAACCCTATTTCCTTTCACTTTCTCAACATGCTGTTTGTGGGCAGGCCTATCTCCTTTGGGTGACATGGTCATGTTGTGCTTTTGCTTTCTTCATGTCCGTTCCAACTACTTTTCGCTTACACAAAGAGGTCAGTTCTAGAAACCACACCTCATCACTGAGACGTTCCATGAGACTTTCTATGAAACTCTCTCAAATTAAGCACTGGAATATATATCTTTGGGGCTTCCTCTGGCTCAGCTGGTAAAGAATCTGCCTGCAGTGTCAGAGACCTGGGTTTGACCCCTGGGTTGGGAAGATCCCCTGGAGGAAGGCAAGGCAACCCACTTCAGTATTCTTACCTGGAGAATCCCATGGAGAGAGGAGCCTGGCAAGCAAAGTCCTTGGGGTCATAAAGATCTGGACATGACTGAAGCAACTTAGCATGCACACACACATATATATCTTTGTAGTACAAAATGTCACCTGCTGAACCCTGGGGACAAAGGGATCAACAGTCAGTAGTGTCAGTTCAATGACATTACACAAAAAGTGTCATGGGGGGCTTCCCTGGCAGGCCTGTGCTTAGGACTCCACACTTCCATACAGGGGACATGGGTTCAATCCCTGATCAGGGAACTAAGATCCTATAAGCTGTTTGGCATGGCCAAAAGCAAAAAACAAACAAAAAGTGTCATGGGTCTTTGTTTATGTGAGACCCATGCTCAGTTTGGACTCCAGGCAGGAAGATCCAGGTCAATGGCCAGAGGAATATGTGATCAGTTTCCACAGAGAGAGTGAAAACTCAGAATATTCAGGCTACAGAGACCATTTTACAGAATCATCTAGTCAGGTTTAGTGAGTAAAGATTCTTATGTACCAGTACAATAACAGTTTATTCCTTGGGATTTTCTTTTCAAAATATAGGGTAAAAAAAATGAGACGTGGAAATACTTTGCAAAATGCAAAAGGGAAAGGGACCTACCTTCACTGAGTACTGACCGAGTGCCACACTTTGCAGTGTAACAGATGTAGCAGAGGTGTGTCTTTCTTGGTTCTCTGCTCATCACACTCTGGGGGAACATCCAACCATAATGTTAATTTCCAAGACTCATTATCCTCTATTTTTCCTATGTGGAGGAAGACCTGCATACATGAATGCTCTGATTTGCTGTTAAGGTCATTCTCTGTTATTTGTCTAAATTTAAAGTGGTTTCACATAATTCAAAAAGATACATGCACCCCAGTGTACATTGCATCACTGTTTACAATAGCCAGTACATGGAAGCAACCTACATGTCCACTGACAGAGGAATAGATAAAAAGATGTGGCACATATAGACAATGGAATATTATTCAGGCATAAAAAATGAGATGGTATGATTTACAGCTACATGGATGGACCTATAGATTGTCACAATGACTGAAAGAAGTCAGACAGACAAATACCATATGATATTGCTTATATGTGGAATCTAAAAAAATGGTACAATTGAACTTATTTACAAAACAGAAATAGAGTCACAGATGTAGAAAACAAACTTATAATTCAGTTCAGTTCAGTCACTCAGTCGTGTCCGATTCTTTGCAACCCCATGAACTACAGCACTCAGGGCCTCCCTGTCCATCACCAGCTCCCAGAGTTCACCCAAACCCATGTCCAATGAGTCGGTGATGCCATCCATCCATCTCATCCTCTGTCGTCCCCTTCTCCTCCTGCCCTCAATCTTTCCCAGCATCAGGGTCTTTTCAAATGAGTCAGCTCTTCACATCAGGTGGCCAAAGTGTTGGAGTTTCAACTTCAGCATCAGTCCTTCCAATGAACACGCAGGACTGATCACCTTTAGGATGGACTGGTTGAATCTCATTGCAGTCCAAGGGACTCTCAAGAGTCTTCCCCAACACCACAGTTCAAAAGCATCAATTCTTCAGTGCTCAGCTTTCTTTATAGTCCAACTCTCACATCCATACATGACCACTGGAAAAACCATAGCCTTGACTACACGGACCTTTGTTGGCAAAGTACTGTCTCTGCTTTTTAATATGCTGTCTATATTGGTCATAACTTTCCTTCCAAGGAGTAAGCGTCTTTTAATTTCATGACTGCAGTCACCATCTTCAGTGATTTTGGAGCCCAGAAAAATATAAAGTCAGCCACTGTTTCCACTGTTTCCTCATCTATTTGCCATAAAGTGATGGGACCGGATGCCATGATCTTAGTTTTCTGAATGTTGAGTTTTAAGCCAACTTTTTCACTCTCCTCTTTCACTTTCACCAAGAGGCTCTTTGGTTCTTCTTTGTTTTTTGCCATAAGGGTGATGTCATCTGCATATCTGAGGTTATTGATATTTCTCCCAGCAACCTTTATTCTAGCTTTTGCTTCCTCCAGCCCAGTATTTCTCATGATGTACTCTGCATAACCGGGGGAAAGTGGGGGAATGAAGAAGTTGGAATATTAATACTGAATATGCGTGTGTGCTATATTGCTTCAGCTGTGTCCAACTCTTTGTGGCTCTATGGACTGTAGCCTGCCACATTACTCTGTCCATGGGATTCTCCAGACAAGGATACTGAAGTGGGTTGCCATGCCCTCCTCCAGGGGTTCTTCCCGATCCAGGGATCAAATCCATGTTCTCTTGCATTTCCTGCATTGGCTGGCAGGTTCTTTACCACTAGTGCCACTTGGGAAGCCCATCTTATACACACTCCCGTGTGTAAGATGGGCTTCCCAAGTGGCCCTAGTGGTGAATAACTCACCTGCCAATGTAGGAGACTGTGAAGATGTGAGTTTGATCCCTGGGTTGGGAAGATCCCCTGGAGGAAGACATGGCAACCCACTCCAGTATTCTTGCCTGGAGAATCCCATGGACAGAGGAGCCTGGAGGGCTACAGTCCATGGGGCAGCAAAGAGTCAGACATGACTGAAGAGACTTAGCATACATGCATATATAAAATAAATAACTAATAAGGACCTGCTGTATGGCACAGGAAACTCTACTCAATACTCTGTAATGACCTATATGGGAAAAGAATCTTAAAACAAATGGAGGTATAAATATATATGTAACTGATTTACTTTTGCTGCACACTTGAAACCAACACATTATAAATCAACTATATCCCAATAAAATTATTTAAAATAATAGTGGTTTCAGAGGAACTTACCTAGCTCTTTATCATTTTTTAATTACATTATTTACCATAGCTACATTTAAAATTGTTATATCTGTTCTTACATTGTGGTTTTTTTAATTAAATTATATTTGTTACTTAATAGCTCTCTCAGTCTTAAATAAGGACAGGAATTATCATTGCAATGGGGAAAGTAGTTGCCCATTAAAGTAGTCAAAAGTAGCTGGAGGGGAAATTAGTTGCCCATGAAGGTTGTTGAAAGAGAGCCACTCAATGGGGAAAAGGCAGTCTCTTTGATAAATAGTGCTGGGAAAGTTGGATATTCACATATAAAATAATGAAAATAGGCTCCTATCTTATACCACTCACAAAAACTAACTCAAAATGAATTAATGACTTCAACCTAAGACCTGAACCATAAAAATCCTAGAAAAAAAATAGGAAAAAAATTCCTTGACATGGGTTTTGGCAATGATTTTTTGATATGTCACCTAAGCAAAAATAAACAAGTTGGGCTACATAAAACTAAAAAACTTATTCAGATCAAAAGAAATTATCAACAAAGTAAAAAGATAACTATGGAATGGGAAAAAAATATTTGTGAACAGATATCTGATAAGGGGTTATTACCCAAAATATATGAAGAACTTACACAACTCTGTAGCCAAAAAATTCCCCCAAAACAAAAAAAACCTAAATGAGAAGACCCAAGTAATCCAGTTACAAGATGGGCAAAAGACTTGAATAGACATTTTTCAGAAAAAGATATATGGAAGGCTGACAGGCACATGAAAAGAGGCTCAACATCCTATCATTAGGGAAACTCAAATTAAAGCTACAATGTGATACCACCTTATGCCTGTTAAAGTAGCCTCATCCGAAGGATAAGAGAGAGAAAATTCCAGTGAGGATGTGGAGAAAAGGGAGCCCTTGTGTGCTGTTGGCGAGAATGTAAACTGGTACAGCCACAGGGAAAACAACATAGAGGATCCTCAAAAAATTAAAAATAGAACTTCTATATGACCCAGCCAATCCACTTCAGGGATCTATCCAAAGGAAGCAAAAATACTAACTTGAAGAGATTATCTGCATCCCCATGTTCATAGCAGCATTATTTATAATAGCCAAGACGTGGAAAAAACCTAAATGTCCACAAACGCATGGATAAAGAAGTTCAGTGTATACATAGAATAGAACATTGTTCAGCCATAAAAATGAAGGAAGCCTGCCATCTATAACAACATGAATCAGCCTTGAGGGCATTATGCTAAGTGAAATAAGTCAGCAGAGACAAATACTATATGATGTCACTTAAATGTAGAATCTTGAAAAACAAAGCACAAACTCAAAGAAAAGAGATCAGATTTGTGGTTATCAGAAGTGGAAGGGTGTCAGGGAAGGCACAATTGGAGGAAGGTGGTCAAACTTCTACAACCTAAATGTGCATCTACAGATGAATGGATAAAGAAGAGATGGTGTATATGTATACAATGGAATACTACTCAGCCACAAAAAGAATGAAATGATGCCATGTACAGCAACATGGATGGACATAGGGATTATCATAAGTGAAGTAAGTCAGGCAGATACAGATATCATATGATATTACTCTTATGTGGAATCTGAAAAACTGGTAACAAATTAACCTCATTTATAAAACAGAGACTCAGAGACATAGGAAAGAAACTTATGGTAACCAAAGGGGAAAGATGGAAGGGTAGGATAAATTAGGAATATAGAAGTAACATATCAGTTCAGTTCAGTTCAGTCACTCAGTCGAGTCCAGCTCTTTGCAATCCCATGGACTGTAGCATGCCAGGCTTCCCTGTCCATCACCAACTCCCAGAGCTTTCTCAGACTCATGTCCATAGAGTTAGTGATGCCATCCAGCCATCTCATCCTCTGTCATCCCCTTCTCCTCCTCCCTTCCATCCTTCCCAGCATCAGGGTCTTTTCAAATGAGTCAGTTCTTCGCATCAGGTGGCCAAAAGTATTGGAGTTTCAACTTCAGCATCAGTCCTTCCAATGAACATTCAGGACTGATTTCCTTTAGGATTGACTGGTTGGATCTCCTTGCAGTCTAAGGGACTCTTGAGAGTCTTCTCCAACACCACAGTTCAAAAGCATCAATTCTTCAGTGCTCAGCTTTCTTTATAGTCCAACTCTCACATCAGTACATGACTACTGGAAAAATCATAGCTTTGGCTAGATGGACCTTTGTTGGCAAAGTAATGTCTCCGCTTTTTAATATGCTGTCTAGGTTGGTCATAACTTTTCTTCCAAAGAGCAAGTGTCTTAATTTCATGGCTGCAGTCACCATCTGCAGTGATTTTAGAGCCGCCTCAAAAAGAAAGTCTGTCACTGTTTCCATTGTTTCCCCATCTATTTGTGATGAAGTGATGGAACCAGATGCCATAATCTTAGTTTTCTGAATGTTGAGCTTTAAGCCAACTTTTTCACTCTCCCCTTTTACTTTCATCAAGAGGCTCTTTAGTTCTTTGCTTTCTGCCATAAGGGTGGTGTCTTCCACTTACAATATAAATAAGTACTAGGGATGTAAGGTACAGCATGATAACTATAGTTATCACTGCTGTGTGATGTATAGAAAAGTTGTTGAGGGTAAATTTTAAAAGTTATCAGAAGGAAAAAATATTTTTTCTGTTTTTTTCTTTGTCTGGGATAATGGATTCTAGCTAAACATTACCATAAAACATGCAATATATTGTACCACAATATATGTACCATTTGCTGTATACCTTAAACTTATTCAGTGATGTATGTCAATTATATCTCAATAAAGGTGGAAATAAAAAGGGAGAGCCCCCTGAGCAGGATACTTTCCTAAGATAGATCTTGTGTGTGTGTACACACACACTCAGTCGTGTCTGACTCTGCGATCCTATGGACTGTAGCCTGCCAGGCTCATCTGTCCATGGTATTCTCCCGGCAAGATTACTGGAGTGGGTTGCCTTGCCCTCCTCCAGAGGATCTTCCCAATACAGGGATTGAACCCATGTCTCTTGCATCTCCTGTATTGGCAGGCGGATTCTTTACCACAGATCTCCTAAGATGGCGTTAATCAATCTCTGGATACAATCGTATAGTAACAACCAATGGTCCATGTTAAAAGGCATAACTCCCTTTTTATTCTGTGAAAAGGAAAATGGAAGAAAGACACATAAATACTTAAGCTATACAGTGGAGAAGAAACAAGAACTTTGAAACTGCACAGAACTTGGTTTCAAGTGTCATTCCATCACTTCCTATTTGAACTTGGAGAAGTTACTTAATCTCTTTGTACCTTGATTTGTCTTATGAAATCCAGATAATAATGTCTAAGTGCTGTTGCAAGGATTAATTGACATACAATTTAGCATCATAAATAACACTTGCAAATCATTTAATAAATATATATCATTTTATGAGTGATATCTTTGGGAAATATGGACCGCAGAAAAGCTATGGATTCCTGCTATACTTGTCTAAAGAGAAACTCAAGAGGACTAAAATACTGACTGCATTTCTCATTTTCCCCTTCACATTTATATTGCAAAGAGACAATTATAAGGCCGGTCTAGCATAACCATAATCTTCTAATATTTGTCAGGTTCCAGTTCTTGTAAGTGCTATAAAATTAAGTTCCCAACAGGTAAAGAACTGAATTTATCATCTTGCCTGACACAAACCGTTCCTGTTTTGGCTTCCTGGTTTCTTTGAATAGATTGCCATTCCCCCTTGCTTGAAACCCGAGTCATTGTTTACAACCCTTTCTCCCTCCCCACCACCTACTGAACTTACTTCCTCATTCTTCTCAAAATCCATCTCCACTCATCTCCATTTCTGGGGCCACCACCCTGGTTCAGGCCTCCAACCTGTTTTTCTTGCCTCAGGTCTCTTTTCTCCAAAAATTCTTTTCATCTATAGTTTCCAAACAATCTTAAGCAAATAATGACTGAGCCTGTTTCACCCCATTACCTCTGCCTCTATTGAAACATCCCTGGTAGTTCCCCATGGCTTACCAAATGAACTCCAGGCATTCAATACCTTCACAAGATGGCCATATACTAACTTTTTGGCCTTGTCTTAATAACTCTACTTTCCGCATCCCCCTCCTTGCCTTTCTCCAAGCAAGGAGGAGGGTTTTGTTTTTTTTTTTACCTCTATAAATCTATTATTATTTCTTACACATACTTTAGAAACCTAAATTTTCATTTCATTTCTTCCAATCATCTCACCCTTTAAAGACAAAACTGAATGCCATCTCTCTAACAAATGAAATAGTAGGTTTGCAGAAAATTCATTTAAAAGTGAACGAACTTACTTGATTCATTGATTAAATAAATTAATCAATAAATGTACAAGTGAAATAAATGAATGAATAAAATTCTACCCTGAAGGGCTAGGTTGATTCCTGGAGCAAGATCAAAATAATTGAAGTGGAAATCATTAGAAGATTAATGTGGGGTTTGATTAGGTAGATAAAAATGGAGGCAAGAAATCTTTACTTTGGCAAGAAGAACGGAGGGTTAGAAATAGGGAACTGAGCTGGAACCAAGAACAGAATATGATGGATCATGCTTATTAGCAAGCAGAAAAGATCAATGAGAGAACAGTTAGGCCAGGATTGTTTATAATAGCACAGACTTGACTCAGAGGGGAAAAATTTGCAAAAAATGAATTGCTTCCGCTTAGAATTTAGATTTGTTTTTGACTGGCGGCTCTCAAAATGTGGCCTGCAGACCCCATGGAGTCCTTAGAAGACTATCTGCAAGGTCAAAACTATTTTCACAATAATACTAAGACATTATTTGCCCCCCTTACTGTGTTGATATTTGTACCATGATACAAAGGCAGTGGTGGGTAAAATTGTTAGTGCCTTAACAGAAATCAAAGCAGTGACACCAAGCTGCTAGTAGTCATTGCATTCTTCATTGCTGTATACAATCCTCAGCCCCCCTGTATTCCCACAGATTCAATCAACCATGGACTGAAATTTTTAAAAAGTTTTTTCTTTTGAAAATTTCCAAAAAGCAAAACTTGAATTTGCTGCTCCAACAACCATTTACATAGTATTTACACTGTATTGGATGTTATAAGTAATCCAGAGATGATTTAAAATATACAGGAGAATATTCCATAGGTTATATGCAAATACTATGCCATTTAATATAAGAGACTCGAGCACCCTCAAATTTTAGCAGCTGCAGGGTGTCCTGGAACCACCCCCACAGATACCAAGGAATTATTTACTCGCAGGAAAAAAAGAGAATTTAAGAATATGCTTGATAAAATAGTAAAAATTATTAACTTTGTTAAGTCTGAATCCTTGATTACATGTCTTTCAAAAGTTATGTGAGGCAGAATGCATAAAGCATTCCTGCTGCATACCAAAGAACAATGATTGTCTCAAGGAAAAGGATTTATGTAATCAAGTTGTGAGCTGAACAAGCCACTTTTTATATGGAACATCACTTTTACTTGAAAGAATGACAGACAGAAAAACTATAGTATTCAGACTTGGGTATTTGGCAGACATTGTCTCAAAATTTAATGAAGTAAGCCTATAACTTCAATGAAAACAACTTTCAGCATTTTTTGTTATGAATAAAATTTGAGCTTTCAAGAAAAATTCAGAGTTTTGGAAAACTTATATCCATCCCTGTGAGTCTCACAATTTCTTAATTCTTAAAGACTGTCCTGATGAGTGGTTATATCATTAACGAATGTGAGTTTTTGATATTTCAAAATGAAATGTGTCAACCTTTGGAAGATATGCATAACTCGATGAACCACTATTTTCCAAATGACAAATGCATGACATCACAAAATAATGTAGGAATAACAGATCCATTCAAAGTTCAAGACACACCATAATACACAAATATATTCTAATGTTACAATATACAGATGCTCATTCATACAATTTCAGATTCTACATTGCTGATAACCACTAGGAAACTATCACTTTTAAGGTTTTGGTGGTGTGAAAGCAAAGAATTATATTCACAATTAGCTTTTTAAAAAGCTATTCAAATGCCTCTTCCTTTTCTGATTACGTATGTGTGCAAGGCTCATTTATCGCAACCAAAACAACATTATCAGAACTACAGAAGTAGATATATAAGAATTGAACTCTCTTCTACTAAGCCAGACATTAAAGAGATTTACAAGTATGTAAAACTTGTACTTCTTTTCTCACTAAATTATTTTGGAAAATACAGTTAATTTTCATGAAATAAATGTTATTTATCTTAAAACATAACGGGCTTATTGTTAATTTTTAAAGGAATCCATAGCCTTTTAAAAATCACTAGTTTTAATTTCTAATATGGTAAATATCCACAAATATAATCCATATAAACAAGAGTTCTTTGGACTTCTCCATACTTTTTAAAGGTGTAAATGGGCTTCGAGATGAAACAGTTAAGAACTGTGGTCCTCAACAGCCCCACCCAGGCCAATCTTCTTTGGTCTACTGGGAAACAGAATGAAAGTTTCTCCTCTATGAACGTGGCTATATTTCCTCGATCCAGAAATTGTTCAAATCTATCTTGAGTTGAAGTAGCAGAAAATTTGAGAGTCAGATAAAGTTAGGATTCATTGCATCCTCTGGTTTATTGATGTCTGATCTAAACTTTAGCTTTATGTGGTTAGAATTCTGATGCCCCCACCCCAAGAGAACCTCTAGAAGACAGACTGGAGCACAGGCTTAATGCCCTAGAATCCCCAGTCTAGTTGCGGTATGTGGATTTGAATGCTAAGGTCCCAGGTTTGTTTTTCTTAACAATATCCTTTCCAGTTAACAAACCCATGACTGTGTTCATTATAGTTAGGTGATCAGGTGATATAAACTCATAATCTACATCATTCACTAGAATAGGACTGGAGAGTGTAGGATGCAAGGAACTGGTGAAGAGCAGAAACTGGTAAAATATGGGATAGATATAGAAAATGGAGAGGAACTGTAGTTTTATGATCTTAATGGTAGGGAAGGGGCCCAGGAAGAGATCAAATAATGTTTAGAGGATTTTAGAAAGGAGAGCTCATAAATAGCCCCAAATTTAGTCTCCTGACTGTGAGAATATCCCTGACATAAGCTGGATTATATCTTGGAGACTGCTTCAACTTGATGAATGAAAATCTGTGCGCTGATTCAATGGTTTTTAGTTTCCTAAACTAGTTGTGCATGACTAAAGTATAGTGAGAGAGCTGAAGGACAAGGAAAATGGAAAGCATAAATGGAAGGGAGGGTTTGACATTAAAAAGTAGAGGGCTATATTATTGTTATAGGGGAATTCTGTAATGAAAAAGAAAAATGGTCTAATTATTTGTCTTGAGGGTAGACAATGGTCCTCTCAATCAGACAAATTAACAACGGAAAAGCAAATGACCTAAGAGGTAAAAAGTTACTTACAAAACAGAATAGAAATGAAAAGGAGAGACTAACCTTTCCTGAGAAGCCAAATTAGGGCTGAAGTGTAGCAAATTTCTAGGTGTTTAGATTCTTTGGTGGTCATCAGCCTATTTGCTGTCAGATCCATCATTCCCAGCCCTTCTCCTGCTCTCCTCTGAATTACAGAGTACAGTGATGGTATCTCCCAGGATTCCTTTGCCAGCTGGTTTCTGATTAGGTGCAGCCAATAGCAATCACTGACGGAAGACTGGAGGGGAGGAGAACAGCATTCTATCACTAAGAAAAAGGCGCCGTGAGCCGTCATATGCGATACTTGGGGTGGCTTGGAAGACTGCTAATTCTGAGTGGACTCAGAAAAAGTGATAGTTCCTGAGTACAATTCCTCTTCTTCTGTGCATTTATGAAACTAAAGAAATCAGTTATCTGCTTCCAACAAGCCCAACATTCAATGCTGGGATAGATGTATTAATAAAATTACTGATAGACATTCTAGTTTATAAAGGGGGAAAAAATGAAAGTCTAGAAAGAGTTCCTGGTCCATTGCAATTTTGAAATACAGCTAGGTGAATGTTGGGAATTCCTTGATTAGTTTCTTCGGCTTGAAAATAGTCCTTCATGGTTCTTGGCGGTACCCTCTGGGTTCTTGGTTCCACCCTTGAAGTCATCCTTTCTTCTTCATGGAAGGTAGCATGTGTTCACAGTTGAGGATGAGCAGATTTATCAGTCTACTTCTTGCCAGTAAAATTTAGAGGATCCGATAGCCTCCTTTGGTTTATTACCTCCTTGTCCTTCTCATTCCAAGTTGGCATGGAGTTCACTCTTTGAGTATATGTGCTGCTGGAGCGGGCATGAGTTCACTCTTTTAGACAGAAACCACACAATGCATCGACTGCTTCAAAATAACTCAGTCTCTGTCTGTGGCTACTGCTGAGAGCCTAATGCTGAGGAATAGCGCCTTTGAATTTCTTGGAGGCTCTTTTAGTGAGAGGATCTGAGTGCGTGCTGAGCTGCTTCAGTCATGTTCAACTCTTTGTGGCCCTGTGGACTGTAGCTGGCCAGGCTCCTCTGTCCATGGGATTCTCCAAAGCAAGAATACTGGGATGGGTTGCCATTACCTGCTCCAGGGGATCTTCCCGACCCAGGGAACAAACCCACGTCTCTTGCATCTCCTGCATTGGCAGGCGGGTTCTTTACCAGTAGCGCCATCTGGGAAGAGAGGATCTGAGACACCCTTTATCTCTTAAAATGATCTTTTGTGTGACTAAAAACCAGTGACCTTTTGATCTCTTTGAAGTTTTAACAAAAGTTTGCAGAGTTACTTCCTGGGTATCTTTCTCTAGAGCAGGATTTCCTGACAGTGTTCAGAAGCCACCTCCTAGGATTAATATTTTTTAACCACCTGGGGTAGATGAAGATTTTTAAAATCACCAAGTCCTGATCCTTTTTTATTTAACAATATTTCTGCTACATTCTCTCTCTCCCTGACATTTTGCATTTTGCTACGTGTACCAAAACCAGTGTCACCTCTAGCACTTTGCTTAGAAACCACCTTAACTATATACAGCAAATTCACCACTTACAAGTTTCGCTTTCAACATAACTGCAGGAGACAATTCCACCAAGTTTTTTGTCACTACATTGCAAGCATTCTCCTTCCTCTAGTTTCCAATACCAGGCTCCTCACTTCTTTCTGAGGTCTTCAGAGTATCCTCAGTGTCCGTATTTCTACCGATAGTCATGGTGAGTCCAGTCATGATGATTAAATTTCTCTATCATGCTCTTCAACATTCTTCCGGTCTCCACCCATCACTTAGTTCCAAAACCACAGACACATTTTTAAGTATTTGTTATATCAGCGTCCCACTACTAGGTACTAAAATCTGTATTAGCTTTCTATTTCTATGTAACGAACCCCATAAACTTCTCAGTTTAAAACAACACACATTATCTCTTGTTTCTGTGGGTCAAGAGTTCAGGCACAGCTTAGTTGGAGTTGCCACTTTGGGGTCTCACATTGAACATTTGATTAGGTTCTGTTTCCATGTGGAAGCTCAAGTAAAGAAGAATCTGCTTCCAAACTCTAGGTTGTTGGGAGAATTCATTTCCTTACCCTTGTTGGACTGAGAGTTTCAGAGGTTTTTGCTGGCTGTCAGCCAGAGGCTGTCCACCACTTACAGAGGCCACCTGAGATCCTTGCCATGTGGTCCTCTATATAGGCAGTTCAAAACATAGCAGCTTGTGTCTTCAAAGTGGCAGCAATGTGAGAAAGAGCAATTCTGCTAATAAGATGAATTCTTTCCTAATGTAACACAATGATGGGAGTGATGTATCCCATTGCATCTGCCATGTAATGTAATTACGGGAGAAATGCCCTATAACCAAGCAGGGAGATCAAACCAGTCCATCTTAAAGGAAATCAAACCTGAATACTCTTTGGAAGAACTGTGGTGAGGCGGAAGCTCCAGTACTTTGGCCACTTGATGTGAAGAGCTGACTCATTGGAAAAGACCCTGATGCTGGAAAGATTGAAGGCAGAAGAGGGTGAAAGAGGATGAGATGGCTGGGTGACATCACCAATTCTGTGGACATGAACTTGGGCAAGCTCTGGGAGATGGTGAGGGACAGTGAAGCCTGGTTTGCTGCAGTCCATGGGGTCACAAATGAATCAGTGATGACTTGGCGACTGGACAATGACACTTGGCTGGAAGCAATTCACAGGCTCCACCTACATACAGGGATAGGAGCGTAAAGAAGGGCACTCATGCCAGAAGGCAGGGGGCACTGGCAGTTACCTTAGGGTCTATCTGCCACACTGAGCAACGTGGGGTACAAACTCGTGGATAAATACTTCCCTCCCCTTCCCTCAGGCAGACAGCTCTAGGTGAATTCTAGAATACTGTTTGGAGATCTAGAAAACTGAACCCTGACTGCCTGCAGGAATGTCTAGGTTGATCATCTAGTTTTGAACTGGCTTTCCCTCCTTCCCTCTTTTAGTTTCCTGGTTTTTCACTCTTATTCATTGGGATCTCTGTCCAACATCAACTACCCGCACATAAGTTATAGTCATAGACTCTAATTTCTGGAAGGAAGTCAGGTTAGGGAAGAAGGAATGAATAAACCTATATAGATAGTACACTGCAAAATAGGAGGAATAGTAAGCAGGAGACACATCCGTCAACCCCATATAATTTCTCCAGACTATCTTTAATAAAGTGATGCTAAGACTTCATGAAACAAAGCACGCGATGGGCTTCCCTCGTGGCTCCGTGGTAAAGCATCCGCCTGCCAATGCAGGAGACACGGGTTCAATCCCTGGTCCGGGAAGATCCCACATACCACAGAGCAACTAAGTCCACGCGCCACAACTGTACTGAGCCTGTGCTCTAGAGCCTGGGAACCACGACTATGGAGCTCACGTGCCCCCCCAGAGCCTGCCGGGCTCCCCAGGAAGAGGAGCCCCTGCAATGACAAGCCTGCACGCTGCGACTAGAGAGGGGCCCCCACTGGGCAAAGAAGATACAGCACAACCAAAAATACATACGTTTTTTAAATGAAAAAAAAAAAAAGAAAGTACAGAAGAGTTTTGTAAGATACTCCCTCCTTCATAAAGTCAGAACTTACCCTGGGCTGGGCTAGCAAGTGGAGCTTAATTAGTTTCTGTTGTAGAGAGAGAGAGCTTTATCCAGTAAACCTAGTAAAGTGTAATGGCTCAAGAAGAATGACAAGTATTTAAATATAGAGAAGAAAGCTATTAAAGAACATTTGTCACCAAAAAAGAGCTAGTTTTCTTCAGTTAGCTCTCTTTTTTCAACGCCTGTCATCTGATGTGACGACCATTCACTCTACTTTGGCCAAGTCATCTGTCAAATCATTGATTGTCAGGTCCTGAGTTTGGGGATGGTATGGATAGAATAATGACAACAGAAGGACATGTGACACTTGGGGAAAGAGTTCTGAGGAAGAAAAACCAGAGGGGTACTCATTATAAGGACTCGAGTCAGAGTCATATGGACACCATGTGTAGCACAGTGAATCATTGTGATCGTCACATAAAACTTCTAGATTTGTTGCCTTAAGATTGCACTGTTTGCATGGTCAGAGTTCTCATTTCCTTTTCCTAAAATGTGAGTTAGAACTCTGAAATGTCTAAAGGTAGGTGACGGTCTTCAGTTGGTTGAGTTGTATGAACAGGCCCGGTACTGAGCTAATTGCTGTGCATGTAATTTCACAACATCTTTGTGAGGACAGATGCTATTATTATCCCTTCCTCTAATGTGGGGAAACTGTCAACGTCAGGATATTGAGTAATTTGCCCAAGGTCATAACAGCTAGTGAATGACAGAGCTAAGGCCCAAGCTCATGTCTGCTTACTCTGAAGTTAAGGGCTTTCACCCCTGCGTCACACTGCTCTCTTGGCTTGCAAATAGGAAGTCTCAATTTTAAAAGAATTTAAGTTTTTACATAGTTCCCTTCAGTCACTTAAACTACTGAGCCTAAAATTTCTGTTTTTCTCTGAAAAAATGCAATCTACTCTAGTGACAGAAAACACATCAGTACTTGAGGGTGGGAGAAGGATGGGAGAGGCAGGAGGCAGGAGGCAGGAAATACAAAGTGGCATGAAAACACTTTGGGGGGTGACAAGTATGTTCTCTATCTTGAGTAAAATGATGGTGTCATGGTTGTATACATATGAAAAAACTTATCAAATTATACTTTAAATATGTACAGTTTACTACATGTCAATTATACTTCAAATTGCAGATGAAGATGTAAGAATCAAGAAATTAAAGTGTCTTGTCTAAGATTAGCCAGAGAGATAGTATCAGAGATAGAATAAAAATACAGCATCCAAGATTCTAGAACAAGTGCTTTTTAATCCCTCTCAATTTGATGTTATTCCCATTTGGTTCCAAAAAGGATTTAAAGAGACATAAAATATGACATGAAAGAAAGAAGAGGATCATGCTTAAGAGAACTATGGGTTAATTTATCTCAACTGAGCACTGGAAACCTATGGTGAATTCATTAGATGAAAAGTTCAATGCATCTCTTTAGAAGTTTATCATCATATGCAATTTACTGAGAAATACGTATTTTTAGGAAATCTAAAATCTGTGTGACCAGCAGGGGGCAACTAAATACTTCAGAAACAACATCTTGTACAGGAGAACAAATTATAATTGGAGACTGTTAGCATCTCAGCAGTGTAGAACTGAATTTCTTCTAAAGTGATAATTAACACCTAGCCACACATTCTCACAACACTGAATTTGTGAAGATAATTAGAACACTCCCCTAAGAAGACAGACCACATTCTAAGCCTATATGTGGCAGATTGTTTTAGCTGTTTTTTCAGTCTGCTAAGATTTTTGCAAAAATCTATGTATTTTATAATAGAATTTTTTAAAAAATTTCTTGTATTACAAAAGATATAGGGAATTCCCTGGTTGTCTAATGGTTAGGACTTGACATTTTCACTATCAAGGTCCAGGTTCAATCCCTAGTCAGGGAACTAAGATCCCAAAAGCCATGCAGCATGGCCAAAACAAAAAAGAAAAAGAAAATGTAATATACAAAAAAAGAAAATATAATAAACATTGACTTATTTCTGTATGTTATTCTAGGATGCTGCTTTTTTTTATCTGAAATCAAAATAGAGCTTGTTTTATTTATATATATATATATATATACATATATATATATACACACACACACACACACACACACAGAAAGATTTATTTATTTTAAGGAATTGGTTCAAGCAATTGTGAAGACTCAGAGAGGAATTGCAGTTCAAGACCAAAAGTAGTCTGCTGGAAGAATTCCTTTTCAGTTGGAGGAAGTCAGTTTTTGTTCTATTAAGGCTCTCAACTGATCAATGAGGCCCACCCACATTATGGAGGGAGATCTGCTTTCCTTAAAGCCCACCAGTCTAAATGTGAATCTCATTCAGAAACATCTTCACAGAAACATCCAGAGTTAAGTTTGACAAAATATCTGGGCACTGTGGCCCAGTCAAGTTGACATATAAAATTGACCATCACAGTTATTCTATCTGTTTATATCTATAGGAATAGATCTATATGGTCAAATAATCTAAACCTTCTCCATATGGAACTGCAATGCCTGACACAAAGATAGCATTCAGTAAATGTATGCTGATTTGAATTGAACTGAATTTATGTCAACTGAATTAAATATCCTCCAGTGATGGCTAGGTTCTGCCAGGCTTCCAGTGTGATATTGGTAGGTTATATAGGATAGAGTTTAGGCACTGGAATCAGAGTATCCTCTGACTATTACTACCATCAGTGCTATTAAAACTATTAATAATAGCTATTAATGGGCTTTCCTTGTAGCTCGGTTGGTAAAGAATCTGCCTGCAATGCAGGAGACCAGGGTTTGATTCCTGGGTCGGGAAGATCCCTTGGAGAAGGAAATGGAAATCCACTCCAGTATTCTTGCCTGGAGAATCCCACGGACAGAGGAGCCTGGTGGGCTACAGTCCGTGGGGTTGCAAGAGTCGGACAGGACTTGGTGACTAAACCACCACCACCATTAATGGTATTCATCACTAGTGTTACTAAGTATTCCGTTCTCTTTCCCTCTGGGTACTCAGTGGATGGACTGTGTATCCTGCAACTGGATGGGGCCGTGTGACTCAGTCTGGCCAATGAAATACTGTGGAACTGATATGTGTCTGTTTTAGAATGAGGGCATGTGAGGCCCATATGAAATTCCTGTCTTTCATGTAATTAGCCTCCAACTAATAAAAAAAAAAAAAAGAAATTCCTGTCTTTCTTCCCCTACTGGGGCAATCACAGAAGGAGACTTATGTTAAGATGGTGAGCCCACAAGGTTGAAAGAGCCTGGGTTATTATGTCACCATGTGGAGAACAGTTGTCTGCAGCCAAAGCCAAGTTTTTGGAACAAGAAATAAATCTGTGTTCAGTTAAACCACTGACTTGTTTTTCAACTGCAGTGTAACCTAGACTATTCTGTTCTGTCTCACAGATTTGTTTTGATGATTCAATTGGATATTTTATGGGAATTTCTTGACTGATAAGTAATTAGCACCCAAATGTTATGATTATTATATTGAGTGAATCACATTGTCTTCGAATAAAAAACATTGCTTGGCTGTTGATCATTATAACAATCAAAACTCACAACAGTCAGAGTACCAGGGAACTTTTGTTTAAAGTATTCTAACTCTAAACTTTCACTTACAACGTTGCCTGATACACAGTAGGAATTCACAAATAAAGAACAAATACCTATTTTACTGCTCCTCTGATAATTGCTATCGTTCTTTCCTGGGATCCTTTATTCCCTTATTGTCAGGCTGGTAAGATTTTATTTTCCAAGACCGAAGTTCTTATTAAACAGCCATTTTTGGATAGAATTGTCCTGTCAATAATGGGGATTAGGCAGTGATAGGTGCCTACATGTCTTAACTTTCTTCTGAATTGAGAACCAATTGATAGGGAGCCAGAGAGAGGGAAAAAACAAAACAAAAGAATACCCTTTCTTACTGATAAAGCTGCTTGGACAATATGAGTTCAGTGTACAGTTATGACCAAGATTTTCAATACTCCTCCGCAAGTCCAAATGGGAAATGACATACCAGTGGAAAATTTCAGTTTGCAGGGCAGATTAATTTAGGCAGAGTCAACACTTCACACTCAGTGTGGTCAACAGTAGAAGGAAGAAAGTTTAGGCCTCAGAAAGTGCTAATCCCTCAGTCGTGTCTGACTCTTTGAGATCCCATGTAGCCCACTAGGCTCCTCTGCCCATGAAATCCTACAGGCAAGAATACTGGAGTGGGTTACCGATTCCTTCTCAGGGGGTCTTCCTGACCCAGGGATCAAACCCGGGTCTCTGGCATTGCAGGCAGTTTCTTTACCATCTGAGACACCAGGCCTCCATCTAGAAGGTAAGCATGGGCTTGATTCACATGGGTTTAGTTTATTGTACAGAATGAGACAGATCAGAACATAATCTGTTGTGGATAGATAGATTTGAAAAATATGGCAAGAATGGGGTGAATTTTATTTTCATCTCCCCAAATCACTAATTAAATAAAATGCTCTTTCAACTTACAGAAGGTGGCAGAAATAAAACTGGAAGTTACTAAAGAACCATGGAAGTTCTAAAAGAACCATATTACTATTTTAAGAGCCAGGTAAGGGAGCACCTAAACAAATGAAACAAACATGAACAAATCTAAAGGGAGAAATAGTTTCTGCCCAAAGGCAAACAGGAGACAAAGAAGTTGTTAGTTAGTGATGACTGCGAAAGTGAAAAGTCTGTGCTGGCTTGGTGCTAATGTAACCCTTCTGAGCCACAGGTAAGAGGCGTGGGCCCAGGAAACCCGCGGGCAAGGAGAGGCTCTAGAGAAATAACCAGCTAGGCTGGTGCCCTGGCGAACTCCCAAGCTGGAATGCATAGACTTGGGTTGATGATTATTCAGAAGCTGTATGTGGGCTCACTAGGAAATAGAGATTTTTTTTTTTAAATAAGCTTTTGTCATTATAAAAGGTAGTACCTGCAAAGTAGAATGTTGGATCTATTGGGCTGTCTAAAAAGTTCCTTCATTTTTTTATTAAAAATAATTTAAATTTTTATTTAAAAATGAAAGACACATTTGTCACTTTTACCAAGAACTTTATTGAACAACATATTCACAGTTTTGTTTCATTGTGCTGTGCTGTGCCGCGCTGCTCAGTCATGTCCAACTCTTTGAGACCCCATGGACTGTAGCCCACCAGGCTCCTCTGTCCATGGGATTCTCCAGGCAAGAATACTGAAGTGGGTTGCCATCCCCTCCTGCAGGGGATCTTCCCAACCCAGGGATCAAACCCAGGTCTCCCGCATTGCAAGCAGATTCTTTACCATCTGAGCCACCAGGGAAGCCCCAAACACTGGAGTGGGTAGCCTATCCCTTCTCCAGATCTTCCTGACCCAGGGATTGAGCTGGGGTCTTCTGCGTTGCAAGCGGATTCTTTACCAGCTGAGCTAGCAGGGAAGCCCTTTGTTCCAATACCTTCTGCCATTTTTCAGGCAACTTCAACTTTCATCTTCCCAAAACTCTTTATCTTTTCAAGCAAAAAACTGTTTCAGGTGCCTTTGACAATCTTCCAGGGGATTGAAATTTTTTCCATTAAGAGAATTTTATAAAGACTGAAAATAAATGGACATCTGAAGGTGCAATGTCTGGTGAACACAGCCAATGAATCAGAACTTCCCAGTCAAGCTATAATGTTTTTTGCCTGGTCATCAAAGAAACATGTCATCTTGAGCTATCCTGAAGGAAAATCATGCATTTCCTTTTGACTAATTCCAGACACTTCCTGTTAAGTGCTGCCTTCTGTGGGTCTAACTGGAAGCAGTACTTGTTGGAAGTAATTATTTGATTTTCCAGAAGGAGCTTGTTATAACAGAGCTCCAATCCCACCGTATATACAACATCACGTTTTCCAGATGAAGATTGGACTTCAGTGTGGGTGGTGGTGGTTCATTTTGCTTGCCCCAGGATCTCTTCCATTCCATATTACTGTACAGTATTCACGTTCACTGCTCATCACAATTTGTTTTTAAAACAGATATTTTTGTTATGTTTAAGTTGAGAATACCATGCAGAAATAGTCAAGAAAGTTTTTTTCACCTGACCTATGTGGAACCCAAACATCAAAGTGATGAACACAACCACGCTTGGTGCAAATGGTTCTCAGCGCTTGATTTGGATGTTTTGAGCACATCGGCTGTCTCTCATGTGGTGTAATGCCGGTTGTTCTCAATGTCTTGATTTGATCACTATTAACCAACTGGTCTGCCTGACTGTGGAGCATCATCTGGCGAGAAGACTCCAGCATGAAACTTCGCTAACCACGTTTAAAAAAATGTATTCGCTTATTTATGGCTGCGCTGGGTCCTTTCTCTAGGTTCACCGAGTAGGGGCCACTCCCTAGCTGCGGTGTGCGGGCTTCTCTCTTGTTGTGGAACATGGACTCTAGGGCACGCAGTCTTCAGTGTTGAGGCTCCCGAGCTGCAGGACACAGCCTCAGGAGCTGTGGCACGCAGGCTTCATTGCACAGCATGTGGGATCCTCGCAGACCAGGGATCGAACCCGCGTCTCCTGCATTAGCAGGCAGACTCTTTACCACTGAGCCACAGAGAAGCCCTGCAAACCACTCGTGACACGTTCAGTCATAGTACCGTCTGCATACCTTGCACAATCTTTTTTTGTGTTTCAGTTGTGTTTTTACCTTTCTTGAAATAACAAAGCATAATGTGATGAAAACGTTGCTTTTGTTCTTTCATCTTTGATATTAAAATGGCTACACAAAAAGTCATTGAGTTGGATGGCATCACCAATTCAATGGACACGAGTTTGAGCAAGCTCTGGGAGATGGTGAAGGACAGGGAAGCCTGGAGTGCTGCAGTCCACGGGGTCACAAAGAGCTGGACACGACTGAGTGAAGAACAATGACAACACTTTTGTGTTGTTTTGTGCTTTTTAGCTACCAATTTGATGTTTTTTTAAAAAAAATGCCTGCTGATAAGGCAGCTTTCACAATACAAGCTAACAAAATTGTTTTGAATGAAGTTAAAAACGATTGAGTGCTACTAGAGCCATCTTATGGATAAAACTAACAAAACTTCTGGCCAACCCAGAACATATAAGCAAAACAGGAAAATGAAAACAACTATATTCCCTACCCAGATGTTTACCACTGTTAAAAGTTTATTGTATATCTTTATTTATCCCTATATATGCATATAAATATTATATAAATATGTATTTTTTAATTGAAGTGGCTTTATCATACTTGATGTACAGTTTTGTAACTTAGCCACTTTTTAAAAATTAAAAATCTCCACCTTTCCAGATCAATACATTTTCATCTCATCTAAAACCCCAATTCAGTTTTCTCATTAGTCCCCAAAATATCTTCACTTTGAAAATAGTAACTGAAAGCTAAGAATTATTATTATTTTTCCTTTCCTATGGGAACCATATTTCAGGATAACCAAAGTGTTCCAAGTAATAAAGTTTACTGAAGAATGTCAGAATAGGGCAGAAATAATTAAATTATAATTATTTTACAGTTATTGAAATTATTGGCTCACATGAGAGTTTTAAACGCGTGTTAGAGGATGAGCTTCATATTTGAAGAGGAAACAGACATCTCTGTAGCATCAGAGTAATGTCCTACAAATTGCTTCTTAGTCACAAGTTCATAAAGTAAGGATAAGCCTGCCATATCATTACTTCAGTTATCAGTTTAAGTGTCAATAATTGTCATCAAGTATCATGAAAGATACTAGATAAAAATATACCACATCATCTACAAGTGTTCCAAAATGTAAACCTTGAACACATCAAGTCTTAACATTTAATATCTTTTAGAGAAAGAGTTCAAAAAGTCAGTTTTACAACTATAAAAAATCATATTCTGGGTTGCTAAGCAAATGGGAAGGCAAAATAAAAAAAAAATAAAGAGATGTATGCATTGTGCTTAGGGATAAATTTTGTTTTACTATGACTCACTGTACTTAAGAAATGAGTTTGGCAAGAGGTGACCAACTTAGTGTGTTGACTCTAAGCATCGTAAGAGAACTGGTGGGAAATCTTACTTGAATGGAAAACACAACTCTGAATCTGAGTCAATCGCCTGGTTGCTGAAGAAATGTCTTTCATTATTACATTACATGTGAGATCCTTATATCTGAAATGAGGATCGTCCAGATTCTTAAATAAACCTGCTCCCATGGCCTGAAGTTATGCTTATCTATGTATGATTTGTAATTCTTAGAATTAGGCCAGTTGATGCAAAAGTTTGGTATCAAAGGTAAGTTGGTGGGGTATTTAGTCTCTGTATTAGTCTCCTTCAATTGAGTTGAGTGAAAATACAGTTAGTAACATTGTATAGAATGCGGTATTTCCAAAAGATTGTAATGGTAAGAGTTTTTATTTCTTGAGTTCTATGATTCCTATAACAACATTGTAAAATATGCTTTTAAAATATCCACTTTACAGATGAGGAAAAGATCTTTGGTGAGGTCACATAGCTAATACATGACATAGTTAGGATTAGAATCGAGATCTGTCTGATTTTAGAGTTGGAGCTCAACTCCTCTACACTATACTACTTTGGTGAGTCAAATTTATATTAATAAACTTTGTAACATTGATTGAAATGATTTTTGAGATTTTTGGGGACCTAATAGTCATACTAACTTAAAACAGTTTCTAAATTATCATTAGTAACCTAATGGGATTTCTATGCATGAAATAAATGTACTTAGTTCTTGTCAAATATTAGCACCAAAGAAATAAAACATTAACAGAATATTTTTGATTTTCTTTCAGATGTCAGTGCTATTCAAGGCAAAGCCTAAGCTTTTACTTGACATTTTGGGCTACTTTTTATGAATCTGACAGTTGTGCATTTGGAATCTGTTCAAATTCTATTTGTAGCTAAATCATGTGAGTGCCAAGAAGATCAGTACAACTGTTTGTTAGCATCTCTAGAGTAATCTTTATTTGTAAAATGTTTTATATAAATTTAAAGATGTTAACATGCTCAATCAGATCTATTTGCCACAGGTTGTATAATGTTAGGCTTTTCACAATAGTTTAACAGAGGTTTGGAGCAAATAATAGGTAGCATGAGATGCTTTTGATTTGAATACTTTTACTCAGAAAAATTATAGACGTGATAAAGAGGAAACAATTTTTATATTTTGTTAAGGGTAGAAAATAAGTAATAGTTGTAGAGTACATTCCCATTAGCCTCACCTATAGGTAGATAAAAGAAAGTTACATGTTTTAAAGGGTTTTTTTTTTTTTAAAGCAGGGGGTACAGTTATAGTTGAGAATATGTTTCTTTAAGAAATGAGACATTTTGGGACTTCCCTGGTGGTCCAGTGGCTAAGACTCCATATTCCCAGTGCAGGGGACCAAGTTTGATCCCTGGCTGGGGAAGTAGATTCCCACAGGCTAAGAGTAGATCCCACAACTAAGAGTTAGCATGCAGCAACTAAAGATTTTGCATGCTGCAACAAAGATCTCATGTGCTCCAGCTAAGACCAGGTACAGCCAAACAAATAAATAAAAATAAAATTAGACATTTAAAAAATAGATTATTACACTTAAAACAATAATTCTTTAATATCATGTATCATGAAGTCATGGCAGAGGATGAGATGGTTGGATGGCATCACCAACTCGATGGACATGAGTTTGAGCAAGCTCAGGAGTTGGTGATGGACAGAGAAGCCTGATGTGTGGCAGTTCATGGGGTCACAAAGAGTCAGACACGACTGAGCTACTGAACTGAAGTGAACATGAAGTCAGTATTAAAATTTCCCTGTTGTTTTTGTTTAGTCGCTAAGTTGTGTCCAACTCATTGTGACCCCATGGACTATGGCCCACCGGGCTCCTCTGTCCATGGAATTTCCCAGGCAAGAATACTGGAGTGGGTTGCATCTCCTCCTCCAGGGGATCTTCCAGACCCAGGGCTCGATCCCTGGTCTCCTGCTTGGCAGGCAGGTTCTTTACCACTGAGCCACCCGGGAAGCCCCAAATTTCCCTAATATCCCACTAATGTCTTTTTATAGAAGTGGTTTGTTTGAATCAGAGGTCCATACATGCATTTGGTCTGATGCATCTCTTTTAACCCACGACAGTGCCTTTCTTTTCCTTGCCTTCCTTTGTGAATAAAGGTCATTATCTCCCAGAATTTTCCCTGTTCTTAGGTTAGATCCTTGTGTTTATATAGGGTACTATTTTTGTAACAATATAAGAAAGGAGGGGAGAGTTAGAATGCAAATAATGTCAGGTCCAAGACTACTGGGTGATAGCAAAAAGTAGTGGGAAGTAATCAACAACGAAGGACCACTAGGGGTGCAATCTTCAGCCATCTCTGGAAAGGAGTTGGCATTCAAAGACAAAGTCTTAAATGGGGCTGTGTCAACTCCAGTTCATTTCTAAGAGGGGGTTACCGAGGTTTATGGCTAAAGGAAATGACTGGGGGAATGGACTGGGAGCCTCATTTAGCTGTGCATGTAAGCATACTAGACAAAAGTAAAGTTCCCAAAGGAGCTGACTGCAAACGAGTAGAGAGGAGTATCAACAAGACCTGGAACAGAGGGATGACCCTGGCAGGAATGCACTGGGCAGATGCTATTGGAGCACGGGGAGGTATTTTCTTCCTTCACTTTGTCGCCTCTGGGTGCCAGTGCTCTGGAGGGGTAGGAGAGACACTACCTACCTAGAATGCCTGGCAGAAGTCATCTAGGTACGCAGGACCTGTCCTTGTTGGGAGGGGTGGGCAGATGGCTGCTACCTGATAATGTTGGCATCGGGCCCCTTCATTCCAGCGGGTAACAGCAGAAAGGACAGTTCTGAAACACTGTCAGTTTACAGGCGAGGCCTCTTGCTATCTTCTCACTCATTTCAGGAAGGAGGTGGAGTAACATCGATTCTTGACAAATTTTTTTTGAAAGAGAATGGGTCTCAGTCCTGGTAAAACTGATAACTTATTAAATCAAAGAATTAAAGTACAATCTGGTTTAAACAAACTGAAGAACTTGTGACCTCTCAGAAAGTTTATAGATATGTAAATACAAGCTGAACAAAGTTAACTGGAATAATCTATACTAGTAATATGTAATCTTTTATATGTTAAAAGGTTCAAAGAAATAAAAGTCATTTGAGCATTCTGCAGTGAAATTATAGTTTTATTAGAAAGTATTATAGAAGAAAGTATATTTTGAATAACATCATGGTAGTTGAGGGAAAGAGAGCAAAGCTTTGGTGAAAAAAATGAGGTAAAACTTGTTTACCGTCTTTGCATTACAGTTGCCACAGTTTTAGAACCTTAAGGGATTGTGTGGCCCATGTTTCCCATCTTTACATAATTATGATAAACAGCATTTTATACACCCTCGAAAATTGGAATGAAAAACATATTTAGAACTTGTAATATGTAGTGGGGTAGTCATCAGAAAGAGATGGGTTCTTCTTTTAAAATTTTATTTGGAGCTTAGAGTGCCCTCTGAGCTGAATTAAAACTTAGGAGTCAACCCTAACACCTGAGCATAAATTTATAACTATTTCCAGAGATGTATTAAAAGTCATAGCATGCACCTAACTTTGAATAGGCAATGTGGGTGGAAAGAGTAGGCAGAGATTTTCAACAAGATTTAATTGTCCTTAACCTCTGAATATGTAATTACATAATTCAGTATGATGAACTTTCATTTTTAGACTTCTGTGGTGGGAATCATTGATGCTTCATAGTTATGTGAAAAACAGTAATAATTCTGTTTTTTATTATTCCAAATCATGATCTCCTAAATATATGCGAATTTCTTAGCCTGATTATTAGTGAATCATCTTCATTGGTACATTATGCAAATTTGAACTAAGAATGTCATTATGAAGAAAAACACTTAAAATGTGGCACCAGTACAGTTATTTAAAAAGAAAATGCCAATAAAATATTAATACAATTTTGCCTATATGGATGAGAAAAGAGAAAAAAAATGGAAATGTTTAGTGATTTTGCTTTTAAAGGCATATTCTAGGTGGAGGTAATAATACAAATGGGTGACATAGTTGGTCTGATGAGGTTTATTGAATAGTAACTGTAAAGTGAGAATTTGATTGGACTTATCCTGCTGTTAGGCATATGGATGATTATTTTTCATTTAAAATATTAAAATAATTTTAACAGTTCTTACTGTTTTGCATAGTCAATAGTTTTTATATTTATGCAAATATGTGCCACTTTCAAATGTCTTTCTTTCAGCCTCAACTCTCAGACCTCCCATTTGGGATCACTTCATTTTTGTCTGAAGAAAGATAGCTCTTCTTTAGACTTTCTGTTGGCGAGAATCTATTATCAGCAAACTCTGCTCTTGCTTGCCTGAAAATGCCTTTATTTTTGTGGCATTCCTGAAAGACCTTTTCACTGGTTGTTGAATTGTAGACTGACAGTCATTTTCTTTTAGCCCATGGAGGATATTATTCCACTGCCTTTTGGTTTCTATTGTTACTGATGAAAAGTCAGTTATCAGACACTTTTGAGAATAATCTCTATTTTTTTCCTCTGCTACTTTTATCGCTTTCTTTTCTGTTTTTTTTTTTTTTTTTTTTGGTGTTCTATAGTGTCACTATAATGTATCTAAATATGCATTTATTATTCTTTAAATTGCTTGGGATTTGAGAGACTTTTTAGGATTGTGGGTTGGAGTCTTTCATCAGTTCTGGAAATTCTCATCCATTAATTGTCAAATATTGCCTCTACACAATATTCTCTTTCCTATTCTTCTGGAGCTATAATTCGAATTAGTTTAGATTTTCTCATAATGTCTTCCATATCAATTAACATCTCTTTTATATTTTTCTATTGCATTTGGGATAATTTCATCATCTCTGTCTCCTAGTTCCCTAGATCATACTTCTGCTCTGTCAAATAGACTAGTAAACTTGCCCACTGACAATTAAACTTGTCAATTTTTTCCAAATATCTGCAGTCTTTTTTTATAGTTTCTTCTCTGTACATATTTTCAAGCTTGTTTTTATTTTTTATTCATGTTTTATATGTAGAGTACATCATGAGAAATGCCAGGCTGGATGAAGCACAAGTTGGAATCAAGACTGCCAGAAGAAATATCAGTAACCTCAGATATGCAGCTGATACTGCCCTTAAGGGAAAAAGTGAAGAGGAACTAAAGAGCCTCTTCATGAAGGTGAGAGAGGAGATTGAAAAAACTGGCTTAAAACTCAATATTCAAAAAACAAATCATAGCATCTGGTCCCATCACTTCATGGTAAATAGATGGGAAAACAATGGAAACAGGGAGAGACTATTTTTCTGGGCTCCAAAATCACTGCAGATGGTGACTGCTGCCATGAAATTAAAAGATGCTTGCTCCTTGGAAGAAAAGCTATGACTAACCTAGACAGTGTATTGAAACGCAGAGACATTACTTTTTCAACAAAGGTCCATCTTGTCAAAGCTATGGTTTTTTCCAGTAGTCATATATGGTGTGAGAGTTGGACCATAAAGAAAGCTGAGCGCCAAAGAACTGATGCTTTTGAACTGTGGTGTTGGGAGAAGATTCTTGAGAGTCCCTTGGACTGTAAGGAGATCCAACCAGTCCATCTTAAAGGAAATCAGTCCTGAATATTCATCGGAAAGACTGACACTGAAGCTGAAACTCCAATACTTTGGCTACCTGATGCAAAGAGCCAACTCACTGGAAAAGACCCTGAGGCTGGGAAAGACTGAAGGCAGGAGAAGAGGAGGACAGAGGATGAGATGGTTGGATGGCATCACCAATGTACAGGACATGAACTTGGGCAAGTTCCGGGAGATGGTGAAGGACAGGAAAGCCTGGCGTGCTGCAGTCCTTGGGGTTGTGAAGAGTCGGACATGACTGAGCTACTGGACAATAGCAACAATATATTTTACAGTCTGTGGCTGGTAATTTCAGTAGTTGAAGCTGTTTTAAATCTGTTTCTGTTTAAGACAGTACCTTTTCTGTGTAGACTTGGGGATGGCTGTATATGCTATCATGGGGGAAGTTTATTTCTAGTACATATTTAAACTGAATGAATAATTCCTGGAACACTTTCTCTGTGTGTGTGTGTATGCCCATAGGGCAGGTCACAGCTTTTGTCTCTTATTAGATAAAGAAAATTGCATGTAAACTGGGTTTGGCAAATGTCCATAGGGTAAAAGCATGCTTTAGGATCTGCTCACCACTCTAGGTTTCTGCCTTCACTTAATTTCTTTGACCTAATAATTTCTTTTTTTTTTTTTTGACCTAATAATTTCTTTATTGCCAGTTAATAAATGAGATACCTAGTCCATAATATAGCCAAAAACAAAGCCCATGTTCTTCCTTAAAGTTTATTATCCAAACTTTCTTGGAGGGATATTTTCTTAAGATAAATAATAGTAAGCAGAAATGCTTAAAATCAATAGCAAATATTTTGCAAGCAAACCTGTAGATTTTATAGGTAGACTTTCTTTTTAATATAAATTTTATTTGAATCTTTATCAGATATCTGGCTGACTGTTTTGTAGATATCTATCATTTCATTTTATTAAGTAGAAGCTTACATATTGTTCTAGAGTGCATTTAGTCTTTGAACCACTAACCTGTTGGTTAAAATCCACTTTAGGTGATCTGAGAGGTTATGTTATATAACAATTTCAAAAATCTCTGTAATTTAGAACAAGAAATATTTATTTCTTCTTTCACATTTATAGCTGCTCCAGGGTATTGGTCAGGGTATTGCTCCAGGGTAAAGGTCAATTTCAGGTCTGCTCCAGGGCATTACTCCAGGGTAAAGGTCAATTTCAGGTCTGCTCCACGTATTTTCTCATTCTGAGACATTGCTTGGAACACGCTTTGCTCATGGTAGGCAGTTCAAGACTAATGGATTACATTAAAAATTAAAGAAGTTAGCATGTGTCCCATCTACTCACAAACAACTGACTAAAGCAAGTCACATGACCAAGAGTAATACTACAGTCCACTTCATAGACTTCAAGATAACGTCAAAAACTTTATCTATGTCTGAAATTGCTCTCAATCTTCTTTGAAAAATTAGGATTTTAACCTAAAAGCCTCATCAGCAGTCTTTGGCAAGATAAGTGTCTAAATGGAAGGCTAATAGAAAAAAGCTCAGACAGTAAAGAATCTCCTGCAATGCAGGAGACCTGGATTCAATCCCTGGGTCAGGAAGATCCCCTGGAAAAGGGAATGCTTACACACTCCAGTATTCTTGCCTGGGAAATGCCACGGACAGAGGAGCCTGGTGGGCTACAGTCCATGGGATCACAAAGAGTTGGACAGTACTGAGTGGCTAACATTTTCTTTCAAAGGAAAAACCAAAATAAAATAAAAAGAAAAAACCTAAACCCCTCAAGCCAAATCTCTCACATTCTACGTCAGAGTTTTCTATGGGAAAGATTATCATGCCTGTCAGTGCTTAAACTGATTTGAAAAAAGAAAACTTTTCATTCTTAGAAATGTATAATTAATTAAACATTAGGCAAAAGAGATGGATTCTCATTGGAGTTTAAATAGGATAGTTATAATAAAAAGTTTAAGTTTAAAACACTGTTCTTAAAATCATTTTAAGAGTAGCAAACGCAGGGCCTCTCTTAACACAGAAAATGGAAGCTACCGAATATTTTTCAGTTACAGTACAATATCACATATTACAGTTTCTGCTTATGTTATGATTACATTGAAAATGCAAGATTGAATGATTATTTCCTGAAACCCTAGAATATCAGATTTGAAAGGACCTAAAAAGCATATATTTTTCAACTGTAATGCATTGAGATGCCATTTTGCTGCCATCAATTGTGATGTATGTTAAAATCATTAGTCATTCACGACAAATAACTATTACTAGCAATAGTTAAAATACAGAAGATTATGAAAGATATACTTGAAATCAAACAGAACCCTGAGAAGACTTTCCAGGGACAGACCCTGGAATCCTCTCTCCCACTCTTGTTTATAGAAAAGTTTTAGCTTTCTCCAAATTCCAAAGAGCAGATTTAATCAGAGCACTGAGAAAATGCAGAAACAAAGGAAACTGGTCAAGCAGGACAACAGAATAGTTCAGCCATAAAACAAAGTCAAGGGCCTTTAGTTCCTCCTCGAGGGCTATAGATAATATCCCAAGCCATACCCTTGAGCTGTCTTGCAGATACTAAAATTTGCACCAGGTGGAAGAAGTTAACTGCTGACCTCCAGCACATAGAACCCAGACCGGTTGGACCAGAAAGATTATAATGTTGACTCTCAAATACCACCCTGTTTCCTCACCACCAATCAGAAGGATGTCCACAAACTGATCAGGCACCCTGAGACCCTCACCTTGCCTTTAAAAACCCTTCCCATCAGGGAGTTTGGGTCTTTTGAGCATGAGCTGCCTCTTCTCTTTGCTTGCCCCCACACTGGGCACCTTGCAAAAAACCCTGTACTTTCCTTCACCACAACTTGGTGTCAAGGAATGGCTTTACTGTGCACCAGTGAGGGGACACAAATTTGGTTCTGTGATATATTAATTATTTACACTTGTCTTCCCTATTACATCTTCATTTTCACTTATGTGCATTCTGGGTGGGTGTGTGGGTGTGTGTGTGTGAGAGAGAGAGAGAGAGGAGTTACAGCTAGTTTGAAAACAATTTGCATAATCCTGGGTACACCATGACTATTTGTTTCAAATGTGAACATCATCCATTGGAAAAAAAGATTGCATATCATTCCTTAAAGAGCATGTAGTCCAACTCCCTTTTATCAGAACTTGAAATGCAGAGAGTAACTTATCTAGTTGCATATCTAATAAATCTAAGCGTCCTTGATTCCAGTACAGTGCTTTCCATTTCAATAAATGATTTTATTTTCAACAGCCAGTGTAAGAAATGGTTGTCTGAGGAGGCCTTACAAATAAACATGAAAAGAAGAGACTTGAAAGGCAAAGGAGCAAAGAAAAGATATACTCATTTGAATTCAGAGTTTCAAAGAAGAGCAAGGAGAGATAAGAAAGCCTTTCTCAGTGATCAATGCAAACAAATAGAGGAAAACAATAGAATGGAAAAGACTAGAGATTTCTTCAAGAAAATTAGATACCAAGGGAAATTTCATGCAAAGATGGGCACAATAAAGGACAGAAACGGTATGGACCTAACAGAAGCAGAAGATATTAAGAAGAGGTGGCAAGAATACACAGAACTATACAAAAAAGATCTTCACCACCCAGATAATCACAATGGTGTGACCACTCACCTAGAGCCAGACATCCTGGAATGTGAAGTCAAGTGGGCCTTAGGAAGCATCACTATGAACAAAGCTAGTGGAGGTGATGGAATTCCAGCTGAGATATTTCAAATCCTAAAAGATGATGCTGTGAAAGTGCTACACTCAATATGCCAGCAAGTTTGGAAACTCAGTAGTGGCCACATGACTGAAAAAGGTCAGTTTTCATTCCAATACCAAAAAAAGGCAACGCCAAAGAATGTTCAAACTACCGCACAATTGTACTCATCTCACATGCTAGCAAAATAATATTCATTATTCTCCAAGCCAGGCTTCAATAGTATGTGAACTGTGAGCTTTCAGATGTTCAAGTTGGATTTAGAAAAGGACGAGGAATCAGAGATCAAATTGCCAACATCTGTTGGATCATTGAAACAGCAAGAAGTTCCAGAAAAACATCTATTTCTGCTTTATTGACTGCCAAAGCCTTTGACTGTGTGGATCACAGCAAACTGTGGAAAATTCTTAAAGAGATAGGAATACCAGACCACCTGAGCTGCCTCTTGAGAAATCTGTATGCAGGTCAGGAAGCAACAGCTGGAACTGGATATGGAACAACAGGCTGATTCCAAATGAGGAAGGGAGTCCGTCAAGGCTGTATATTGTCATGCTGCTTATTTAACTTATTTGCAGAGTACATCATGAGAAATGCTAGGCTGGATGAAGGACAAGCTGGAATCAAGATTGCCGGGAGAAATACCAATAACCTCAAATATGCAGATGACACCACCCTTATGGCAGAAAGCAAAGAAGAACTAAAGAGCCTCTTGGTGAAAGTGAAAGAGGAGAGTGAAAAAGTTGACTTAAAACTCAACATTCAGAAAACTAAGATCACAGCATCTGGGCCCATCACTTCATCACAAATAGATGGGGAAACAATGGAAACTGTGGCTGATTTTATTTTTTTGGACTCTAAAATCACTGCAGATGGTGACTGTAGCCATGAAATTAAAAGATGCTTGCTCCTTGGAAGACAAGTTTTGACCAACCTAGAGAGTATATTAAAAAGCAGAGTCATTACTTTGCTGACAAACGTCTGTCTAGTCAAAGCTATGGTTTTTCCAGTAGTCGTGTACCGATGTGAGAGTTGAACTATAAAGATCTGAGCACTGAAGAATGTGATGCTTTTGAACTGTGGTGTTTTAGGAGACTCTTGAGAGTCCATTGCACTGCAAGGAGATCCAACCAGTCAATTCTAAAGGAAATCAGTTCTGAATAATCATTTGAAGAACTGATGTTGAAGCTGAAACTCCAATACTTTGGCCACCTGATGGGAAGAATTGACTCATTGGAAAAGACCCTGATGCTGGGAAAGATTGAAGGCAGGAGGAGCAGAGGATGAATTGGTTGGATGGCATCACTGACTCAATGGACATGAGTTTGAGTAAACTTCAAGGGTTGGTGATGGACAGGAAAGCCTGGCATGCTGCAGTTCATGGGGTTGCAGAGTCCATGATTGAGCGACTCACTGAACTGAATTTACCTAGCCACACATCTAATTAACCTAAGTTTTATCGATTTCAGTACAGTGCTCTCCACTTCAATAAATGACTTTATTTTCAACAGCCAGTGTAAGAAAGTGGGGTTGAGGCAGAAGAGGACTAGACAAGGCAATTCATAGCCTACATCTAATCTTTAGTCTCAATTCCCAAAGTCAAGGAAAAGCCAAAGAGCCCAGATGGTATATTTTGCACCTTCAATGCTCTGGGAACATTCTTCTTGAAATCTTGTTGTTGTTGTTTTGTCCTTAAGTTGTGTTCTACACTTTGTGACCCCATGGACTGTAGCCCACACGGCTCCTCTGTCCATGGGGTTTCCCAGGCAAGAACATTGGAGTGGGTTGCCATTTTCTTCTCCAGGGGATCTTCCTCCGGACCCAGGGATCGAACACCTTTCTACAGCTTGGCAGGCTGATTTCTTACTGCTGAGCCACCAGGAAAGTCCATAGATTTTGAAATCTATCTGACTGCAACTCAGAATAAGAAACACAGTTTAAATCCTAACACAGGTCATAGGCACCCTCCTCCATAACAGAAACAAAACTTTCAGAATCCTTGCTCTTGTTATATATACTTTGATCTTTTATTTTAGATTCCATTCTAGCCTGTCATTAGAAAGTAAAATAGACTTTTGAATCAGTTCAAACACCCCTGCTCTAGAAAATAGAAGACAGGCTTCAATCTGCTCACAAACTCCAAAATTACTAGCTTTGCTGAAACCGTGTCATTCAGAATACTAAACTTCCCTCATGTGTATCTGAACCACAACTATGATCTCTTGAGACTTCAGAACAGAACCTACAGAATCTTTTCCTCATTGGAACACCACTTCATTGTAATATCTCATAGATTCTAAGACTCATTGTTTTTCACGTTTTAACATCTCCGAGTTTAAGATGCATCTTTAAAAAAGCAATGGCATGGCACAGTTTAATTGGCAAAGTTTCTTTTCTTTCTTTGGTAACATGAAATAATGGTGAGTCTTAAATTCCATGATTTTTTAGAGTTTCTATGAAATATTTTAGTAATAAGGATTATATAGGCCAAACTCTTCTGCTCATTCAATTCAAAGTATTCAGCTGATCAGAATGTTTTTTGACCTTTTAAGAAAAGGTAATGAGATGAGAATCATGTAAGAAAAGAACTTAGTTCTGGGTTAGAAGGAAAAATGAGTTACAAACTGAGTTTACTTATTAGAGAAAGCTTTTTCATGTGCCTTCATTGTTAACAGGATTTGATTATGATCTTTCTGCTTTTCTACCACCCTTATTTTTGTATTGTTACTGTCTTTTGGTCACTGACACTTTACTCTTCCTCTCATTACCGGGTTGAAGGGCGAGTTCCTTGGATTCTGGTTAAAAGGGAAGGCAAAAGATTGTGTCCAAAAGTTAATGTACCTGAAAAAAAAAATCAAGAATTAGGCTTTATTTTAAAAATGGAATGAATCGTGAAATTCCTGTGTATCTGTTTAAATAGTCACCAACCTAACACATTGTAAAACTTAATGACTGTAAAACTGGCACGAAGGATCCCGAACAGGACTAGGAACCAAAATAACTTTGCTAAGCTATTTTCATCTCAGCATGAAAGAAATGCACCATCCTCTCCTCAAAAATAAAAATCTCTAATGAAGAAAACAGTACATTAAATGCCACAACTGACGTGCTACTAGAAATAGGAAGAAGCAGTTACTGCTTCCCAAGGCAGATACCACGATGCTTTCTGTTTTCCTTTGCTTGGCTAAAACTTTAGGCAAGCCCCAGGCTGGGGAGGTGGGGGGACCCTGAGTCCTACCCGGGAGCTCTACCGGACAGTCTCCTTAGTTTAGGCAGGGCCCTGCACGACCGGTCCCAAAGGCCTCGCCTCAACAGGCGCGGAGCGGGCGGGTGGGTTCGCCTCCCGAGACCGCCCCAGGGTGTGCAGAGGAGTTTTCGGCCGCGATAAGACTCCGCCCGAACCAGGTGTTGACAGTTACTGCCGCGCGGCCGACGCCGGCCCAGCTGGAGAGGCGTCTTCGTCCCCGCCTCCGCGCGTCGTCACGTGACGGGAAGGGGGCGTGACCCGAGTCCGCCAGCAGGGGGCGGGGCCGGGGCGGTCCTCGAGTGTGAAGGAGCTCGGCGGCTCCGGAGGCCCAGAGCGGCGGCGGCACGGCCGATGACTGCATCAGTCCGCGACGCGTTCCCGGGCGGGCGGCGGTGGTAGCGGCAGCCCCAGTGGCTGCAGCGATTGCTGTCGCCGGCGCGGTAGCCGCTGCCGGTAGCCCGCAGACAGGGGGCGGGGGGGCCCGCCCGGGCCGGCAGACCGTAGGGCCGGAGTTCCCGCCCTCTTTGCGGGCCGAGCGGGCACTGCCTCCTCGGCCGCGAGGCAGCGCCCTTGGACTGGGCTCGCGCCCCAGCTGCCGCCAGCGACTGCGGCCGAGAGAAGTTGGGGTCCGACTGGACGCGTGCGGGGCCCCACAGGAACCGACCGCCCGCGCCCCGCCTCTCCGGGGGCTCCGCACCGGTGAGTGTAGCGCGGGTCTCTGTCCGCAGGCTCCGGGCGGCGGCACCCCTGCCTCCCACGTTCTGCGCTCGGGCCGGCGTGGACTGCGGGCACCCCGCGCCGGGGAGGTTTCCTTTGATCCCCGTGTCCCCTCTTGGAGTGGGACATTCCAAAGGCTGGCGAGGATGGAGTGCTTTGGGGCCCACGGTGAGTTTAGTCTGCAACCTCACAAAGCCGCAGCAGGGGCAGGGCGCCGGTACCGTCTTTTGGACGGCCCCGAGTGTCGGCCCCCGCCCGAAGTTTGCATGGGCGGACGGCGGGGTCTCTCCGGAAGCCCTGGCGCCGGGGAGAGTGGCGCTTTGTCACTTGAGGCAGTTCGGGCGAGGCTCCCGTTTTCCTGTGACAGCCCCGGAGGAGGGCTGTGGCGCGCACCGCAGACCGCGCCCGCCCCGGGAGAGCCGAGTGCCACGGCGTTGTTCCTCTAAACCTCAGTTCCTGTGGCCTTCTTGTAGCGTAGGAGGAAGGCGAAGCCTCTGCTGCACTTGTACATTTAGTCTTTGTGTCTGAGCCCTTTCTGGAGAATGGAATCGGGTTCCAAGAAGCTTTACAAAGAGCCTGCCTTTGGTTCTTTGAGCCATCAATTCAAGACCGGCCCAGCCGAAGCAACAGTATATGCAGATTTTCCATTCACAAAAGTCACTCGACACTCTTTATGAGAGACATCTGCGATTGGGGAACATACCTAATTTAATTTTCTCTAAATACTGCCTGAAAAATAGGTAACTTGGGCTCCTACTTAAATAGATGGAGAAATTTACCCGACTGATATTATATGCATATTTACTTTAAACAATTTGATGAAGTGTTTGTCTTTCTGATGCTGGAAGATGTAAATGACTTCTAAGTAGTATTACATTGCACTGTATATGATAGGGTTATTCGTTTTTAATTAACTTTCTCTGAAACTTAGCTTCAAATTAGAGCCACTGTTGGTCTTTTCAAAAATAATTATTGAAAAGTTTTTTTTTTTTTTTTGCCTTCCTTAAGATTCCAAGGATTGTGAATTCTTTGTTAGGTTTCCTTCTATCTCAAGCAATGTTATCTAAACTTGATCAAGCGGAGAGACTAGGGTGAATTTCTGTGCTTGTTCGAACCTGTTTTGCAGTGAAAATTTTAAGGTCCTGCTGGCTTTATGAAACAGGTTAGAGAAGGAAGAGTGTCCTCTATTATAGCTAATTGAAAATATTTTAACCCCCCCCCCCTTTTTCTTCTTTTTTCATTAGTAACTGTGTGTGGAATGACCAACATGTCTGTTCAAAGTAATGGAAAAGGGGATAGATGAAACATAAGAACTACTTTTTAGGTCTTTAATTATGGAGCTTAAGTTGTGTTCAAACTCCATGTGAACCGTTTGAGCTACAATACATTGTACACAGGTGCTTAGAAGGGCCTGTTTAATTAAACATGGTCATGGTTTATTTCTCTTTTATTGAATCATAATATTTGTTGTAGTTGTGATCTGTGAAAAGGTTTTTCACAGGTTTTTTTTTTTTTTCCAGTTAGACTATTATGACCTTTTAGAGGCAATCAAATGTTTCTTACAAAGCATTTATGGTACCTGTAAATTTGGTAATATCTAGATTTTAGGTTTCTTTTGAGTTGAAAAAGCCATAAAAGATAGCTAAGAAACAAATAATACAACTCTGTGTAATGGAATTATGCTTTAGTTTTGATTTAAGAAAAAAGTGGTAAAGTTGTGAATTTACAAAGTTTGCATTATAAAAACATCTCTCTTTTTAAGGAATTAATTGCATAATTTCTCTAATGAGTGTCCTTGGTACATTTAAACTTGGTTTATAAATAATCCTTCAAGAGCAGATCATTTGAATTGAAGCAGGAAATGACAAAATAAAGAAGTGATACTTAGAGTTTTCTAATATTATTTTGGAAATTCTTTATCTTTTAAATAATAATTGATATTTATAATTATAAATATTATAAATATATAATATACTATATAAATTATAAATATATAATAATTATTAATAATAAATCTCTATCTTTTTAATAATACTTGAAGTATTATATTTTAATATTTGCATCATAATATCCAAAGCTGAAAACTTTTATCGCAATGATCTTGGAGCATTGAGGAATTAAAAAGGTCCTATCTTATGAATATGACCTACAAATAATACATAAATGCAACTTGAATTAAGTCTCTGATTACTTCACTAATGAAGGTGGCTGTAGGCAGGGAAATTGAAGTAGTTTCCTTGTGGTTTGAACACAGAAAGAGCTATCTGGACTAATGTGTGAAGATTTCATATCAGTGTTTTCTTTTGGAAACCTCTGAAAGACTTTAGATCTATCCTTCCTTCCATCTTGGTCCTCACCCTCTCATACATCCTCTCAAAGGCATGAAATTGAAGATCTCATCTGGAACACTTGATAGAAGGATTTTTCCTCCCTGAAGAATGTTACCAAGTTTGCAAGGAGAGAGCTTTCTCCCAAGACCTTGTAGGAAGGAGTTCTTGTCCTGAAACATCATACTCTTCTACCCATTGTTAATTTTTGTTGTTAAAGCTGGAAACAATGTAAACTGTCTGTGATAGCAAGAACCATTGAAGTTCCAAATGCTTAAGAGTTACTGAATGAAAAAATGTGGTTCCAGATATTTGACTGGAAAACAAAGAGGAGTATGTGATAATATAATCCAGATTAGATACAAGGAAGGAGGTGACAAAAATGATGTAGGTGTCGAAGAAGGGAGGCGACTCATTTCATCTGGGGAACTTTCTTGGAAGAGGTGATTTTTCATTTAAGTCTTGACTGAAAGCGGTGTATCTGATGATAAGCAGATGTTCTAAGGGGTAGACAGCTTGAACCAAAGCATTTAAATTGGACTGGGTGGTCATGCCAGATTAAACACAGTGAGTCTTTCTTGGTAACATGAAGAATTTTTCTTCTTCCCTCTAACTGTTACCTCTCCTTGATAAAAAGTGCTGAAATTTAGAGGTCCTGAGTTTTGGAAGTGGCAATGGTAGAGTGAAAGCAGGATCATTGATCTGGAGATTGGAAAACTTGATGGGATTTCTGACTGCATTTTATACAAGAAATTAGGCTTCCTTGATAGCTCAGTTGATAAAGAATCTGCCTGCAATGGAGGAGACCAGGGTTCAATTCCTGGGTCTGGAAGATCTGCTGGAGAAGGGATAGGCTACCCACTCCAGTATTCTTGGGCTTCCCTTGTGGCTCAGCTGGACAAGAATCTGCCCACAGTGCAGGAGACCTGGGCTGGATCCCTGGGTTGGGAAGATACCCTGGAGAAGGGAAAGGCTACCCTCTCCAGTATTCTGGTTTGGAGAATTCCATGTACTGTATGGTCCATGGGGTTGCAAAGAATCAGACACTACTGAGCGACTTTCACTTTGTATAAGAAAGCTAGGTGAACCACTGGGCCTTAGCTTTCTCATTTGTAAAAGGAGAATAATAATCCTTATTCACATAAGGATTTTGGGAATTCACATGGTTTTTTGGGGAAATGGGATTACAAAATGTATGTCAAAGTGCCTATTTTGGTATTTTTCCCCCCCAAACTTGAAACTTTTTATTTTGTATTGGGATTTATCTGAACAATGTTGTGGTAGTTTCAGGTGAACATCAAAGGGACTGAGCTATGCATATACACGTATCCATTCTCCCTGAAACTGCCCCCCGCTCAGCCCAAAAGTGCCTATTTCAGTACTAACACATAGGAGAAATCAAAAGTTAAATTACTTAAAACATTTCTTTGTCATTAGAGCTTTAAAAAATATTTTGATGTATTTATCACAGACTCTGATATCTACTTATATTTGCACTGTCCCATTGTGTTACCTTTAAATTTACCAGTATCTAAATTCTAGATACTTAATTTTCTTTCAGTCAAGCATAATGTTTTCTGATAGAAATGAGACTGAATTGAGTTACTTCTTAATGTTACAAACCACAGGGAATGTTAGATACCTCAAATTTGTAAAGCTTTAAGGGATATGTGTTACTGAAAAATCTGAGGCTTTAGGCTTTCTTTACAGAATTTGTTTTTGAAGAAATTGTGCTTGCCTGTCAGGCAATCTGTCTATTCACTGTTGTGAAAAACAAACAAAAAAGTACATTTTCCTGCTATTACAGGAAAAAAAATTACTGAAAATGTCATCTGTATGTTTTTAGTGATCTGAGTGACTGTAAACCATGAAGAGTCTCTCTCTGCTGTGTTTTAGTTTAGAATTCAGTATTTTGTGAGCAGTCTTATAGACTTCTGCATCATTTCTTATCTAAACTTTTTGCTCTAATAGCTGTGTATTCTTTCATGAATCTCAAACTTTCATTATACTTTGTGAACTCTTTGCAGTGTTTAAATTCATAAGGCAGGCTGTCCTTTGTATAATATTTGAAAGGGAATTGTATTATGAAAGGGCCAAAAAGAGTCTTGAATCTTCAAACAATAAGCCAGTTACCTACCATCTTCCATATTCACAAAGGACTGGGGGAAAAAAAAGGAGGAAACATTTTTTGAACTTGAAGACTTTTCAAAAAGGGAACTCTTAAATTCAGGGTTGTTAAAAACACGATAGATTCAGAGGGAGATTGAGAGTTCCTGAAGGTGTCTTAGTAGGAGTGATTGGTCATAATAATGATAGTAACTGATATGTGTTGAGTACTAACTGTGTATCAGGTGCTTGACATACGTACTTGACTGTGATCCCCTTCTCTCCAAATCAGGCTATTTTCTTGTCCCTTTTTAAACCTCTGCCACTGAGAGATTAAGTAGTAGGCTGGGGAGCCAGGATTTGGACTAACCCTGAGTCACAGGGAGGGTAAGTAGCAGGTGGTGGAACTTGCCAAAAGGATTTGAATTCAAGGTTTAACCTGACTTTTCACATCAGAACCTGACCTTTTAGCCATCGCATTATACTGCCTTGTGTAGTTTATTGGAAGTTGCCCCTTGTGTCAGGTCTTGACCTTTATGATCTTTCTCAGTCTATTTTGACTTCATGATTTGATGAAAATACAGTTTGTAATAAGATTACCTTGATTTGCTTTATTTAATGTGTATTTGAATGACATCCTTTATTTTATGTGGAGTAAAGCAAATAATTCATTATTGTTTGTTCAGTTGCGATTTCCTTACTCGGAAATTGTAGACTGAACTGGAATTGTATTTTAAGGTGATTTGTTGCAATTTTAAAAATTCATACTTTTTCTTTAAAGAGTAAAACTAATGCACAGAATTGGTATGAGTGGGTTATTATGAGTGGTATTTATGGCAGATTTACAAATCTGCATAATTAAAATAATCCTTTTGAAATGTCCACTGTTAAAATAATTTTTTTGGCTGCCAAATGCCACTATTAGCAGGAGAAACAATAGAGTGGGAAAGACTAGAGATCTCTTCAAGAAACTTGAAGAACCAAGGGAACATTTCATGCAAGGATGGGCTCAATAAAGGACAGAAACGGTATGGATCTGACAGAGCAGAAGATACTAAGAAAAGGTGGCAAGAATACACAGAAGAACTAAGCAAAAAAGATCTTCACGACCCAGATGACCACGATGGTGTGATCACTCACCAGAGCCAGACATCCTGGAGTCCGAAGTCAAGTGGGCCTTAGGAAGCATCACTATGAGCAAAGTTAGTGGAGGTGATGGAATTCTAGCTGAGATATTTCAAATCCTAAACAATGATGCCGATAAAGTGCTGCACTCAATATGCCAATAAATTTGGAAAATTCAGCAGTGGCCACAGGACTGAAAAAGGTCAGTTTTCACTCCAACCCCAAAGAAAGGCAATGCCAAAGAATGCTCAAACTACTGCGCAGTTGCACTCATCTCACATGCTAGCAAAATAATGCTCAAAATTCTCCACCCAGGCTTCAATATTATGTGAACTGAGAACTTGCAGATGTTGAAGCTGGATTTAGAAAAGGCAGAGGAACCAGAGATCAAATTGCCAACGTCTGTTGGATCATCGAAAAAGCAAAGAGACTTCCAGAAAAACATCTATTTCTGCTTTATTGACTATGCTAAAGCCTTTGACTGTGTGGATCACAACAAACTGTGGAAAATTCTGAAAGAGATGGGAATACCAGGCCACCTGACCTGCCTCTTGAGAAATCTGTATGCAGGTCAGGAAGCAACAGGTAGAAATGGACACGGAACAACAGACTGGTTCCAAATAGGAAAAGGAGTACCTTAAGGCTGTATATTGTCACCCGGCTTATTTAACTTATATGCAGAGTACAGAATGAGAGACACTGGGCTGGATGAAGCACAAGCTGGAATCAAGATTGGTAGGAAAATTATCAATAACTTCAGATATGCAGATGACACCACCCTTAAGGCAGAAAGTGAAGAGGGACTGAAGAGCCTCTTGATGAAAGTGAAAGAGGAGAGTGAAAAGCTGGCTTAAAGCTCAACATTCAGAAAACTAAGATCATGGCATCCATGGTCCCATCACTTCATGGCAAATAGGTGAGGAAACAGTGGAAACAGACAAACTTTATTTTGGGGGCTCCAAAATCACTGCAGATGGTGACTGTAGCCATGAAATTAAAAGACACTTGCTCCTTGGAAGAAAAGCTATGACCAACCTAGACAACATATTAAAAAGCAGAGACATTACTTTGCTGACAAAGGTTATCTTGTCAAAGCTATGGGTTTTCCAGTAGTCATGTATGGATGTGAGAGTTGGACCATAAAGAAAGCTGAGCACCGAAAAATTGATGCTTTTGAACTGTGGTGTTGGAGAAGACTCTTGAGAGTCCCTTGGACTGCAAGGAGATCCAACCAGTCCATCCTAAAGGAGATCAGTCCTGAGTGTTCATTGGGAGGACTGATGATGAAGCTGAAACTCCAATACTTTGGCCACCTGATGCGAAGAACTGACTTGGAAAAGACTCTGATGCTGGGAAAGATTGAAGGCGGGAGGAGAAGGGGATGACAAAGGATGAGCTGGTTGGATGGCATCACCGACTCAATGGACATGAGTTTGAGTAAGCTCCGGAAGTTGGTGATGGACAGGGAGGCCTGATGTGCTGCAGTCCATGGGGTCACAAAGAGTCAGAAATGACTGAGCGACTGAACTGAACTGAGTTTATCAGATTACAAAGCTTTTTACAAAGAAGGCTCATACTCCAGTGAAAATTATGAAATATGTGTAAGTGCATTTTGATGGGGTGAAGGTATGGTATTTGATTGATACAAAAGTCACTGTGACTTCTGACGATGAATTTTAAATTATTATTATTAGGCTCAAACACATCTTTTTTTAATCAAAATAGGAACCATTACAGTCAGCACATTTTTGCCAATGAGAAATAAGTTTTCTTATTCCTGTAGCATAAAAATCCATGCTTTGGGATTCAGTGAACACTTTGAAAGCTTTTGCTGCCTCCTGCTGGTTGTGGGAGCATTTTGCCTGCAAAGAGTGGTCGTTTGGTGAGAAGTCAGGGGAATATGGAAGATGAGGCAAAATTTGGTAGCCTAATTCATTCAACTTTTGAACCGTTGGTTGTGCAACGTGCAATCTGGATTTGTCTTGGAGAAGAGTTGAGCCCATTCTGTTGACCATTGCAGACTGCAGGCATTGCAATTTTCGATTCATCTCATTGATTTGCTGAGCATGCTTCTCAGATGTGGTAGTTTCTCTGGGATTCAGAAAGGCATATCAGACAGGCAGCAGACCAGCCAACAGTGAACCATGACCTTTTTTTGATGCAGGTTTGACTTTCGGAAGTGCTCTGGAGCTGCTTCTCAATCCAACCACTGAGCTGATTAGTGCCGGTTTTACGCAGTCCACTTGTCATCGCATGTCACAATCCAGGCGAGAAATGGTGTGGTGGTGTTGCATAGAATAAGAGAAGATGACACTTCAAAATGGTGATTTTTTAAATTTTTGGTCAGCTCACGAGGCACCCACTTATCGAGCTCTTTCACCTTTCCAGTTTGCTTCAGATGCCAAATGACGGTAGAATGGTTCATGTTGCGTTCTTGGCAATTTCTAGTGTCGTTGTGAGAGGGTCATTTTCGATGATGACTCGACTGGTTGTTGTCAACTTCTGGTGGCTAGCCAGTCTGCTCATCTTCAAGGCTCTCTTCTCTTTTGTAAAACTTCTTGGACAACCACTGCACTGTATGTTAGCAGTTCCTGGGCCAAATGCGTTGTTGATGCTGCGAATTGTCTCTGCTGCTTTATGACCCATTTTGACCTCAAATAAAAAATTGGTTGAATTTGCTTTTTGTCTAACATCATTTCTATAGTCTAAAATAGATATAAAATAAACAGCAAGTAATAAATCATCAACCAGAAAACATAAAGTGAGAAATTTGCGTTAAAACAATGTATAACATAGCCACATTTATTTGAGAACATGTTCCAATATCAAACAGCAGAGTTCAACAATGCAAAACTGCAATTACTTTTGCACCCACCTCATAGGTTTGGGGAGACATAGTCCAGCCCATGTAACACTTTTGTATGTTATTCATTCGTGGTACAAAATATGTTATTATTTTGAATGAGTAATGAGGTGAGGGGACTTCCCTGGTGGTCCAGTGGCTGGGACTCCTTGCTTCCAGTGCAGGGAGCCCAGGTTCAATCCCTGATCGGGGAACTGGATCCCACGTACCCCAGCTGGGAGTTCTCATGCTGCAGCTGAAGATCCCACATGCCGCAACTGAGACCTGGAGCAGCCAAATAAATAAATATTTATCTTTTAAAAAAAGAATAAGGAGGTGGGATTTCTTGGACGTGAAGACACAGGTACACTCTTAAGTGGAGAGTAGGGTGAGGCGCTTCTGAGGATGAGTTTTGCTTACTGTATAATTTTGCCTGTTGTTTTGACTATAATAACATTTAAGATCAACAGTCCAGAAGCAGAGAAAAACAGTGCTGTGCATCATAGTGGGGGGTTTGTAATAGTTCCCTAGGCTGTTTTGCAAGGTGTGAATGCTTTATAAATACGCATTAATGATCATGAAAGGACTTTCTTACTACCTAATATTTTAGAAATCTAGAGAGGCAGACTAGCACAGGCTCTGGAGTCAGCCCGCTTCATGCAGAACCTCCACAGCCGTGCACCCAGCTTGTTGCCTTGTCCTGACCCTCTGTGACACGAGAGTGCTGCAGGAGAAGACGGTGGTGTCTTCAGGCAAAGCAAGACCTGGAGAGCCGCCCTGTGAGTTTCCTGTTTTTCTTACGTGGTGTGAAAGAGACCTGGAGTTCTCACAGAATCCAAGTGTAGGAAATAGAGGTTAGCGGAGTGAGAGCCAGCCCGCCTGTCCTGCAGGGACTGTTGTGAGCGGAAGAACAGCTAGATCCTAGAGGCTGTGGCGAGGGCGGCTGTGGCCGGGTCAGCTCAGCGCTCCCCGGAGTTTGTGCTCTAGCTTTAGTTCAGTGAACACTGGGAGTGGCTGCTCCCCAGGAACACACTTGTCGTCATCCTCTCGTCTGCATCGCAGTGGGACCGGATGACGGGTTTTCACCAGGGGAACATGCATGGACGTTTTGTGTGGGCACTTCTGAGTGGAGGTGCGAGAAGAGCAGCTGTCTTTCTCTGCCTTCTCTTCTCCAGTCCAAGGGCCAGATGCCCAGGGTAGAACCTGAGGCTAGGAAGATCTCAAGCCCCTGGATCACCCGGTGGAAGAAGGCTGTGCGCCAGACAGCGGCACTCGCGATGCACTGTGTCATTGCAGTGAGGCAGTTTGAGGGTTGTTGTAGGCAGCTAGTGTGGCCTTAACGCTAAGCACGGGCTGCGAGGAGGAGGTAGCTGAGGCCCTAAGAATGTCCATACCAGCAGGAGCTGAGGTGGGGCCCAGTCAGCAGGCCCACGGGATGCTGTTGGAGCATCCTCATCAGTGGGTGCCACTGTGACCCTATCAAACCTCAAAGGCTGATGAGGACCCGGAGGGCAGTCCATGGGTCCACATTCAGACCAATCATGACACTCCCACAGCAGCTTTCCTCTACATCCAGATACTGTCATCAGAATAAGGAACACAGAAACTATAAGCGTTTTTCTATAGAAGGCTGAAGAGTTCCCGTGAAACAGGGTTTCTCCAGCTTGGCTTTGTGGGCATATTGGGCTGGATGATGCTGTCCTGTACATTGTAGACTGTAGAATTGGGCATTCTATCGTCTACCTGTTAGACGCCAGTAGAATCTCCATTAGTGTACCACCAGAGTGTCTCTAAGATAGTGCCAGATGTCCCCTGGGGCAAATCACCCCCAGTGGAGAACTGCTCCCTCAAAAACTGGAGTTAACCTGGAAGAAATTTTAAATGGAAACAAACTTACCTTTAATTAAAGGGATTTTTCTCCCCTTGGAGATGGGTGGAGTTCATGGGGGAGGTTTGTTTATGAATATGCAACAGAGGAAGCTGTGTTGTTTTTATAAAATAGTTTCTATTGAATCTACACTTACACTAATTTATCAGCTTAGACATTGTCTGGATTTTCCACTTTTTCTTTCTTCCTTTCTTTTCTTTCTAGACTGGTAGCTACGGTTGTTATTGCCTAGCTAAACGCATTTCCCTCGCCCCCCCCCAACCCCAGCTGTCATGTCCATATGTCCATCTCTAAATGACAAAAACCAGTATATAGTTTTGATGCTAAGACTATGTAAATAATATGTAATGGTAGGCCAGGTAGTATGCTCAGATGATGACTTCTTTCCTACAGATTCTATTTAAGCAGCCCTTAGGCCACTTGAAGAAGAATATCTTGATACCATTATGGTGCTGTGGATTTTACTTTATCAGTTGTTGACAACCTAGCCATTGAATTAAAAACAGTGGACATGACATCTTATTTTCTTGATGTTTCTAAGTGCCTCCTTTTTGGGTATTGAATTCTTCTATCATAGTCTCCACCCTCTCCTCCCACCCACTCTACAGTACACTCCCTGTTGTATTGTGACCCTGTTTATGTGTCCTTGCCTGTAATTCAGCTTCAGTTTGAACTCGTTGCCTTTTAGGTCTCCTTTTGGAACTTCCTTTCACTGGCCTCTTGAATTGAGTCCATTCCATTACAGATGTTACTTTTTTACTATACTTGATCTTTTTTCTGGAGTACATCTTAAACTAACTTCCAAAAAAGTGTGTTTGAGGGGCAAAATTTCTAAAACATTCTATGTATAAAAATGTCTTTACTCTGTTTTCATATTTAACTGATAGTTCAGGTACAATCCTAAAGGAGATCAGTCCTGGGTGTTCATTGGAAGGACTGGTGCTGAAGCTGAAGCTCCAATACTTTGGCCACCTGATGCGAAGAACTGACTCATTGGGAAAGACCCTGATGCTGAGAAGGATTGAAGGCAGGAGGAGAAGGGGACGACAGAGGATGAGATGGTTGGATGGCATCACCGACTCAATGGACATGGGTTTGAGCAAGCTCTGGGAGTTGGTGATGGGCAGGGAGGCCTGGCGTGCTGCAGTCCACGGGGTCGCAAAGAGTCTGATACGACTGAGCTACTGAACTGGACTAATTGACTCTAGTACAATATTGTAGATTGCAAACTTTGAAAAGCAGTGCTCAGTTGTCTTCCAGCAGTTGGTTTGAAGTCAGATGCTGTCTAATTCCCTATCCTTTTAAGGTGATTTGTTCTTTATTCTGACTAAAAACTTTGAGGATATTCTCTATTTCATCTTTTTGCTGCAAACTCATGATGCGGAGTGCATGTTTTGTTTTGGTTATATTTGTTATAGGGACTCAATTCCCCATATTTGAATCAGATTGTTCAACTCTAAGAAATCCTCTTCTGTCTTTGATATTTTCTTCTCTTTGTTTTCTTGTTTGTTCTACAGTAGGCAGATGTTTTCTTGCTTGGACTGATCCTCATCTTATTTTTGCTTTCATATTTTGTGATTTTCTTAGCTCTGTGTTCAGGTGACTTTTTCTCCCCTAGTTTATTTGGCTGATTTTTTGAGGAGAGGGTAATCTACGAATTTTCTTGTTCTCTTTTTCTGCCATTCTTGCTTGATGTGTTAGTGCTCTCTTTAGTCTCAGAATATGCAGAGTAACATATTTTTAAAAGGCATTTTGTGTTTCCTCAAATATTTCCTTTTCCTGTCAGCTTTTATGTTTGTTTTTGTAATTTTTTTTTTCATACTTAGTTTTCCTTATATGCCTGGTTATTCTTAGTTGTCTCTTATTAATGTTTCAGAAAGAAGGACCAGCTTCCTGGTCTGGATATTCCCCTCCCACTCTGTTCCCTGGACTGTTTTCAGTATTAGGTTTTTTTCTTTGAATAGGAATTCTGGGCAAGGCACTTCATGGGCAGGACATTATTGGGTGGGGCCTATCTATTGGCAAGTGTTGCGTTAAGAGGGAGGGGAGCCAGGCCATGGGCCCTCAAAATTCCAGATTATTGTTCAGTCGTTCCTGACTCTTTGCGACCCCATGGACTGCAGCACCCCAGGCTTCCCTGTCCTTCACCATCTCCCGGAGCTTGCTCAAACTCATGTCTGTTAAGTCAGTGATGCCATCCAACCATCTCATCCTCTGTCGTCCCCTTCTCCTTCTGCCATCAGTTTTTCCCAGCGTCAGGATCTTTTCCAGTGAGTTGGCTCTTTGCATCAGGTGGCCAAAATATTGGAGCTTCAACCTCAGCATCAGTCCCTCCAATGAATACTCAGGATTGATTTCCTTTAGGATTGACTAGCTTGATATTCTTGCAGTCCAAGGCACTCTCAAGAGTCTTCTCCAACACCACAGTTCAAAAGCATCAATTCTTTGGTCCTCAGCCTTCTTTATGGTCCAACTATTACATCCATACATGACTACTGAAAAAACCATAGCCTTGACTAGATGGACCTTTGTCAGCAGAGTGATGTATCTGCTTTTCAGTATGCTGTCTAGGTTTGTCATAGCTTTTCTTCCAAGGAGCAAGTATCTTTTAATTTCATGGTTGCAGTCATCATCTGCAGTGATTTTGGAGCCCAAGAAAATAAAGTCTTGCACTGTTTCCATTGTTACCACATGGAAACAATGTTTTTTGCCATGATGTGATGGGACCAGATTCCATGATCCTAGTTTTTTGAATGTTGAGTTTTCAGCCAGTTTTCACTCTTCTCTTTGACCTTCATCAGTAGGCTCTTCAGTTCCTCTTTGCTTTCTGCCATAAAGTTGATGTCTTCTGCATATCTGAGGTAATTGATATTTCTCTCAGCAATCTTGATTCCAGCTTGTGCTTCATCCAGCCCAGCATTTCTCTGCATACAAGTTATGATGTACTCTGCATATAGGTTAAATAAGCAGGGTGATAATACACAGGTTAGAAACGTTTATTACTCTGTGCCAGCATCCCCTAGACAGGTATTCACTTTCTTTAGAGAAAGGCCGACTGTTGTTTTGCCAGGGAGTAAATGCCAGTTGTTTAGATGCTGCTTGGAGATGGGTGTTGGGAAATGGAGTTTTCCCTTAAACAGTCAGTCAGATAATAAAGAATTCTCCTATTTTTAGCCCCATTATTTATTCCCACCCTTTGCCGAACTATTTACTTTGCAATAATGCTTCTCTTGGATTCTATCAGATATATTGGTTCCCACCCTTTTATATAACTCTTATAGGATAGAAGGAGGCTGTGGCTTTCTCTGCTTGTTATATCAAGCAGTTTCATATCTATTTTCATCTTTCATAAGCTTGTTGACTTTTCTCTCTGTTCTGCTCATCTCCACTTGCGGTGTGTGTCTTATTTTTAATTGTATTATAATTTAAAGGTTTCTTTTGATTTACAGTTATTATAAAATACTGGCTTTGTTCCCTGTGTTGCACGGTACATCCTTGAGCCCTTCTTACACCTGGTAGTATGTACTCCCATTCCCTGACCCCTGTATTGCCCCATCTCTGCTGTTAATTTCTTTGCTTTTATTATTATTTTTCTGTATGAACTATTTTTATTTCAGTGGGATATCTGGAATAACTGGAGGGAAATTTTATATTTTATATTTTAATTTTATCATCTTTTGTTGGAGACCTTTCCTATCTTTTTTGTTGTTGTTGTTAACGCAGGTTTATTCATAAAAACTGTGATCATGATACTATATTGATACTTCTTCACTATTGATTAGTATAGATGTTTGTATCTTTCTGCAGGTTGGTCCTGACTTGTGGATGCTTTTTGAGTTCTTGTTTGCTTCTTAGTTTCTCTGTCTCCTCTCCTGTGGTCATCTGGCCCAGCCTGTACGTGTCATTATGATTCTCTTGCCACTTCTACTTTGTCCCTTGAAAACTGAATGAGCCCATTTAGAGTTGTGTGTAAAATAGCATCTTTTCTCTAGAGAATGATGTGTCGCCTGGAAGCCCAGGACTCCTGTTGCATTATATACTTATATTGCATTATATACTTCCTGTTTCTCAACTGTGTCAAGGCAGATGAGGTGTCACTCTTTTTCATTTGCTTCTCTGCCTTAATTGTGGTACCTACTTTGGTTCCTTAGTTACTGATATTTTTCTCTATTACCTTTCTTTCTCTTCTTCCTAATTATTTTTGGTACTTTAAATGTTGAGCTTAGATTGCCTAGGTGGTTCACTAATGCCATAATTTTCATCTCCTTCTTTCATTTTATACTCAGAAAAACTCCCCAGCATTGTTTAAATTCTGTACACTTTATTCTGGTTTTTATTTTCCAGTCTCCTTTCTGAAAGTTTTGGAGAACTTGGTGGATCATAGTGCGCGGTGAGCAAACGAACTGAAATGTCCCTGTCCCCACTTCCACGGCGCTGCCGTGCTTCCCTGTGACTTTTGCTCAGCCCTTCTCCCGCGGGACCTTCTCATTCCTTTTTCTCCAGCTGTGGCTGTGACTGCTGAGGTGTCTTTTATGATTGGACTCATAATGCTCTTGCCGTCAGAAGTTTATTTAATCCAGATTTTTAAAATGCTGACTACTTTGAAATTGAAATCCTGTCAGAAGGGTTGTGATTTGGAAGGCTTAAACGCCTAGATTTGGCCTGATTATGTAAGATCCTGTAGAACCTACACAGTACATGCTTATTTGAAATTTAAAGTAGCTTAGAAAAGAAATCGGCTCTTGTGTAGTTTCTTTATTTGCCTGCTGTAGGGGATATCAAAGTTGTAAATATTCCCTAATGCGGTTGATATTTATTCACTGATTATTTTGTGAACTTTATATTCTGTGGAACTCTTGGTTTTAGAACCCAGACGTTTGATTGGATCATGGTTATTTGTCTCTTGGTCTACCTTTTGCAGGTATTCTAAACATTTTCCGTTTTAGATACTTGTTATAATTGCTATCCTTCTTGCCTGGCTCATTATGGTATACTTTATTGCTTCTATTATGTGTATAGTTTTGGTATTTCTTCTCACTGTTCCTAAAGTTTTAAAATAGAATCTTTAGCATTATATGGATAGTACCTTGTTTTTCAGTTTGGGGAATTGTAGGTTTATTATCTTTGTTTTGTCAATTTCTGATTAGGGTGTAAGAATTTAAAAATAATACTCTGTCGGTACTGAGGAAGAATTCCTGTGTGCAGCCAGACTCATGCAGAGGCTGACTGCTTCACATGCTTCGTGTTTTAGCCAGCAGAATCTTACCTGCTTCTCTTTGGTGGCTTCTATTAATTTACAGTAGTAGTGATGAACCTCTTCAAGTTTGTAAGTTGCAATTAATCAGTCATACATTTTTGTGGCTGTGACACAAATTGAGTTTAATTAAATTCAGAAAATTATGCTTTTTTTTGGTATTCTCTAAGAATTTTTTTCCTTGTCACCATATTGACCAGTTTTCTTTTAGGAAGTCTTTCAATATGAGTTATTTACATAGTTTGTCTTTTTTGATAGTCATTTTTAATTGAAGTATTAAAAAATTTTGTTAATTCCCATAGATCCTTTTTGAATTGGCATGTAGAAGTGTAATTATGTATCTTGGTTGCCTTACATGATAAATTAAAGATGATGAGTAGTTTGGTTGTGGTAATTTATACCTTGAATTCAAAACCCAGAAACATCTAGGCCAGAGTTAGGCACTCAGACACTCATTTTTCTTTCATGCCCAAGGTAGAAAGCCATTCTTAGCTATATCAAATTGTGAAGAAATTGTTTTGGGGACTGAATAATAAAATCAGTAAGAAAAATTCCTTGAGGTTGTCCTGAATTAACTTTAGTCTTGCATTTCAAACTTTGATCCTTAATAAAGAACCCCCGCCTTTACGTATGGGTATGAATTTACTTGTAGGAAACTGGTGCAAGTCCGTTGGTTTATTATAGCCAGTTACCGTAATTAATGAGAAACACATTCACTTTTTTCTAGTATTATGATTTAAAACAAGGTTCATATTTTCCTTAGAAAAGAACCTTTTAGAAAACAGCAAATTCACATAGAATGAGGTAGTTATAGCTGTATTTTAAAATATCTAAGTTTAAAAATAAAGACTTAAAATCCAAAGGAGACATTTAATATATCAGGCTAAATTATTAATACATGGTGGCCAGTGACATATTTCCAAATACTGTCCTTAAGAGGCCTTGGTTTATTACTGTATCAGAAACCCTCTTTGAGACCCTGTGTCACAACCTCTGCAACCTAGCATTACAGACGCCAACTGATTGAGTAAACAGATACACTGGGAAAATAAAGAACCTGCCAGAAGTATTGTTGTTCCTGCTAAGTAACTTTCTGACCTTGGCAAAGACTTAGACTCTGTGGGTCTTAGGAAAATGGAGGGTTGGAATAGATAGCCTCTTAGGTTCTTTTGAGAGTTCCTTGATGATGCTAGGGGGCATCATGTAATATAGTCATTATGATAGCTCTGAAATAGGTGATTTTATTCCCATTTTACAGATAGAATTATTGATGTTGTACCAACTCTGTGTTTAGTTAAGTAACATGATGAGTCATGTAGCTGCCAAGAGGCCAAGCAAAAAGTTGAACTTAGCCTATCTCATTCTATAGCTGTGTTTTTTTCAGAATATAGTACTGCCTTTCCAAACCATGTTGTTAGAGTAGACCACTAGATTTTATTAAAATTTGTTGCATTTCTTAATCTGTGCTTTATAGTACATGTGCTTCTGCATGATACCGTGTGTTACTCAGGAAACCAGAAGTCAGGGATCAGGCCCGTCTGACTTGTGCCTGGAGTGGAAATGTGTGACCAGCTTTTAGATCAGTGTATTAAAACTTACATGTCTAAGAGATGATTGATGTATTCAGAGTTATTTTGAATTGATTTCAGTAAGTCACTGTTTTTCAAAAACACTTTTGAAACTATTCTTTTGTCATTTCTTTACTGACTTCAACCTCATTCTTTTACCTGTATTCTCTGATGGCAAATGACATCTGTTGAGAGTGAATTTGATATTTGGAAAAAATGGGAAGACATTCTGAACTGAGTCTCATACAGAAAATTAGGGAACAAAATGAGAAATGCCATTTTTAGTTAAAAATAATCAGTAACCAAAAGGATGAAACCTATTATTCTTGTGTCATTTATATGGTAGCTAAGAAAGTGATTAGAAGAGAGGAGTTGTAGAATTGTTTTGTATGATGGCAAGCTGAAGTAGTCTAAAAATGACTACTCTAATGGAGATAACCTTTATTTGGATGTAAATTATGCTAAATCAGTTAAAGTTACATCTTAAAATAGTTATACTTGTTCTCTGTTTGTGACTTAGGCCAGTGCTGTGCTGATTTAGCATGTGCTTCAGAGTTGGTGATGAATTATACATGGCAGGCAGGTGGTAGTCTTTCCATTTTAAATGAGATCAGAATCTATATAACATTTGTTTGCATAATAATATAATTCTCAGTTATAATCACAAATTATATAATAAATATGAATATCTGTATTTAGGTTTAATTTCAGTCAACTATCTTGTCCCATTTCCTAGTATGAACTAAAACCACTTCTGCTGCTAAGCCTGAGTATACTCTTTGATGTAGGTTTACACATAGAATAACTCTTTTGCAAAGATTACACTGGGGGACCTTATGAACATATATTACTGAACGGCTTTTGGACATCAGTGCTGTACTCTGTTGGTACAGATACTAAGCAATACTGTACCTATATATTTTGTTGCAGAAGAACTTGTGACAGGAAGATTTCATTTTATCTTTTCAAGCATTATTTTTTTAAATTTAAAATTCCAAAGGATAGAGCTTAATGAAGCTTCCTCATTTGTGATTATTAAGGGATACTAAAAAATGCCTCTAGTCCCTTTTTCATAATACTTTTCCTTTTGAGGTTTCAGAATAATTGAATGTTTACAAGACCTTTAATTCAACAGATATTTGAGTGTAAGTCATTCACTGGTGGCTCAGGTGGTAAAGAATCTGCTTGCAATGCAGGAGACCCGTGTTTGCTCCCTGGGTGGGGAAGATCCCCTGGAGAAGGGAATGGCAATCCACTCCAGTATTCTTGCCTGGAGAATCCCATGGACAGAGGCACCTGGCGGGCTACAGTCCATGGGATCGCAAAGAGATCACAAAGGATACAGCTGAGCGACTAATACTTTGACTTTCATTATGCACGGGACTGAAAATTTAGTGGGAACTAGATAGACATGTGACCTCTTTGAATTTGTGTGTGGGGGAAGGATGGGGAACAGACTGTAAACTACAAAATGTGCAATTCACTGTGTAATCACCACTGTGGACCATGCTAAGAGGAGGAAATAAGAGGGTGATAGAAGATTTTGCTGACCTAGTTGGGGAGGGGAGCCAAGGAAGGGAAGCCAAGGAAGGTGACTTAAGCTGAGAGGGAAAAGAAGATTTCTGGCAGAACATCTTGTTTAAATATCCTGGAACAGCAAGGAACTTGGCTTTTGCTAGAACTGAGAGTCCACTTTGTGTAAAAAATAATAATAATAATAATGAGAGTGACAGTCATGTGGCACAGTAGGCAAGGGCCAGGTCATGCAAGACTCGAGAGATCTTGTTAAGGACTTGGATTTTTGTCTCAAGGTCCATCAGAATATCGTAAAGGGATCGTGAAATGATCAAGTTTAGCCTAATCACTCTGGGTGCCGTGTAAGATGGTGTGAAGCCGCCAGGGTAGATGCTGGGGGACTCGTTAGGTTGTGTGGAAATTAAGGTCCCTATGGCTTATCCAAGGGACAGTCCCATAGGCCATTGGGTTTCAAGGTGTGTCACCTGAAAGCTTCTTAGAAGTCCAGCTTCTTGGGTTCTTACTGAGACCTGTTTTGAGACCAGAAGCTTTGGGAGTGGAGCTTAGAAATGTGATTTTGAACAAGCCTTGCTGGTGATTCTGATGCTTCCTGAAGTTTCGAACCTCTTCTGCAGGTCACTAGATACATGATTTTGGTATAGGAGAAAGTTCTAAGTTGGTGGCATGAATACGGAGTAGCTGCATGAAGAGGGTATTTGAAAACAAGAAGAGGAGAAGAGGGTCTAATAGAATGAAACACTGAGAGCCTTTTGTTTACAAGACCTGTCACAGAGTGAAGGGAGCTAGGGAAAGAATTAGAAAAGGATTGGTTAGAGGGACTAGACAACCAGGAGCATCTTTGGAAGGGCCTGGCAAAGGAAGCGTTAGACTTGGCGATGAAGGATCTTTGTGTGAATAACTGTAGTGGGATTATAGACGCAGGCACCAGATTTCAGTGAGTTCAGAAGGAAATGGAGGAAGGAGTGAAGAAAATATAATTTACTTATTCTTTATTCTTTGGCGAGATATTTAAAATTCCAAAATATGGGAAAAGTAGATAACCTTATGGGCAACTAACCAGCATATGGTTCTATTGAGAACTATATGATATTAATAAAATCTCAGTGTTTGGACCTATTGATTTTGAAATTCATAATTTACATAGAGGACTGAGCTCAGGTTTATCATTGTTTTTACCATTTTGCAAGGAATGCCATAGTGTAATAGTAAACTTATGGGAGGGAGGTTGCGGGGTGGATGTTTAGCCTACCAAGGTTTTTTTTAACATGATTGAAACCATTTTAGTGTGTATTTATATGAAAGTAATTTTTAAGTTACAATAATCTTATTCATTACAAATATATTAGTTCATCTATTATTATTAGGTATCTAAAGAATAATTAAAATTAAAAATTAAATGAAGTACAGTTGATTTAGTGTTGTGTTAGTTCCAGGTATGAAGGAAAATTCTTTAAATGTGTTTTATAATTCAAACTTCTAATTTCTTTAATTACCCTAGCTTGTTAGAATTATTCTAACAGGTTAATGTTATATTATTCTTAAGGAAGACCACATTTAATGTGAAGCCAAATTAAGATAATTTCAAGGTCAACCCAAGTTACAAAGTAATGTCTTTCAAGTTATGTGCATGTTCATGTGTGCATACACATGAGGGAGGGGAGGGGGGATGAAGATAGACTTAAACCATTTGGAGATGCATTTTCTTGGTGACATATTTTTGTCTAATGTTTTTTAAAGCAAAAACATATCAACATATGGTGTCTGTAAAATTCTACAGCTATAGAAGCTCATCCAGTTAGTTTCTGTTGCCGCTAGACCCCACTCTGTGTCCTGAAGAGTCTGCTTATTATCAGTTTGGTATTATTCTTCCGGGTATTCTTCCCCTTGTCCCTCCTTCCCCTAACTCCCCACCCCCTTCTCTCTCTCTGTCTATGTACATGTATGTATAATTAAAAAAACAAAACAAAAAACAGAACTGAGATTATAATGCTGTTTTGCAGTTTTTTTCCACCAGTCAATACATACTAAATCTAAAAGGCTGAATCTTAATAATTCCTCCGTAAAAATTCAATAAATCCATTGAATTTATGTTTTGTTCTCTGAACATCAAACTGAATCTTGAGACTGGGGTTCTGGTCTCCTTTGCTCCATGATCTTGGGCAAGTCACTTAATCCCTCTATGATTAGTTTCTACATCTGTAAAATTTAGAGATGGTCAGTGATTGATTTGAAGATTTCTAATATCTCTAAGGGCTTTCCAGATGGTTCAGTGGTAAAGAATCCTCCTGTAGTGCAGGAGACAGAGGTTCAGTCCCTGGGTCGGGAAGATCCCCTGGATAAGAACATGGCAACCCACTCCAGTGTTCCGCCTGGGATCCCATGGCCAGAGGAGCCGGGTGGGCTACAGTCCACGGGGTCACAGAGTCAGACACGACTGAGGGACTAAGCAACAACAGCGAAGGGCAGGAGACCCAGCTCCGAGCCAGCAGCTGTGCTTTCTGCCCTTCGGCTTTCCACTGGGCGATGACTTGCGAAGTAGTCTTCACAGAACACTTGAGAAGGCAGAGCAGTCTCGGTTTGAAGGATCTCTGAGTGAGTTGGTTTGGCTCTGGAAGTAGCATTGCTCTGCTCTTATTGTGAATATTACATTTATTTCCTGCTTGCAGTGTCTCAGGTTGCTTATTTTATTTCCATTTTTATCTGTTTTTAATTATTTTCACCTTTTTTTATCCATAGTGTTCTTTGTCCTTTTAACTTGTAGGGACTCTTCGTATTCCTAATCTTAAGCTTGTATTTTTCTAATATTTTCTCATCACTTTTACATATTTTGAATTTCTCTGGCCTTCATATTTGATTTTTTGTGCTTAAACTCTTTAAAAAATTAGCTATTTTTTTTTCAAGTAGCATTTTATTAAGGCAGAGACACAAGTATAAAGAAGACTAATTGAGAAAACGAATGATCCAACAATGGCTCGCCCAGGGAGAACTTTAGTTTATTTTTATTGATACATGTATCCTTTTTTCTATAAACCTGGCTGCTGGGTTGCATGGTTCTTTTATGATTGGCTTCGAATATGTTGGGTTGGCCAAAAAGTTAGTTTAGTTCTTCCATAATCTTATGGGAAAACGGAACAAACGTTTTGGTCAACCTAATACTTCACACTCTGAGTGAGAGATTCAGGGTGACTTGTCCTCTCCACTTACCCAGTAGGAGCCCTCAGGGCTTCCCATGACAGACTTTCTTATTCCTTTAAAATCTGAACCTCTTCCTCCTAGCTTTAACCTGAGTGTGCACCATGGGCAAATTTCCCACCTCTATAAATAAAATTAATCTATTTGCAGTGAGAAAGCCTTTGAACTACACATAAAAGGAGTGCGCTCATGTTTCTTATCATCCCTTTAATTATTCTGAAGGTGTTTGATTTTAAAAGTTTCACAATCGTTTTAAAAACAATAAATAATCTTTAGCAGTATTATTCTCCCCAGATCTGCTTTCAATAAAAAGTGAAAACAAAAAACAGTGGTGGGTCTTACCTAATAGTTTACTGCTAATCTTATTATTAAAAACGTTCTTCTAATTTATATTTCTTTAGTAGCTTCCTTTTTTAGTGTACATAGAGGAAATTCTTTGAAAAGTATTTTATGATATAACAGCCTGTTGTCATGAAAAGTAAATGTTAAAGAGACAAGCATTTGTGACTGATATATCAATAATTTTTTATGTCTTCATAGAGACTTCAGTTATTACTTTGATGTATAACATACAGGCCCCAAAAAGCAAAGGTAGATAAGGTCATCCTTCAGTCTCTGTGTTCCACTCTGGGCCACGGCCTCTGCCTGTTTATAGCCCTGAGGTGGGTGGAGCAGATAAAACCTTGGTTTTCAGCTGACTGTTACTCTATAGGGTCCTTTCTCAGTAAGAGACTTGGGTGGATTCAATCCTGGAGCTGTGTTGTCCTCACTGGAGCTACATTGCTGCTACTCGGTTTAAGGTCAGCACTACTGTCCTTTAATATTATGTCTCTCATTCTGCATTTTTGACTGTTCCTCGTTCTAGCAACTCAGTTAGCTCAGATTATTACTATTTTGGCCAAATCTTCAGACAGAAGGCTTCCCGGGTGGCGCTAGTGGTAAAGAACTGCCTACCAATGCAGGAGATGTACGAGACATAGGTTTGATCCCTGGGTCTCTAGAAGATTCCTGGAAGATTCCCTGGAGGAGGGCATGGCAACCCACTCCAGTATTCTTACCTGGAGAATCCTGTGGACAGAGGAGCTTAGCCTGCTACAGTTCGTGGGGTCACAGAGTCAGACACAACTGAAGCGACTTAGCTTGCATGTCCCAGATACAAAGCATTGAAAAAACACTTCTGTATATAAAATATACAAAGGAATTATTCTGCCACATATGTAAAATCTTAATAAATATTTAAGTTAGTTTAAATGCCATAAAATTTTTTTTCATTTTGCCGGGAGAAATATCCATAACCTCAGATATGCAGATGATACCACCCTTATGGCAGAAAGTGAAGAGGAACTAAAGCCTCTTGATGAAAGTGAAAAACTTGGCTTAAAGCTCAGCATTCAGAAAACTAAGATCATGGCATCTGGTCCCATCACTTCATGGTGAATAAATGGGTAAACAATGGAAACAGTGAGAGACTTTCTTTTTCTGGGCTCCAAAATCACTGCAGATGGTGACTGCAGCCATGAAATTAAAAGACGCTTACTCCTTGGAAGGAAAGTTATGACCAACCTAGACAGCATATTGAAAAGCAGAGACATTACTTTGTCAACAAAGGTCCGTCTAGTCAAGGCTATGGTTTTTTCAGCAGTTATGTATGGATGTGAGAGTTGGACTGTGAAGAAAGCTGAGCACCGAAGAATTGATGCTTTTGAAGTGTGGTGTTGGAGAAAATTAGTGGAGTCCCATGGACTGCAAGGAGATCCAGCCAGTCCATCCTAAAGGAAATCAGCCCTAAATATTCATTGGAAGGACTGATGCTGAAGCTGAAACTCCCAGTACTTTGGCCACCTCATGTGAAGAGTTGACTCACTGGAAAAGACCCTGATGCTGGAAAGGATTGGGGGCAGGAGGAGAAGGGGACGACAGAGGATGAGATGGCTGGATGGCATCACCGACTCGATGGACATGGGTTTGAGTAAACTCTGGGAGTTGGTGATAGACAGGGAGGCCTGGCTTGCTGTGATTCATGGGATCACAAAGAGTCGGACACGACTGAGCAACTGAACTGAACTGAAATGCCATAAAAATGCAAACCCTGCACTCTTATTAAACATTTTAAAATGTATACATGTAAAAATATTTCAAAATTATGAATACCTAAGAATCCTAATCTTGGTCACTTTAGGCCACTTGACATATAATTATAGCATTCTGGTACCTTTTAAAGTAATGTGCCTTGATATAATTCTTTAGTTGATAGTTTTTTGGGGAGACTTTTTAGTATTGTTTTCCAAAATAACAATCACTTACAGAATTCAGATTCTGGAAAGTGTAAAAGGCTTTCGTAATTTCAAGAGCACAATGACAGCTACACAGCAAGTCCATATGTTGCTTAGCTATAATTACATTTTAATAATTATTTCTCTTTGGAGGAATGAACTATAGCTAACCTCCAAGAGACTGGTGAATGTTAAGGATTCATATTTTCTCAGCAGAAGTATCATTGTATCATCTCTATCCTGGATCCTACTGTAAAGTTTAAATGAATATTTTGTCCAGTGGGACGATTGCCCTGGTTTTTTGTTCCTCCCGTATATGGACTTGGAGCCACAGATGGACTAATCTTGCCATCTCCTACACACAATTCTCTCCTTCTGCCTCCGTTCTTCTGCCCATTGCTCTTCCCTCTGCCTGCATCCTTTCATTCATTTTCTTTTCTCTTTTTAAAACTGGTATCTAAAATTATTTCCTCTAAAACTCTTTATTCTCTGTAATTATTACTTATTTTCCTGGTTTCACCAACACTTCACTTGGGTAAATATGTGCTCAGTCATTCAGTCATGTCCAACTCTTTACAACCCCATTGACTGTAGCCCACCAGGCTCCTCTGTCCATAGAGTTTTCCAGGCAAGAATGCTGGAGTGAGTTGCCGTTTCCTATCTAATGGATAGGTACAGATTTAACTACTCTGAGCTAGCTTCCCTGGTGGCTCAGACAGTAAAGAATCTGCCTGCAATGCAGGAGACCCAGGTTCAATCGCTGGGTCAGGAAGATCCCCTGGAGAAGGGAATGGCAACCCACTCCAGTATTCTTGCCTGGAGAATCCCATGGACAGGGAAGCCTGACAGGCTACAGTCCATGGGGTTGCAAAGAGTTGGACACGACAGCGACTAACACTGATTCTGAGTCTGAGCTGTGTTTCTGTGATGTGTACCAGGTGTAGTGTTAGATCTGTCTCATTTAATTTTCACAGCTATCCTGTGAGTTATTCCCAATTTATTGGTCAGTTCAGTCACTTAATGGTGTCTGACTCTTTGCGACCCCATGGACTGCAGCACCCCAGGACTCCCTGTCCATCAACTCCCGGAGTTTACTCAAACTCATGTCCATCACATCGGTGATGCCATCCAACCATCTCATCCTCTGTCGTCCCCTTCTCCTCACGCCTTCAATCTTTCCCAGCATCAGGGTCTTTTCCAATGAGTCGGTTCTTTGCATCAGGTGGCCAAAGTATTGGGGTTTCAGCTTCAGCATCAGTCCTTCCAATGAATATTCAGGACTGATTTCATTTAGGATGGACTGGTTGGATCTCCTTGATGTCTAAGGGACTCTCAAGAGTCTTCTCCAACCCCATAGTTCAAAAGCATCAATTCTTCAGTGCTGAGTTTTCTTTTATAGTTCAACTGTCACATCCATACATGACTACTGGAAAAACCATAGCCTTAACTAGATGGACCTTTGTTGGTGAAGTAATGTCTCTGCTTTTAAATGTGCTGTCTAGATTTGTCATAGCTTTTCTCCCAAGAAGCAAGCGTCTTTTAATTTCATGGCTGCAGTCACCATCTGCAGTGATTTTGGAGGCTCAAAAAATAAAGTCTCTCACTGTTTCCATTGTTTCCCCATCTATTTGCCATGAAGTGATGGGACCGGATGCCATGATCTTAGTTTTCTGAATGTTGAGCTTTAAGCCAACTTCTTCACTCACCTCTTTCACTTTCATCAAGAGGCTCTTTAGTTCTTCACTTTTCTGCCATAAGGATGGTGTCATCTGCATATCTGAGGTTATTGATATTTTTCCTGGCAGTCTTGATTCCAGCTTGTGCTTCATCCAGCCCAGCATTTCTCATGATGTACTCTGAATATAAGTTAAATAAGCAGGTGACAATATACAGCCTTGATGTACTCCTTTCCCGATTTGGAACCAGTCTGTTGTTCCATGTCCACTTCTAACTGTTGCTTCCTGATCTGCATACAGATTTCTCAGGAGGCAGGTCAGGTGGTCTGGTATTCCCATCTCTTTCAGAATTTTCCACAGTTTGTTGTGATTCACACAGTCAAAGGCTTTGGCATAGTCAATAAAGGAGAAGTAGATGTTTTTCTGGAACTCTCTTGCTATTTGATGATCCAGCAGATGCTGGCAATTTGATCTCTGGTTCCTCTGCCTTTTCTAAATCTAGCTGGAACATCTGGAAGTTCACATACTGTTGAAGCCTGGCTTGGAGAATTTTGAGCATTAGTTTGCTAGCATGTGAGATGAGTGCAATTGTGCGATAGTTTGAACGTTCTTTGGCATTGCCTTACTTTGAAATTAAATAAATTCCCTGTTATGGTCCTAGTTTTAGCTGTGCCGAATTTTAACTTTGTGACCTTTAAAAACATAGCTTTTTATAATGTCATTCTGCCTTTGTTTCTGTAATCTTTCCTTTCGTCCTCTCTACGACTTAAATCACCAACAGTACTTAAAGTTTTTGAAATTCAGGTATGATTTACATAGAATAAAATATACCCACTTAAAGAATACAGTTTGCATCTTGACAAATGTAGCAGCCACCACAGTCAAGATGCAGAACGTTTTCACGCGTCTCCCGAGCCCCTCGTGCCCTCTCCTACTGCATGTCCCTTACTCCCCACTCGCTTCCCCAGGCAGGAGCTGGTCGGGTTCTGTCCACTGTAGGTTGCCCTTGTTTATTCCAGTATTTCACATATATGGAATCATAGACTGTATTCTCTTGTCTGGCTTCTTTTGCTCAGTGTGTGTTTGAAATTGTTTCTTTTTATTGTTAGATACTGTTCAATTGTATAGAATGGAATATACCATAATTTGTTTAACCATTCACCTGTTGATAGACAATTTGACTTGTTTCTAGATTTTGGCTGTAAAAAATTAAGCTGCTGTGAAAAGTCCATGTACAGTTCTTTGAGTGGATATATTTCCATTTTTCCTGTGTAATTGTCTAAGAGTGGCTGTCCCATTTTGCATCCCAACCAGCAGTGTATGAGAGTTCTGTTTCCCTCTTATCCTCATCAAAACTTACATTGTCAGTTGAAATGTTTTAGCCGTTCTAGTGATTACGCAGTAATGTCTTATGATTTTCTGTTTGTATTTCACTGGTGACCAGTGGTATCAGACACGTTTTCATGGGTTTATTGGTTATTTGTATCTTTTTCTGGTAAATTTAAAAAATCTTTGTCTATTTAAAAATTGGTGTTTTCTTATTATTAACTTTTAAGTTTTTTTTTCTTAAATATAGTTAAGATCTTAGTTATCTGTCACGTGTATATCTGTGTGTATATATATATATAGTCATATATATGTGATGTATAGATATGGTGCCTCTCTTCTCCCAGTCTGTGGCTTGCCTTTTTATTTTCCTAACTGTTTTTGAAGAGGAGAAGCTTTTAAGTTTTATGAAGTTCAGTGTACTAGTTTTTTCTTTCATGGTTTGTGCTTTTGGTCCCTTAAGAGATTTTTGCCTACTGCAGAGTTGTGAAGATTTTCTCTCGTGTTTTACTCTAGAAGTTTTACAGTGTTTTCTATATTTAGGTCTGTAATTCATTTTGAGGTAATTTTTGTGTTTAGTGTAAGAGCCAAGGTTTTTTCCTTTTACCTAATAGCTAGTTTTAATTGAAAGTGTTTTTTTGTTTTTTCCATCAGATTTCCTTGGCACCTTTGTTGAAAAATAATTGACCACGTGTGTTAATTTCTGGGCTTCGGCTTCTGTTCCATTGATATATAAACGTGGTATTCCAATGCCATACTCTATTTTTATGATTTTTTAGAGACAGTGTAAATCCCCCCCAGACACTGTTTTGAAACAGAAGAAGCAGGTTGCACACTTGATTCCCGGCCCTCACTGCTGGCGTCTGATCCTGGCTTTTGGTTTCCGTGTGTCTTTGTTGGTTTCTGCTTTCACAGATGCTGCCATCAGCGGGAGCTCTGTGTTTGGGTCTGCCATGGCACACACTGTATTACGGAAGGTGTTAACTACTTTCAGCTGCATTGGGGTTTTTCCTTTGTGTCACTATCATTGACAATAAGCAGTCCTACATTTCTTTGGTACATATATATGATTTTTGAGAAGGTCAGCAAATTGGAGCTGCAGTAGCAGAAGTGTGTACCAGAAGCCAAGTATTTAAATATCAAATATGAAACTTGACAGGAAATGAAATTGTAACACTTTTTAATTACTTCACCTATTTCCTTTCCTTCTTCTGTCTCTTTACCAGAAACATCCCAGCCTTGCCTAAAGCAGTCTGCTGCATAAATGTTTGAAGAGCTCTGATGGCAGTTGCGAAAACTATAGAGTGTGCTTAATGGGAACATGTTGAAGAAAAATATTAGATACAGATTGCATTTAATTTAGTTTCTGGCTACATGTAAAAAGTCCTGGTTTCTTGGTTTTGAGACAGTGCCCAGGTGCTTTTATTTTTCTTGTTAAACCTCCTTGCCTTGTCTAAGAGTAAACATATTAGGAGAAAAGGTGAATGTAACATGTATTCAATTATGTACAAACTTCTGTTTGTCAAATCAATTATACACATGTTGCATGTGTATATTTGGTTCTTCCAATTATATTGTATACTTTGCCAGACAGGGATTTCTATGTTCTGCCTGTCTTGTATCCATTTTCTTCACCTGTCACATACCAGAACTGTTGATGATGGATCTCAGTTATGTGTTTTTTCCTTTGTTTTTCTTTCCTTTCCTATTCTCTGGCCTCAGACACACAGCCTGTCGGATCTTAGTTCCCCAGGGACTGAATCCAGCCCTCTGCAGTGAAAGCGCTGAAACCTAGCCACTGAACCACAAGGGAATTCCCTGGATTATGCACTTTAATTAACTTATAGTGTGAAATAAAGTCTTAGGCCACAGTAGAAAGATATGTGTATTTTTTTCTTCCTCCTGAAATCACATTTCTCCTCTGCAAGATATTTCTTAGCTTCACACTTGACACAACTTAAGATTTTAGAAACCAGGTAGGTATTGAGGTAGAGGCAGGTTAATAACTTGCCCTTTTTGAGTTGTTATAGATTTCCTGTGGTCCAGGGCATCTAGAAGAGTTTGTCATCACTGTGTGTGCATTAGACTGCAGTAGATCAGTCAGATAAATGGAAATGTCAGTCAGCTGCTTGAATAGATATTTTTAGATATGTTTCTCCTCTTAGTACTAATCATGCGCTTGACCACAAATCTTTCATTTGATAGTGGATGAGAAGATATGAAACGGGAGCTCCAGAGGAAGCACCTTGGATAGTAAGATCCAAACTAAAATTGAGGTAGAGATCATATTTCTGATTAAACACAATCTTTTCTCCTTATGACTCTGATAAAAACGTGACCTTGCATGATGTTCATATGATGGATCTTACTTAATGAACTTAGGGCACCTAGCCAGAAACAAATCGGTGAATAAAATGCTATTGTATTTTTTCTTGTGATAGCATATATAGTGTTTTATAGTCTAGGTCTGACATTGATTTCATTTTTGTAAATGCATTTTAAAATATTTTGAAGTTAACTTTCATTTTTATTTTATTATTCAGAGGGTCACCTGTTTTGCTTATAAGTGACTGAAATAGTACCTATGTCCAACATTTAGGGTTCTTTGACTAATTGAAGTAAATCACTAGAATGATGAGCTCATCTTCTTAAAGTAAAAGCTGAGAAGCTGAGTTTTGGAAAGAACAGACCCTTGAGCAGCTGCAGAGGTCCAGAGAGCCGGAAGCAGTGGGTAGTCTTCACGGAGCTTCCGTTAAGGCAGAGCGCTCTTGTGTTTCCAGTCATGTGGTCACTCTGCTCATGAGTCAGATTTTTCAGAGATTGATGGCCTGGCTTGGGTTTATCGCCTGCTGTTTGTTAGGAGAGGCTGGGGCACCAGTCCTGTGCTTCGGAGGAGGACGGACCTTTTCCTCAAAGGGAGAGCTCAGTGTGTTATCACAGGAAGAGGAAGTAAAGACGGACAGGTTAAAGAAAAGAAACAATATTATTACAGTTTCTTGTTTGGTTTGGTTTAGTTGCTAAGTCGTGTCCAACTCTTGCAACCCCATGGACTGTAGCCTTCCAGGCTCCTCTGTCCATGGGATTCTCCAGGGAAGGATACTGGAGTGGGTTGCCATTTCCTTCTCCAGGGGATGTTCCCAACCCAGGAGTTGAACCTGGGTCTCCTACATTGCAGGCAGGCTGTTTACCAGCTGAGCCACCAGGGAAGCCCTTGGTTTAGCCTTGCTGAACTTGGCTGAACTTGGGCTTGGACCCTTCAGCCTTTATAGATTTGCCATGATCATAAAATAGCACTTTACTAAGACTGCTCTGTTTGATGCTTTAGTTGCTTTCCCCTTGTCTTTAGTTCATACCCTTATTTGAATATGTGATTTAAACTGTGGAGTCAATTTGAAAAAATTCATCACATGGCTGCACAGGGTCTTACTTGTGGCCTGTGGGATCTTTTTTAGGTGCAGCATGAGAACTCTTAGTTGAGGCGTGTAAGATCTTGTTCCCTGACCAGGGATTGAACCCAGAGCCCTGTATTGGGAGCGTGGGGTCTTAGCCACTGGACCACCAGAGAAGTCCCTCAAGTCAATTACTTTTCAGAATTTTTTTTGTTTCCTTTGTTTTTTTTGTTTGTTTCCTTTATTCATTAAATGAATTTTTTTTAAGTGTTAGCTGTGTGCCAGGTACTATCCATGCTGCCAAGGTTTCAAAAACAAATGAGTTAACATGCCCCCCTCTACCCCCAAACTTTGAGCTATAATTGACATATAATAAATACTGCATACATTTAAGGTGTACAATGTGATCATTTGATTCATGTATATATTATGAATATTTATCACAGAAAGGCTAGTTAACACACATCCCTCACCTCACATAATTACCATTTTGTTTTTGGTGTTATGGTAAGAACATTAAAGCTCTGCTAATCATGGCCACTTGCAAGTACACAATACAGTGTTATCTGTGGTCACCATGCTGTCCGATATGTTCCCAGATCTTAATCCTCTTATGTCTGAAGTTTATACCCTCTCATCAACATCTTCCCATTTCTCCCCTGGCTACCTTCAGCCTCTGGCTACCACCATTCTACTCTCTGTTCCTGTGATTTTATTGTTTTTAGATTCCACATGTAACTGAGATCATACAGGATTTGTGTTTTCTCATCTGACTTACTTTACTTGGCTCTCAAGGTCCATCCATGTTGTTACAAATGGCAGGATTTCCTTCCTTTTTTTTTAATGGACAAAATAATATTCCATTGTACATATGTATTGGGTTGGCCAAAAATTTCCTTCTCGTATTTTCATAAGATATTACAGGAAAACCTGAGCAGACCTTTTGGCCAACCCAGTACTCTTTCTTTTTTCTCTCCTGTGTGGGTCTCTCTCTGGTGGGGGCACAGGGCGTCTCACTGTGGCGTGGGGGGGTTCTCCTGTGTTGGAGCAGAAGCTTTAGTGCACACGCGCTCAGTAGTTGTGGCACACCAGCGTGGTTTCCTGTGTGCGTGCATTTCCTGACTTGAGGTCAAACCGCTGTCCCTGCCCAGGAAGGCGTGTTCTTAACCCCTGGACCAGGGAAGTCCCCACATCTGCTTCAGCCGCTCTCCTGTTGCTGGCCTTTCAGGTTGTTCCCATATTTTATCTGTTGTGAATAATGCTGCAAACGGACATGGGAGTGCAGATATCTCTGTAAATGGCACCATTTTTGTTCTTTTTTATGGTTGTGTAATATTCCTGTGTAAAAGCAGAGACATTACTTTGCCAACAAAGGTCCGTCTGGTCAAGGCTATGGTTTTTCCGGTAGTCATGTATGGATGTGAGAGTTGGACTGTGAAGAAAGCTGAGCGCCGAAAAATTGATGCTTTTGAACGGTGGTGTTGCAGAGGACTCTGGAGAGTCCCTTGGACTGCAAGGAGATCCAACCAGTCCATCCTGAAGGAGATCAGTCCTGGGTGTTCATTGGAAGGACTGATGCTGAAGCTGAAACTGCAGTACTTTGGCCACCTCATGCGAAGAGTTGACACATTTGAAAAGACCCTGATGCTGGGAGGGATTGAGGGCAGGAGGAGAAGAGGATGACAGAGGATGAGATGGCTGGTTGACATCAACGACTCGATGGACATGAGTTTGAGTAAACTCCGGAAGTTGGTGATGGACAGGGAGGCCTGGCATGCTGAGGTTCATGGGGTCACAAAGAGTTGGACATGACTGAGCGACTGAACTGAACTGAATGGAACATTCCTGTGTGTGTGTGGGTGGGGGAGCACTCTTTCATTCCTTTTTATGGTTGAGTAATATTGCATGGTATATATATTCCACATTTTCTTTATCCATCTCTCTATTGATGGACATTTAGGTTTTTTCCATGTCCTGGCTGTTGTAAATAGTGCTGCAGTGAATATTGGGGGTATATGTATCTTTCTGAATTAAGGTTTTCTCTGGGTATGTACCCAGGAGTGGGATTGCTGGGTCATATGGTAGTTCTATTTTTAGTTTTTGAAGAACCTCCTTACTGTTCATGACGACTGTACTTTGCATTCCCACCAACAGTGTAGGAGGGTTCCCTTTTTGGAGAAGATAATTTTGGTTTGAAAATTTGGGGTGACGTATTAGTTTCATGAACTTGATGTTCAAATCTCTTCCCCAAGTTTTGGAATTTTCTCAGCCATTATTTCTGTAAATAAACTCTACCCTTCTCTCTTTTCCTTCTGAGACTTCAGTGATACATAGTTTCTTTTGAAGGAATCTCATAAGACCCATAGGTTTTTCTTCATTAGTGGTTTTTTTGGTTTTTTCCCTCTCCACTAGCTGACTAATTATCAGTGACCTGCCAGTGAGCTCATAGATTCTTCTGACTGTCAGCTGCTGTTGAAACTCTGTTGAATTCTTCAGTTTAGTGATTATATTCATCTCCCAAATTCCTGTGTTTCTTTTTTATGTTTTCTCTGGTGAATTCCCATCTTGTGGTTTTTTCCCCCCTAAGTTACTATATTTTTTTTTATCTATTTATTTTTGTTGAGGTATAGTTGATGTATAATATTCTATTTGTTTCAGATACATAACATACTGATTCAGTATTTCCTAGATTATACTCCATTTAAAGTGATTACAGATGACAGCTGTGTTTTCCTGTGCTCTACGATATAGCCTTGTCGCGTGTATGTTTTATTTATACTGGTTTGTGTCTCTCAATCCTATACCTGTATTTTGTCCCTCTTCTCACTGGGAGCCATTAGTTCTGTCTATATCTGAGTCTGTTTCATAATTTGCATTCGTGTTATTTTGTAGATTTCACATATAAAGTGATAAGATAGAGTATTGTCTGACTTCTTTCACTAAGCGAAATACCCTCCAGGTCAATCCATGTTGTTGCAAATGGCACAATTTCATTCTTTTTGTGGTTGAATAAATATTCCATTGTGTACGTATACCACATCCTCTTTATTCATCTGTTGGTGGACACTTAGGTTGCTTCCATATTTTGGCTGTTGTAAATAATGCTTCAGTGAACATGGGGCGGGGGCGGTGTGTGTATGTTTTCACATTAGTGTCTTTGTTTTCTCTGGCTGTGTACCCAGGAGTGGAATTGCTGGATCATATGGTAGTTCTGTTTTTAGGTTTTTGAGGACCCTCCATACTGTTTTCCATAGTGGCTGCACCAATTTACAATCCTGTCAACAGTATACTAGGGTTCCCATTTATTATTTGTAGACTTTAGATCAGAGCCATTTGACAGGTCTGACCTGTGAGGTGATACCACATTGTGGTTTTGATTCGCATTGCTCTGTGTGAGGATATTTCCATGTGTCTGTTGGCTACTCATATGTCTTCTTTGGAAAAATGTCTAATTAGATCTCCTGCCCATTTTTTAAATTGGGTGGTTTGGGTTTTTTGTTTCGTTTTTGTTTTGGTATTGAATCTTCTCATCTTGTTCTTATATTGTGTTCATGACATTGTTAAATTTTTATTTGTGCTGTCCTGTAACACTCTGAGTATTTTTAGAACAATTATTTTGTTTTCTTTGTCAGACAATTCCTGCATCTCCGTTTTTTTGCGGCCAGTTGTTGCTTAGATGCTAAGTGCTGTCTGACTCTTTGGAACCTCACGTACTGTAGCCCGCCAGGCTCCTCTGTCCATGGGATTTTTCAGGCAAGAATATTGAAGTAGGTTGCCGTTTCCTTCTCCAGGGGATCTTCCTGACCTAGGGGTCAAACCCATGTCTCCGGCATTGCAGGCAGATTCTTTACCACTGAGCCACCAGGGTTATCAGAGCGTTACTGTATTGCTTTGGTGGATTCACATTTCACTTTTTCTTCATGACCTCTGTAGCCTTGCCTAAGTAAGTATCTGTGTATTTGAAGAAGCAGTTGCCCCTTCATGACTTCATGGACTGACTTCAGTAAGGGAAGACTTTCACCTATAGTTAGGGTGAAGCATGGTGTGAACCCTGAGTCTAAGGGTCTGCAGCACCAAGTGTGGGGGCCCTGGGCAGCACTGGGTCCAGAGGAGACATGGTGGCTCATTGGCTCGGGCTGTCAGGATCTGCAGCATTAACAATGGTGTGGTCCTGGGCTAGCACTGCAAAGATCTATCAAGGCTTCAAGGGCTTTGGGGTCCTCAGAAGTGCCTTCAGGCCCGGGGCACGGATCTAGGGCACTCAGTGGTAGTGGCTCTAACTGGTGGTGTGCACAGGCTCAGTTGCGGGATCAGCTAGCTACAAGTACCTTTATAGTGGCCGGTGAGGTTCCAGACACACATGTAGGGTGGATGCCAGGGTAGGCAGGAAGGGTTGGGCTCATCTGTGGGTGCACTGACGCCCGGGGAGATCTTGGCTGTCAGCATACATTACCATGACTACAGAGTCTTGCTTCAGGTGGGTGACAGTCAAGGCCCGTGATGGGGGCTGGTCCAGGATGTGCGGGTGCAGAGCTGGCGGGGCTAGCTGCAGGTGAGCACGGCGGGCAGGTCAGTGACGGCCCACAGGCAGCTGCGGTGGCCCTGCTTGTGGACATGACTTTCCGTGGCTGCACAGTCTTCCCCAGGCATGCGCGGGACAGTAGGAGCCGGTGGCCGATGCCAGCGGCATGCAAGTGCAGAACTGGAGGTTCTTCCTGGAGCGGGCATGTGGCGGCCGAGGTCAGCCACGGGGGTCCAGACAGCATCTTGCAGTCGCGCAGCCAGAGGCGTGGGCTGGTGGCTGGGGTGGGTTCTGGGCTCTTGTGTGGGGCAGGGGAGGGGAAGGAGCAGGGAGGGACTCGGGCAGCTGTGAGCTGGTGAACACAGACGCCTGTGGGGCCAAAGCTGGTGAAATCTGGGGGTAATCCGTGGCAGCTGTGCTGGCACTTGGTTTTTTTCAGTTGAAAAGGCTTTAAAGTTCAAGTCCTTTGAAGAGCAGCTGAGACTGTGGTGATCTTGGTAACCCCGGCTCTTCTTCCTTGTTCCTAGCCATCTCTTCCTCAGCTTTGCTGGTCTGGGTGGGGTGAAATCGAGTGGTATTTGTGCATTGCCCAGAAAACCTGAGGAAGCTGGTTGCTCACTCTGATGCCCTTTTCCTGGCATGGGGAACTCTTTCTGGCTGGGGAATTTCCGCTTCGTGCTAAGCAGTGCTGGCCTAGGGGATGGATGCTAAAAGCAGAATGAAGCTTTCTTCCCTCCCTTTCAATGGGGTTGCCCTCTCCCCTTACCCTGCACCCCCCCTTTTTGTTCCTCTACGTTGCTGAAGTTCTTTATGTGGACTTCACATCCTTCCCAGAGCGGTTTTTGTTCATGGATATCTGTCTAATTGTTGTTCCTTGTGGGAGGATAGAGTCTGGAGGCTTCTGTGTCACCATTTTGATCCCTGAATCTTTTGGGGTGTTGGTTGACTTCAAAGCAATAGACATGTGGTAATTAAGGACTGAACTTGATGAGGTGTGATTTATATGTAAAAAGATTCTTCAGATTGTTTACAAATCCTGCTCATCACTACTCTCAGTGGACATTTGCAAAGGTGCTCTTAGGACTGCCTTGTGAATCACTGATGATTTGATCTGTCATGAATAATAATACTTCGGTAGTACACGGTGAAGTGTTACGGGGCATTGTACTGGATGAGAGAGGGATGAAGAGAATGTTGGGATAAATTCCTTCTTGGTGTCTTGCATTTCTGCATGTCTTTCAAGTGAAGAACTGACTGCCTTTTGTTCTGGACTATCTTTTCAAAGATTATTGTGTAATGAATAGCCTAGGAAGACAGATTTTCTTCCTCTGGAGCAAAGAATAGACATGCTTACCACCCATTATGCAGCCCATAAGATACATGGGTTTCCTAAGCTCAGAGTGCTTCTGTGTTGTAACCCACTGCTTCTAAGGGCATCCATCTGGGCCCATCCACATTGCTTCTTTGGGACTTGGTGTGGCTAACTAGAAAACATGGAGAAACTAATTGTAAACACAGTAGGAGTCTCTAAACTTACGAGTTAGCAGGTGTTTTAAAGTTTTGTTTCATTTTAGAGAACTCAGTGTGTTACAGCTGTGGTTGAAGCAGGGGCGGTAGTGCCCAGTTCTGATCTGTAGATCCACTCAGTGAGAATGCCTTTCCATTAAAGGATGGGGCGAGGGGGCACGGAGGAAGAGAAGGAGAGAAGGAGGGAATGTATGTATTTCAGTTGTAATAAAACATTTAAGATAGATAAATATTGCTTTGATTACCTATTTGAGCTGATATTTTCCCTCTCTAGGAGCTATTTGTACTGATCCTGCGGAGTAAAAGATTTCAGGTGAATTTGAAAAAGCTTAGAAAACTGTAATGTGCTTTATTGATTTGTTACAGTTATTGTAAGTTACTGCACGTCCTTTTCCCCCTTAATATAGTATTCTGAAGGACGGTCCTCGTGTGGCCCTTGAGGTTGAGGTGGCACCTTACAGCCTGTGTTCTTTTCCACGGAGGTGATGATGTCAGCAGTAGCTAGGCACACGGTGCAACTACTGGCTCTCAGATGGCGGTGTGTTAGAGTTGAAAGACGTCTCAATGACGGCCGTTTTAACTTCATGATCTTATTTACAAGGAAACTGAGGTACAGAGATACAAAATAGTCTGTCTAAAGGTCCACAACGGGTAGAGGTGCGGACCTGAAATACTAATATTCTGCATATCTCATCATGCTGCATCCAGATAGGGAAAGTGCATGCCTTGATGATGGACATGGGGATGAAATAGTTCGTGGCGATCTCTACCAGTATTTGGTATGGTGTGTGAGATGTGCCAATACATTAATGAACACTTTTAAATTTTATGGAAGTGTTAGTGTTTTAAAAAAGTAAAACCTGTGACTCAAACCGGTAAATGTGTGGATTTTGATAAGGTGAGTTAAAATAAAGGCAAGTAAAAAATTTAACTATATACTTGGCAAAATGTGGTGTTGTTGCTACACCAGTGACTATTGAGAAATACTGATGCAGAGGTGGCTCAGAGGGTAAAGCGTCTGCTTACAATGAGGGAGACCTGGGTTCCACCCCTGGGTTGGGAAGACCCCCTGGAGAAGGAAATGGCAACCCACTCCAGTATTCTTGCCTGGAAAAATCATCCCATGGACGGAGGATCCTGGTGGGCTATACTCCACGGGGTAGCAAAGAGTCAGACACGACTGAGCAACTTCATTTTATACCTGGTAGCATAATTACGTAGTTCATGGAGAAGTACGTGAAAATTCATTTCGTACTTTTGTGCTATAGATTGATTAATAGAACCCAGTGATTTGAGTATTTAGCTATTAAAGGTAATAGGCTTTTTTCAAAGTATGCATCTGTTTTCTCCTCTTGAGTTATTAAAGCCTGTGTCATCATGTCACATAACCTTAACTCTCTGGTTACCCCAGAAATTCATTCAGGAAGTAGATATAAGAACAGTTAGCAACAATGGAAGGCACTATGAATGAGCTTTCACACAAAAAATTGATGTACAACTTACATATGCTGAAGTGTACCGCTCAATGAATGTTTACGTATGTGTATACCATAACTGATGTCAGGGTGCAGAGCGTGTCCAGCCCCCAGTGGGCTCTTTGATGCCCTCTACTGGTCAGTAACTCCCCTCCAAGAAAAGGCACTTCATAAGCTTCTAAAACAAGGAGTGGCACACAATAAGTGCTCAAAACTATTGATGGTATGAGTGAGGTCTTAAGATCTTAGATGCTTGAAGGGATAGTTTGTACATTATAATCACTAGCTTTGTAGTTTGTTTTACCTTTATAATTTATATTTTTAAAAGTGTATAAAAAATGTATAAAATGTGATTACATTTAACCATTTTTCTTTATTTCTTATGCTCCCTCAAAGATAAATTATTTCTTCATGCATTAGGTAAATATTCACCTTTAATTCCCCTGTCATAATTTGAACTAAAGTATTTAATTCTTACTTGATTCACAATTTTATTCTGGCTTAAAATTTTTTTTTTCCAACTTTAAAGTAGACATTTTGCAGTTAAATCAGTTTTCAGTTGTTTAGAGCATATTTGTTTTAAGTGTTGCTGTTTATATAGAATGATTATTGCTTTCCCAATCAAAGTATTTATACTGTGTGATACGTACACCAGTAAATAACCTTAAATTTAGATTTTGAACTTTCTTTGACTATTATTTAAATAATAAATAATTCATGACTTAAGTAATGATTAAAAAGTACATAAGTGTTGATTAAAAAGTGCATATTCTTTTTCTTCACTTTTCTAAATCTCCAGAGATTGTATTACTTTATATATATTTTCTCTTTTCTCTTTACCTGTTTTTAGGAACATATTTTTTAAAATCATATTTTCACACCTGTAAAATACTAAAAAAAATTTCTTGATAATATAAAATGTCTAGCCAGTATTCAATTACATTCTTATTTACAAATTTTTTTATAATTTATTTATATCTATTCAAATAAGGGTCATACACTCCAGTGGCTTGTATGCCTGTTTCCTCCTTCTTTTTGGGGGGGCAGGACGGGCTAGGGTGCAGCACACAGCTGTGGGGCCCTAGATCATCCAGCAGGAATTGAACCTGGGTCCTGGCAGTGAATGTCCCGAGTCCTCAGCAGGCACTGGACCCCTAGGGACTCCTGCAGAGGCTTGGATACTTCTGGAGTGTCTGTTAATCTGTAGGTCTTTCCTGCGTTTTCCCCCCGTGGCAGTTCATTGAAGAAGCCTGGTTGTTTTCTCCCTTATCACGGTCTGGAGTTTGCGGATTGAATCTCCGTGGCATCATTTAATGTGTACTTCTGCTAGCTTTGGTTTTTATAAATTGCAGTGAGGTCCAGAAACCTATGAATGAGGTTTGGTTTTTTTTTTTCTCCCCTTTGGTCAAGAGTTCTTCACAGCAGTGTATACTTCTGTTCGGAGGCATTAGTACCTGATTGTCCTTTCTCTGTTTTTAAAACAAAAATGACTTTATACTCATTTTTCAGGATTTGTTTGAAGATTAGTAATGATAGATGGAAGCATGCAAATCCCTGACATTTTTTTGTATTTAATAAATGATTGTTCTTACAACTGTTGTTTGGTTTTACAGATTAAATTTGTAGTTGTACCATCAACAGTTAATAGGATGGTAAAAGAGCAGAGCTGACTCTGTCAATTCCTAACAAATATTTACAGTCCTTTACAGATTGTTTAAATTATTCTGTGTTTAGTTTATCCATTGAAATTTTTATGCCTTCTATTATATTGCTTTCATAGTCATTTTTTTATTTTGGTTCATGGTTTGGTGTTTATGGGGCTTCCCTGATGGCTCAGAGGGTAAAGCATCTGCCTGCCATGCAGGAGACGTGTGTTCGATCCCTGAGTTGGGAAGATCCCCAGAGAAGGCAGTGGCAACCCGCTCTGGTACTCTTGCCTGGAGAATCCCATGGATGGAGGAACCTGGTAGGCTACAGTTAATAGGGTTGCTAAGAGTCAGACACGACTAAGTGACTTCACTTTCACTTTCTTTCACTCTGGTGCTTATGGACGCTTTCATTCTTCCACAATTTATTTAATCTCCAGTTTTCTTTATCTTAAGAACAGTGTGCTAACAAGGTTAAAAGATTCATTCACCTCAGAGGCCATTTTGTTTTCTTTCCTCTCAGTCCTTTAATATTTACATATATACACTGAATGATTGTAATTCACTGTAGTACCTAAATATTGTATTTTGTGTTCTAAAAGAGGTTAGCATATTATAGTCTGTATTTCATATTACTTTATAGTCATCATAACTTTTTTTTAATCAGTGAAATGCTCATGCTTTTCCATTGAGAAATTCTGCCACATTCATAACTGTTCTTCTGTTTTTGAGTTGAATGAAGAGGTATACTATACTTATGTTTAAAGTATGCTACTTTGAATTTTCTTCCTCTTGGAGATGAGTGGGTGGGGAGTCAGCTTTTTATAAAATACATGTTGTTTAAATCCCCTAAGTATTCCTCTTGACTTTGGATAGCTACTACATTCTCTATGAACTCTGGCCTTGTTCTTTCAGCTACTTTGGTTTAGGGAAGGAGGAGATACTTTAGAAATTTGAAAGGAAGAACAAAATAGCAAACTGTCTCCTGCTTCTTAAATTTTTTTTCCTGTAGGGAAATAGAAAATAAGTTTATGGTTAATTTTTGAGCAGATAATACATATTGACACAGTGGGAATGATAGAATTTCTTACTGGAAACTCAAGATAGGAACCTGCTGTATTTCAGTACTGTAACTATTACTGGCTTAGGACTTTGTTCATATACTTTAACCCTGTATTACATTTTTTCAGGTGTTATAGTTTGTTTTTATTTGGGACTTTTTTTTCTTTTAAAACTTAGAGTTCTAGAACTACTTAATTGATGGGCAGTCCTTAAGAAGCAGCACACTGATAGCCCAGTTTACTTGAAAGATTTAAGACAGCCTTTAAAAGAAAAGGCATGGTCATGCATGAGTGCTAAGTCGCTTCAGTTGTGTCTGACGCTTTGCGACCCCATGGCCTGTAGCCCCTCAGGCTTCTCTGTCCGTGGGATTCTCCAGGCAAGAGTACTGGAGTGGTTGCCATGCCCTCCTCCAAGGGATCTTCCCCACCCAGGGATCAAATCTGCATCTCTTAATGTCTCCTCCATTGGCAGGTGAGTTCTTTACCACTAGCACCACCTGGGAAACCCCAAGACATGGTCATTTACTCACAAATGAGATGAGATCTTCAGGTTTAAATGATTCAGTGTGAATAACTAGTGCATGATGGAAAGGGATCACGATGCCATAAGGACTGATTTCTTTCTAAACAGAACTAGACATATTCGTCTTTGAGGAAGGTTGATAATGTCTTAAACCTGATATCTAATTATGGTATTTCTAAATAGGAAAATTGCACACCACTTTTTTGCCCTAAATTTAAAAATTGTGGTAAAATATGTATAACATGAAATTTACTATCTTAGCTATTTTTAAGTATACAGTTAAGTACATTCATATTGTTGTGCAACCATTACCACCATCCATCTCCAGGCCTCTGAATTTTTTCATTCTTGCAAAATTGAAATTCTATACTCATTGAACAGTAAGTCCCTATTTCCCCTTCCTCCAACTCTTGGAAACCACCATTCTACTTTGTCTCTATAATTTTGACTACTCTAGGTACGTCATGTAAGTGAGATCATAGGGTTTTTGTTTGTTTTTGTGACTGACTTATTTCACTTAGCATAATGTCCTCAAAGTTCATCTATGCTGTAGTATGTGTCAGAAATTTCTCCTTTAAGACTGATTTCTTAAATTCCATTGTATGTCCATTCATATATCAGTGGACACTTCTGTATTTTAACTGTTGTGAATAATGCTGCCATGAACATGAGTGTACAGATATCTGTTTAAGATCCTACTTTCAGTTGTTTTGGGTATATAACCAGAAGTGGAATTGGCTAGATCGGATGGTAATTCTATTTTTAATTTTTTTGATGATCCACCATACTGTTTTCTATAGTGTTTGTACCATTTTACATTCCTGCCAACAGTTCATGAAGGCTCCAGTTTCTCCACATTTGCCACACACCATTCTTAATGCACTTCTTAAGTAGGCAGAATCATTAGTCTTGTTATTTACTTTCCTTTACCGTCATACATGGCATAATTAGGAATTGAGTTTTGGCTGCTGTGAAAACCCAAGATGTGTGTTATGAACAGTTACAGATATCATCATTCACACTGTGAAGTGCTGATTTAGTGGGTGTGAGAAAGATTTGAACCTTGTTGGATTCTTAGAGTGCAAGAAAAAATTTTTGGAAGAGAATGGCAGTTCAGTAAGGTGATGGAAATGTTTTTCTCTTTCTGTCTAGCACATTACGCTTTTGAGAGCTTTCTTCTGGAGCAGAGTAACATCAAAATGTTACCTGCTCTATTGCTTCTTTCATGTTGTCTTACAGTGATGAGGAAAAGCAGCTACTGAATGGACCCTGGCTCACCAATAGTTTAATTTCTTAAAAAGGCCTAATTAACTAGTATGTTTAAATGTGAGTTGTTGAATCTAAAACAAACTTGAATAAAATAGGGCTGTTCTTATATATGACTGGTCTCCTGCCGTAAGGCTTATATGTGTTCTCAGAATGTGTTTCTTGCCATTCTTTGTATAGAAGGAAAACTCTGCACTAGAGGATAAATGGAGTCTATTTGCTGTTGTTTGTTTCTTTCTAGAACTAGTGTGATATTAGAATGTATTTTTCCAGTTTATTCATTCATTTAAAAATATTCATCATGTCTCTTTATGCCAGAAAGTTCATAACAAAGCTCTCCAAAACAAATGTCCCATATTTTGGGTCTTACAGCTTTTTGTTTTAAGTTGTTGCCTCCGAGTTGTTTTATAGGAGAGTGTGTAGGGGATTCCCTGGTGGCTCAGACGGTAAATAATCTTTCTGCAGTGTGGGAGACCTGGGTTTGATCCCTGGGTTGGGAAGATCTCCTGGAAAAGGAAATGGCAATCCACTCCACTATTCTTGCCTGGGACACCCATGGACAGAGGAGCCTGGCAGATTAAGTCCATGGGGTCGCAGAGAGTCAGACACGACTGAGCACACACACGTTCGTGGGTAGAGGATAGAAGAGAGGGGCAACTGTCTTTTTTGGTTTTGGTGGTTTAATAGACTAGTAAGTTCCTTTTATGTTACTTTAATTTTTTAGGTCTTGAAGACAAATATTTGAAATTTACCATTGTCATCTCAGCAAATATAACCTGCTTGTATGGTACATACAATTACAATATTATGTCATTGTAATTACCAATAGTAATTACCATTCTTCATGCAAAGTACTAGATATAGAAAAATACAAATGAATGCATTAATAATAGATAATGCTTCTTTGTTGCAAAGTTTTTTTAAATTATGGTTTCACTAGGACTGTTTTGATTTTCTGTTTCTTTTTGTACAAGTTTCAGTAAGCTGAATTTTTCTAGGAATTTGTTTATTGTAAATTTTCAAGTTTATTGGTATAGAAGTATTTACATTTTGCTTTTAAAATGTTTTTGATGTTTGGAGGATTTGCTGTTTTGTCTTTATCAATCATAATATTGGTTATTTTTGTTCTTTTTTCACGTTGTTTAGTCTTGCCTAGCATTCATTAATTTTACTCTTTTAAAAGAACTAATTTTTAACTTTGTTGATTTCCTTTCTTGTATTTTAGTTTCTTTGTCATTTGTTTCTGCTCTTTTTGGTTTCCATCCTTTACTTTTGTAGATTTGATTTGCTCCCCTTTCACATTTTTGAAATAGATGACTAGTTATTTGGTTTTCAGACTGCCTTTTATAGCTGTACATTTTTTCTGCTCACCTCAAGTTTGGTAAATAATTTTTTTTTGTCATTTAGTTAAAAATTTAATTTTCCTTGTTGCTTCCTAAATTGCTACTGTGATTGCTTCTTTAATCCATAGCTCATTTAGAGGTTTATTTCTAGATTTCAAAATGTGTGGAGAATTTGCCTTTTGTTAGTGATTTCTAGCTTAATTGCTTTATGGTCAGAGATCAGTCTGTATGTTTTCAGCCTTTTGCAAATTATTTGAGACTTACATTTTGGCTTAGTATGTAGTAAAATTTGGAAATATATATATATATATATATATATATATATATATATATATATATATATTTGAAAAGAATATGTTGTGGTTGGTGCAATGAAATTTATAGGTCAGTTAATCAAGTTTTTAAATTCACTTTTCAAAGCTTCTGTATCCCTTTACTATTACCTTTTTTCCAGTACTTAACTTGTCCCTTGTTTGGCTGATGGTAGCCCCTTCAAGGTGGCTCCTGAGTCTTCACTATATGGCTGTAACAGTGTTTGATAGCTTTCCTGCTCTCTGAAGTACAAGATGCTCTAGGCTCATCTTGTGCATTTGTTGTCTTAGATCTGGAATATGCCATTTCTTCAAGAAGTCCTGGTTTCTTTTTCTCATTACGAAATGTTGTTTAGAGATCACAGACTAGGTGCTGGCATCTGGTTGCTACTGAGTTGATTATTATTTCTCTGGGCTATCTTGCTGTTTCTTGTAATTTATTTACAATGTCTTAGTTTCAAGTGTACAGCAAAGTGGTTCAGTTACACACACACACACACACACATATATACTCAATACATATGTATATTCTTTTTCAGATTCTTGTCCTTTATAGGTCATTACAATATATTGAATATAGTCCCCTGTACTATCCGGTAGGTCCTTGTTGTTTACTTACTTTTACGTATCATAGTGTGCGGATGGTAATCCTAAAGTCCTAATTTATCTCCTTCTTCCCACTACCCCCTTTGGAAACCATAAGTTTGTTTTCAGTTTCTGTGAGCTTGTTTCTGTTTTGTAAATAAGTTCATTTGTATTTTGCTATTTCTGTTCTTTTCCAAGGCAAACCTTTCAATATCACAGTATCATTTCCAAGAAAAACCATTCAACATCACGGTAATCCAAGTCTGTGCCCCGACCAATAATGCTGAAGAAGCTGCAGTTGAATGGTTCTGTGAAGACCTACAAGACCTTCTAGAACTAACACCCAAAAAGATGTCCTTTTCATTATAGGGGACTAGAATGCAAAAGTAGGAAGTCAAGAGATACCTGGAGTAATGGGCAAATTGGCCTTGGAGTACAAAATTAAGCAGGGCAAAGACTAATAGAGTTTTGCCAAGAGAACACACTGGTCATCGGAAACACCCTCTTCCAACAACACAAGAGAAGACTCTACACATGGACGTCACCAGATGGTCAATACCGAAATCAGATTGATTATATTCTTTGTAGCCAAAGATGGAGAAGCTCTCTTCAGTCTGCAGAAGCAAGACTGGGAGCTGACTGTGGCTCAGATCATGAACTCCTTATTGCCAAAATCAGACTTAAATTGAAGAAAGTAGGGAAAACCATTAGACCACTCAGATATGACCTAAATCAAATTCCTTATGACTATACAGTAGAAGAGACAGATAGATTCAATGGATTAGATCTGATAGACAGAGTGCCTGAAGAACTATGGATGGAGATTCATGACATTGTACAGGAGGCAGTGATCAAGACCATCCCCAAGAAAAAGAAATGCAAAAAGGCAAAATGCTTGCCTGAGGAGGCTTTACAAATAGCTGTGAAAAGAAGAGAAGCGAAAGGCAAAGGAGAAAAGAGAAGATATACCCATTTGAATGCAGAGTTCCAAAGAATAGCAAGGAGAGATAAGAAAGCCTTCCTCAGTGATCAGTGCAAAAAGTAATAGAATGGGAAAGAGATTTCTTCAAGAAAATTAGAGATACCAAGGAAACATTTCGTGCAAAGATGGGCTCAATAAAGGACAAAAATGGTAGGGACCTAACAGAAGCAGAAGATATTAAGAAAAGGTTGCAAGAATACACAGAAGAGCTGTACAAAAAAGATCTTCACTACCCAGATAATCACAATGGTGTGATCACTCACCTAGAGCCAGACATCCTGGAATGTGAAGTCAAGTGGGCCTTAGGAAGCATCACTACACAAAGCTAGTGGAGGTGGTGGAATTCCAGCTGAGATATTTCAGTCCTAAAAGATGATGTTGTGAAAGTGCTGCACTCAGTATGCCAGCAAATTTGGAAAACTCAGCAGTGGCCACAGGACTGGAAAATGTCAGTTTTCATTCCAACCCCTAAGAAAGGCAATGCCAAAGAACACTCAAACTACCACACAATTGCACTCAACTCACACGCTAGCAAAGTAATGCTCAAAGTTCTCCAAGCCAGGCTTCAGCAGTATGTGAACCGTGAACTTCCAGATGTTCAAGCTGGATTAGAAAAGGCAGAGGAACAAGAGATCAAATTGCCAACATCTGTTGGATCATCAAAAAAACAAGAGAGTTCCAGAAAGACATCTATTTCTGCTTTATTGACTATGCCAAAGCCTTTGATTGTGTGGATCACAACAAACTGTGGAAAATTCTGAAAGAGATGGGAATACCAGACCACCTACCCTGCCTCTTGAGAAACCTGTATGCAGGTCAGGAAGCAACAGTTAGAAGTGGACATGGAACAACAGACTGGTTCCAAATCGGGAAAGGAGCACGTCAAGGCTGTATATTGTCACCCTGCTTATTTAACTTATATGCAGAGTACATCATGAGAAATACTGGACTGGATGAAGCACAAGCTGGAATCAAGATTGGTAGGAAAAATATCAATAACTTCAGATATGCAGATGTTCGAACTCATGTCCGTTGAATCAGTGATGCCATCCAACCATCTCATCCTCTGCCGTCCCCTTCTCCTCTCATCTTCAATCTTTCCCAGCATCAGGGTCTCTTCCAATGAGTCAGTTCTTTGCATCAGGTGACCAAAGTGTTGGAGCTTTGTCATCAGTCCTTCCAATGAATAGTCAGGGCTGATTCCTTTAGGATTGACTGGTTGGATCTCCTTGCTGTCCAAGGGACTCTCAAGAGCCTTTTCTAGCACCATGGTTCAAAAGCATCAATTCTTCGGCACTCAGCCTTCTTTATGGTCCAACTCTTACATCTGCACATGACTGCTGGAAAAAACCATGGCCTTGACTATATGGAGCTTTGTTTTGTACCTTGTCAGAAATTTGGTGGTAGTGGTTTCCTGGTTTTCCTCTGGGCGAAGTGCTTACAGTATCATTTTGTCTGTACTGTACATCAACAGTGTGTATTTTGTAAAGCAACAAATCAAGAAAGTCTTTAGTACCTTTTTCTTTGTGCCTCTTATCAGTATCCGTTGTCACTTCTGTGGATTGGAAAGGTCTTCCAGGCCTGGTGCCATCCTGTGTGTGTGTGTGTTAGTCGCTCAGTCGTGCCCAACTCTTTGCAACCCCATGGACTGCAGCCCACCAGACTCCTCTATCCGTGAGAGTTTCCAGGCAAGGATACTGGAGTGGGTTACCATTTCTTTCTCCAGGGGATCTTCCCAACCCAAGGATCGAACCTGGGTCTCCTGCCTTGCAGGCAGATTCGTTACCAACTGAGCTACAAGGGAAGCTTCCCCAATCCAACAAGCAGTTAATTCTTCGACACCAGCAGGACATCTGAGAATTCTCCTGATTTCTAATTCTGTGTACCTGGAAATAGAGTCCGATTCCACAGGGAAAGGGCTCGGTCCCACAGGCCCACTCTCCACTTTAGATGCCAGTGGCGCGTCCAAGTTGTTATCTGAACTTCTGGCTATAAGTCAGAGGTTCCCATGCCCCATTGTTGGGTTTGACTAATTTGCTAGAATGGCTCACGGAACTCAAAAATATGTTTAGTTACTAGATTACTGATGTATTATAAATGGATATCTGAGGATATGAATCAGCAGCCAGATGAACGTATACATAGCACAGGGTCCTGAACGAAGGAGTTTCTGTTCTTGTGAAGCTTGGGACTCAGCATGGTAGCATGACAAAGAGTCTGTTTCCCAGAGGTGGAAGCTCTCTGGAAAAAAGGGGTCCAAAAAGCTGTTCTTTGGACTGTTTATGGAGGCATTATTACATAGTAATGATTGACTAAATCACTGGCCAATGGTAATTGATTCAACCTCAAGCCCTTCTCTCCTCCCTGAAGATAAAGGGGTGGGACTGAAAGTTCCAACCCTCTATTCACATGGTTGCTTCTCCTGGCAACCAGCCCCTTCCCTTGGGTGAGATCCAAAAGTCACCTTCCCTGAAGAGTTTTCAGGGACTGAGAACAAGAGATTAAATATTATCCACCCCCCTCTTTTATTGTGCTCAGAAAATTCCAAAGATTTTGGGAGTTGTGAACAAGAAACAGTGGATGAAGACCAAATATATCTGAAGTATACACATACATACATCTATCTAAAAGAGTGCATCTAGTTGAACTGTTTAATGAATTTGCCAAATCAGAGATATAAAAAGTAATTAGGCACCTTTCTAGTTCAGAATTTAACTAATTGATTGGGCTTTAATGTGTTGTTAGGCAGTCATTAGATAAATGCAAACTAGATTATAGTGACTTTATGAAATAGACACACATGTGAAAGTGGCTCAGTCACTGCTGACTCTTTGCAACCCCATGGAATGTAGCCTGCCAGACTCCTGTCAGTGGAATTTTCCAGGCAAGAATACTGGAGTGGATTGCCATCCCCTTCTCCAGGGGATCTTTCCAACCCAGGGATCGAACCTGGGTCTCCTGCATTGCAGGCATATTTTCCATCTGAGCCACCAGGGAAGCCTCATGTTTGTGAAATGAGGTACTTTTAATCAGGGTATTCTAGGAGGGGCAGTGCTTGAAAATACCTGTATACCTCATACTCCAGAGAAATCTAGATAAGAGGAGTCATTTAGATTTTTTCTTTCCTTTCAACTGTATATCTTGAGGTAATTTACCATTTCTTTCTCTTTTCCAAGGCGTGGTCTGACAGCTCAGACTGTCTTTTCTCTCTGGGTGTCCCCCTGACACATCTCTCTCCTCTGTCTCCCTAGGGTTGTATAGCCCCCGTAGCGTAATTTGCTCTTTACACTCCAACCGTGCTTCCCTCTTGCCTTTTCCAGCTTTTTGCTTGCCTCTCAGTCTTCAGTTAGAACCATCACTATCATTCTTGTTGTTATTTTTAGAATGGAAAACATCTTAACATAATTCATAGGTGCCAAAGTATGAATACATTTTATGAAAAATACCTACTACATTGCTTTGAAAGCCATTTGGATAAACTGCTCTAATAAAGCAATCGTGTGTGTGTACAAGCTTGCACACTCACATATATATATTTTTCAAACTGTGAATTACTTGTTGGTGCTCGCTTTTTTGGATGTGTCACATTTATACAATTAATTTCTCATTATATTAGACTTTCCTTTAGGATTTAATCTACTATAAATGCTGTAGATTAGTTCAGACTAACTAGACCAAATTACTCTTATTTGCAATCTTTTTTTTTAAATCAAATTGGCAATGAATGAGGTTAAGATTATTACATTTAATCCTAGTTTCCGATGACAAGAAGGCAGTGATAATCTGTAGATGTATGGTGTGTTCATTGATAGGCATTCTTGCTTTAGAGAATGTTTGTTTTTATAACTTAAGCATTTAACAAAGCAAAATAGCATCCTGTGAGACAGGAGCCACAATCTAATCGATACAACTTGTAACTGCCTTCAGAGACAGCCATCGTTCAACAGTGTCAAGAAGTGGTTATGGTTAAATGACGTATGTTAAAGTCAATAGTCTTGCTTAGTAGATGCTCCTTCACTCTTTCTGTGACTAGAATAACAGTTCAAGCCCAGAATAGAGAAGATTTTTATAAAATTTTTTTCTCTAGCACCTTTGTTAATTTAAGTGTAGACAGTGAGGCACCAGTGCTCCCAAACAATATCTAGAGTACTGATAACAAAGGAACAAAAGAGGGAACAGAGTCTTTAAACTTTGAATCCAGCTAGTAATTATGTTTAAATTAGGATGCAGGCCTAGCTTTAGCTTGGCAGTTTGGAGAAAGAAGTCTTAAGGGTTGTGATGCACTGTACTATTTTACAAAAAACTTAGACATTCTTTCTGGTTACAGAAGCGACATGCACTGTTTAAAAAGAGTTAAAAAAGGAGACTGCCTTTCTTCTCTTCAAGTCTGCTCCCTAGAGCCTATTGCCACTAGGTCTGTGTTTAATCACAGTTTTAACTTTAAAAACTATTTTTTATTCTCAGATTATCATTTAGACATCTTTAGCTTTAAACTCTTAAAAAGGGGGGAAACAAGTCTGCTTATACTTTAAGCTTCCAGTAAATCACCCTCTCCCTCTAGGATTTTTCATTATACATTTTCAGTTATAGTCTTTGATTTCAAAGAAAATACTAAAAGTTTGTTTCTTGACATGTTAGTAGCATCTCAGCTCCTTAGTTTCAACTGTGAGGAATTTAGGGCAATTAACTTTCTTTTCCTGCTCCCTTTCTAATTTATTTTTTCATGAAGTATAATTGATTTACAATATTGTATTAGGTTCAGGTGTTGTTCAGTTGCTAAGTTGTGTCTGACTCTGTTGTGACCCCATGGACTGTGGCCTTCCAGGCTCCTCTGTCCATGGGATTTCCCAGGGAAGAATACTAGAGTGGGTTTCCGTTTTCTTCTCCAGGGGGTATTCCCAACCCAGGGATCGAGCCTGCATCTCCTGCGTTGGCAGATGGATGGGGGAGCACCCAGACTCAGGTGTACAGCGTAGTGGTTCCGTGTTTCTGCATATCGTACTCCGTCCCACATTGTCATGAGATGGTGGCTGTGGCCCTCTGTCTGTGCAGTGTACCCGTGTCGTGGGGTTTGTATCCGTTAGACCCAGACCACTCGTTGGTTCTTTCTCCCTGACTATGCCCCTGTGACACACAGACTTGTTTCCTGTGTCTGCAAGTCTGTTTCTGTTTTGCATTAAGATTTATTTGCATTATTTTTTAGATTCCACACGTAAGTGATGTTATACTGTTTGTCTTTCTCTCTCTGATATTTCAATAAGCAAGATATTCTCTAGGTTCTTCCATTTTGCTGCAGATGGCAGACTTTCATCCTTTGTATGGCTAAGTAACATTCCAATGTGTGTGTGTGTGTGTATATATATATGTATATATATATACAGAGAGAAAGATTAAGATACAGATATATATATATATAGCAAACACCCTTTTCCAACAACACAAGAGAAGACTCTACACATGGACATCACCAGATGGTCGACACCAAAATCAGATTGATTATATTCTTTGCAGCCAAAGATGGAGAAACTCTATACAGTCAGCAAAAACAAGACTGGGAGCTGACTGTGGCTCAGATCATGAACTCCTTATTGCCAAATTCAACTGAAATTGAAAAACGTGGAGAAAACCACTAGACCATTCAGGTGTGACCTAAATCAAATCCCTTATGACTATACAGTAGAAGTGAGAAACAAATGTAAGGGACTAGATCTGATAGACAGAGTGCCTGATGAACTATGGATGGAGGTTCGTGACATTGTACAAGAGACAGGAATCAAGACCATCCCCAAGAAAAAGAAATGGAAAAAAGCAAAATGGCTGCCTGAGGAGGCCGTACAAATAGCTGAAAAAGAAGCAAAGCTAAAGGCAAAGGAGAGCAGCAAAGATATACCCATCTGAATGCAGAGTTTCAGAGAATAGCAAGGAGAGATAAGAAAGCCTTCCTCAGCAATCAATGCAAAGAAACAGAAGGAAACAAGAGAATGGGAAAGACTAGAGAACTTTTCAAGAAAATTAGAGATACTAAGGGAACATTTCATGCAAAAATGAGCTCAATAAAGGACAGAAATGGTAGGGACCTAACAGAAGCAGAAGCTATTAAGAAGAGGTGGCAAGAATACACAGAAGAACTGTACAAAAAAGATCTTCATGACCTAGATAATCACAATGGTGTGATCACTCACCTAGAGCCAGACATCCTGGAATGTGACGTCAAGTGGGCCTTAGGAAGCATCACTACGAACAAAGCTAGTAGAGGTGATGGAATTCCAGTTGAGCTATTTCAAATCCTGAAAGATGATGCTGTGAAAGTGCTATATTCAATATGCCAGCAAATTTGAGAAACTCAGCAGTGGCCACAGGACTGGAAAAGGTCAGTTTTCCTTCCAATCCCAAAGAAAGGCAATGCCAAAGAATGCTCAAACTACCGCACAATTGCACTCATCTCACATGCTGGTAAAGTGATGGTTAAAGTTCTCCAAGCCAGACTTCAGCAGTGTGTGAACCGTGAACTTCCAGATGTTCAAGCTGGTTTTAGAAAAGGCAGAGAAACCAGAGGTCAAATTGCCAACATCTGCTGGATCATCAAATAGCAAGAGAGTTCCAGAAAAACATCTATTTCTGCTTTATTGACTATACCAAAGCCTTTGATTGTGTGAATCACAATAAACTGTGGAAAATTCTGAAAGAGATGGGAATACCAGACCAACAGACCTGCCTCTTGAGGAACCTGCATACAATTCAGGTCAGGAGGTAACAGTTAGAACTGGACATGAAACAACAGACTGGTTCCAAATAGGAAAATGAGTACGTCAAGGCTGTATATTGTCACCCTGCTTATTTAACTTATATGCAGAGTACATCATGAGAAACGCTGGGCTGGAGGAAGCACAAGCTGGAATCAAGGTTGCTGGGAGAAATATCAATAACCTCAGATATGCAGATGACACCACCCTTATGGCAGAAAGGGAAGAGGAGCTAAAAAATGCCTCTTGATGAAAGTGAAAGAGGAGAGTGAAAAAGTTGGCTTAAAGCTCAATATTCAGAAAACTAAGATCATGGCCTCCGGTCCCATCACTTCATGGCAAATAGATGGGGAAACAGTGGAAACAGTGGCTGACTATTTTTCTGGGCTCCAGAATGACTGCAGATGGTGATTGCAGCCATGAAGTTAAAAGACGCTTACTCCTTGGAAGGAAAGTTATGACCAACCTAGACAGCATATTAAAAAGCATAGACATTATTTTGCCAACAAAGGTCCATCTAGTCAAGGCTGTGGTTTTTCCAGTGGTCATGTATGGATGTGAGAGTTGGACTATAAAACAAGCTGAGCAGAGAAGAATTGATGCTTTTGAAGTGTGGTGTTGGAGAAGACTCTTGAGAGTCCCTTGGACTGTAAGGAGATCAAACCAGTCCATCCTAAAGGAGGATCAGTCCTGGGTGTTCATTGGAAGCACTGATGTTGAAGCTGAAACTCCAATACTTTGGCCACCTGATGTGAAGAGCTGACTCATTTGAAAAGACTCTGATGCTGGGCAAGATTGAGGGCAGGAGGAGAAGGGGACGACAGAGGATGAGATGGTTGGATGGCATCACCAACTCAATGGACATGGGTTTGGGTGAACTCTGAGAGTTGGTGATGGACAGGGAGGCCTGGCGTGCTGTGGTTCATGGGGTCGCAAAGAGTCAGACACGACTTAGCGACTGAACTGACCATATATATATATAATATATACATATATATATATCATGTATATAGATAGATATGTAATCTCATATGTTTATCCATTCATCTGTTGATGGACACTTAAGTTGCTTCCATTTCTTGGCTGTTATAAGTAATGCTGCAATGAACATGGGAGTGCATATATCTTTTAAAATTACTATTTTTATTTTCTTTGGATATATATTCAGGAATGGGATTGCTGGATCACATAGTAGTTCCATTTTTAGTTTTTTGAGGAACCTCCATACTATTTTTCATAGTGACTGCACCCATTTACATTCTTACCAGCCATGGGAATTCTTTTACATGTAGTGTAAAAGAGTTCCTTTTTCTCCACATCCTCATCTGCATTTGTAATTTGTGGGGTTTTTTGGTAATAGCCATTCTGGCAGATTGTGAGATGATATTTTGTTGTGGTTTTGATTTGCATTCATTCCTCTGATGATTTGCAGTGTTCAGCATATTTTCATGTGCCACTTGGCCATCTGTATGTCTTTTTTGGAAAAATGTCTATTCAGGTCTTCTGTTCAGTTTATAACTGGGTGGTATTATTGTTTGTGGTATTGAGTTGTATGAGCTTTTTAACCCCGTATTGATCACATCATTTACAACTAATTTCTCCATTCTGTAGGTTGTCAATGGTTTCCTTTTCTGTGCATAAAGCTTTTTAAATTTAATTAGGTCCCATTTGTTTATTTTTGCTTCTATTTCCTTTGCCTTGGGAGACAGATCCAAAAAATATTGCTGTGATTTATGTCAAAGAGTATTCTGCCTATGTTTTCTTCTTGGAGTTTTATGGTTTTTGGTGTAACATCAGGATCTTTAATCCACTTTCGGGTTTTGTTTTTCTTTTTTGTATATGGTGTAAGGAAATATTCTGATTTTATTCTTTTACATGTAGCTGTCTAGTTTCCCAGCCCCAGTTATTGAAGGGATTGTCTTCTCCCTATTGTATATCCTTGCCTCCTTTGTTGTGTTAATAACTTCAGTTGAGTGGATTTGTTTATGGGCTCCCTACTCTGTTCTGTTGATTTATGTGTGTGTTTTTGTGGCAGTACCATACTATTTCGATTACTGTAGCTTTTTAGTATAGTCTGAAGTCAGGGCGCATGATACCTTCAGCTTTGGTCTTCTTTCTCAAAACTGTTTTAGCTTTTTATATAGAGTGATTTTGTTTTTACATAAAATAATTATATTGAGTAGACCTGAAAATTGAAAAGCAAAAATTGGGATTTATTCATTCTATAAATATTGATTCTTTAATATTGAATACCCCAGGGCTCTGTACTCTGTCCTCTTTTCTGCCTACACTGATTCCCAAGGAGATCTCACTAGTCTCATAGTTCTGAATTCCATCTGTATGCTGACTCTCAGTTTACATTTCTACCCTGACTTCTCCTTAACCTCACAGTCATAGGTCTAACTATATCCAGTTGATATCTCTATTCAGATGTCTGACTAGTGTCTCACAGTAAATATACCCAAAAGGAGCTGTGATATTTGGCCCTTTCATCTTCAGGTCTTCCTGTGATGTACTCAGCGTATGTTAATGGCAGTTTCATTCTTCTCGTTGCTCAGGACACAGACCATCTAAGTCTTACTCCCCCACACATACTTCTGTCTCCTCATTAAAGTCACATCCTACATCTGTTCATTAACAGATCCTTTTGACTCCATATTCAAAATATTTAAATAATTTAACACTGTTTGTCACATTTCTCGCTGCTGTTCTGGCACACGCCTGCATTTAGTGGTGGTCTTCCAGTTTCTAACGTTTTCTCAGCCAGTAGCCAGAGTAATCCTGCATAAGTCAGATTCTGTTACTTCTCTGCTCTCTGTTCAGCACATAACTTCCCATCTCATTCAGAGTGTAAGTGAGCCAGAGTCCTTCTGTCTTATGAGGCTTGGTGATTTGGGACATAGTTATCTTTCTGTTCTTATTACTCCTTGCTCTTTTCCTTATTCCACTTGCCATGTTAGTCTTCTTGCTGTTCTTTATCTTATTTTTTAAATATTTTATCTTTATTCTCACCTTTTGCATTATAAAGTACCATTTGTATTGTTTTGGGTATGTGCATATAAACTACATAATGTGAATTTTGCTTTGTTAGTCAATTCAAAAAGCCTTTTTCTATTTTTTTTAATCTTCTGGCCATGCTGCACGGCATGTGGGGTCTTATTCCCCAACCAGGTATCAAACTCACGCCCACCACAGTGGAAGCAGAGTCTTAATTTGCTGCTCTTTAAACATGCCTCTTGCTCCTGCCTTGGGATCTTTGTGTTTGCTGTTTCCTCTTCTGCCTGGAAGGGTTTTCTGGATACTTGAGCAGCTCACCCCCTCATGTTATTGAGATCTTGACTCAGATTCATTCTTATCTAAAATTCTCCCTGTTACTGTACATGTCATATAATTGCTCCCTTCCTATTTTTTCTTCTCCACACTGATTAGTATCTAATGTACAATATATTTTAATTATTAGTTGTTAAAAACTCTTGTCAGGCCAGGTTCATTGAGGAGAACAAATCACTACAGGTACTTAAAGCAAAAGGAAAACTGGTAAGGGGAATTAGATTCTTAAAATGTATTGGAAAAACTGTAGGTGTGGAGCTTGAAAGACTGTTATCAGCTTCCACCGCTGCTGCTGATACGGCTTTTGGGTAGTGCCAACATAGGGAGCTGGCGGGGGAGCATTCGGTGATTACTGTAAAACCTCTTATCTGTCACAGTCCAGGTCTGCTGCATTCAGAAGGATGGCTTTGTTCTGTCTCTCTTCTGCCTTCCAAATGCTGCGTAAATGCATTGCATTTGTGGAATGTAAATCACATACAGAATTCCGGGATCAAAGATTTGTAAAATGGAATTCTCATCCTTTTAACTTTTGTGAAAGAGGAGATACAGAGGAGCACACGAAAGGTGGTGAGGATGAACAGTGAGATAGATATATCTATGTTTGTATGGATAAGATATGAATACACGCATGTTTATTCTATTGGTCAGGGTTCTCTGGAGAAACAGAACCAATTAGATAAACATATATACAGGAAGAAAGAGGGGAAGAAAGAGATGGATTTATTTTAAGGAATTGGCTCATGTGATTGTGGGGGCTGGCAAGCCTGAAACTGCAGGGCAGGCTGCAAAGTCCTTGGTGACGTCACTCTCCTTGATATCCTGTAAGTTAAATATTGAGATAAAGTTAAGAGAAATTACCTACTGTGATGCAAAGTCAGTGTGTCTTATGTTATATGATAAGAAGAGAGAAGAAACCAATTATTTGATGAGTATACACAGCATATATAACACACGGTATACAACCTTCATAATAAAATAAGGGAAAAATACTCGTAACAATTATAATTCTCATTTCCATAACTGGTAATGTAGTGGTATCTGAGATTTATAAATTCCTTCTTCCACTGCCCTTTTTGTATTCCTTTACCCTCAGCATGCACCTCAGATAGCCATAGTTCTTTACTGGTAGAGTGACCCAAACTTCTGTTTCCGAAGGGTTTGAGTCAGTAGCAGTCCTGCCTAGGCTGGGCTATTGAAGTTTTCTGTTGAATTTAATCATGAGACATGGTAGTACTAAGAGATGCCCTTAGGGATTTCCAATAACCGGGCATACTTTTCTTACCACCACCATTGTGGCATTACAGTCCCATTTCTCCTTGATAATTAGAGTCAATTACCCGGGCCAGCATAGTAAGTTCCTCCTTTGCCTACTGATTCAGAAGCACGGGAGGCTTAAAGTTGCCAGGTGGCAGGCTTAACTTCCAGTTCAGTGGAAGTATTCCATCCTTTGGGACTAAGACCTCTAGACCAGCAGAGCAAAGGTTGTGGGAAGAGGAAACAGAAACATTTTACTAGTGAGTGGTGTTGGGAAAGCTTGACAGCTGCGTGTAAATCAATGAAGTTAGAACACATCCTCACACCATACATGAAAATAAACTCAAAATGACTCGAAGACTTCATTGTAAGACACGACACCATTAAACTCCTAGAAGAGAATACAGACAAAACCTACTCTGAGATAAATTTTACCATTGTTTTTTTAGGTCAGTCTCCCAAGACTGTAGAAATAAAAGCAAAAATAAACAACTACAGTCTAATCAAATTTGTAAGCTTTTGCACAGCAAAGGAAACCATAAATAAAGTGAAAAGACAACATAGGGACTAGGGAAAATATTTGTGAACAATTCGACCAAAATAGGTCTAGTTTCTAAAGTATATGAACAGCTGATAACAACTCAGTAACAAAAAACTGACCCAAACAAAAAATGAGAAGACCTAAATAGACGTTTCTCCAAAGAAGGCATACAGATGGCCAGCAGGCACTGAAAAAATGCTCAGTATCAGTGAGTATGAGAAATGCAAATCAAAACTACAATGAGGTGCCACCCCACACTGGTCAGATTGATCATCATTAAAAAAGTCTACAAATAACAAATGCTGGAGAGGATGTGGAGAAAAGGGAACCCACCTACACTGTTGATGAGAATGTAAGTTGCTGTAGCCACTATGGAAGACAGTATAGAGGTTCCTCAGAAAACTAAAAATAGAGTTACCGTATGATCCAGGAATCCTACTCCTGGATATATGTCTGGAGAAAACTCTAATTGCATTTTATAATAGCCAAGTCATGGAAGCAACCTACATGTCCATCTACTGATGAATGGATAAAGATGTGGTATATACACACAGTGGAACACTGCTTAGCTATAAAAAAGAATGAAAAAAAAAAAAAAGAATGAAAAAAAAAAAAGAATGAAATAATGCCATTTGCAGCCTCATGGATAGGCCTAAAGCTTATCATGCTAAGTGAAGTCAGAAAAAGAAATAACACATGATACCACCTATATGTGAAATCTAAAATAGGGCATGAACTTACTTAGGAAACAGAAACAGACTCACAGATACAGAAGACAAACCTACGGTCACTAAAGGGGGGAGGGGAGTGGGGCAGATAAATGAGGCGCTCGCACTTAGCAGATTCAACCTACTGTGTACAAAAAGCATGAACAGCAGGGTCCTACTGTATAGCAGAAGGAAGTGTATTCAGCGTCCTCTAATAAACCATAACAGAAAAGAGTATGTGTGTATGTGTGTGTGTGTGGTTATTATATGTTTATATCTGAATCTTTGCTGTACATCAGAAGCTAGCACAACATTGTGATAATGATAAAATAAAAATTTTTGCTTGTGGGCCAATAAATGGTGTCACTTCTGTTTCCTTCTCTGATTCTTGGACCTGTGAATCTTGGCTATGCAAGAAGCAGCACCATATTTTGGATGTTCATAGCACATAGAACTTTTTGGGGATCTTTGCCCAGGCGTGCAGGGTATTGCCACCTGGCTGGGGTTCTGGCTGAGGCTTCAAAAGGTCATGCCACTGTTCTATCAAACCAGCTGTTTCAGGATGATACAGATTATAGTAAGACCAGTGAATTCCCTAGGCCGTTGCCACACTTTTTCTTTTTTGTTTTTTGCTGTGAAATGAGTTCCTTGGTCAGCAGCAGGCTTTGTAGAATAATGGGAGAAAGTAGATAAGGCATTCTGTAAGTCTGTGGATAGTTTTGGCAGAAGCATTTTGTGCAGGAAAGGCAAATCTGTATACAGAGTAAGTATCTGTTTCAGCTAGAATAAAGCACTGCCCCTTCCATGATAGTGTGTTAATTGCTAAGTCTTGTCTGACTCTCTGTAACCACATGGACTGTAGCTCTCCAGGCTCCAGCTCCTCTGTCTGTAGAATTCTCCAGGCAAGAACACTGGCGTGGGTTGCCACTCCCTTCTCCAGGGGATCCTCCTGACCCAGGGATGAACCTGGGTCTCCCCCACTGCAGGTAGGTTCTTTGCAGTCTGTGCAAAGACAGTATAGAGGTTCCTATATACTGGGGGAGCCAGAAGTCTAGTGTGATCAGCGTGTCGCAGGTAGCTGGCTGACCACCCCGGGCAATAGTGCCACACTGGGGCTCTGTGTAGGTTTCTGTTGCAGGCAGAGTTGGCGCTCAGCAGTGGCAGTAGCCGACTGGCCTTGGTGAGTGGAGGTTCATGCTGCTGAAGCCGTGCATGACCTTCATCCCTACCACCGCGGCAGCTTTGTGAGCCCACTGGACACTGATGGGGTTGGCTGGGGAAAGATGCTGACTCGTATCCACAGGATGGTCATCCTGTATTTATATTTCAGTGCAGCCTTTTACACTTGCAAAAACAAGAAAATGATTTGCAACTCCAAGAAATGACTAGAAATCTACCTATTTTTTGGTTTTAATTTTGTTAATTGTTTTAAGAAAGAATTATTAGAGACTTCTGGATATATATAATTATTATAGGAGTTCATCTTGGAGTCTTTGTTAAAAAGCTCGAAGGAAAAGACTTGTGAAGACATAATTCTAAGACTTAAAAATAAGTATAAAAATAATAGATATTCATTGTAAAAATGAAAAATTCAGAAGCACAAAGTTTTTTATATATTATGTTCGCTCATTAAATTGTCCTCTCCTAAATTGTTTCAGTTTACATTCTATTCACAAAAGTGTTTGAGAACATCTGTTTTCCCACATTTGTGCCAACATTGGATGGTAGCACACTTAGTTTTTGCCAGTGTAATAATGAAAAAGAATCTAATTTTATTTCCTCAGTTATAAGTAGGTTTAAGCATATTTTCAAATTTTGAACAGTCTCATATCTTTAACCTGGCTCTTGGTTTTCCTCTTCACTTGGAATATTGTTATTCATTTTTTTCTGAACTTTTACCATTCTTCAAGGCCCATGTCAAAATCTGTTTCTCCATTATTGAATTTTCCTGATAAGCTCAGCCTAAAATGGTATCTCCATCCTTGTATACTTGATGTTTTATTTTCCACTTATCACAGTTTTATACCAGAACTAATGTGTATGATTTTCTTCTTCTAGGATTTCCAAGTTTACAGGATGGCCAAACATTAATGGAAAGAGAAGTGTAAACCTGTCTTCTTTCACTATGGAGGCAAGTTTGGCAGATGGAGAACCTGACCGAACTTTGGTGAGTGATTCAAATACAGCATAATAAGGGACTACCATCTATATTGGGAAGTGTTTGATTTAAGCCATCATTTTATTTTTCAAATGTATTTAAAATGAACTTCCAAAGAAGTTGATATAAAAATTATAGGTAGTTTAAAGCTTGTTGAAGCATAACCCAGTTTTCTGCCATTTCCACCCTATCTCCTACCTCTTTTTCCTTGCTTTCCTGGCCATATAGTAAGACATATTGATACAATAGTTTGTGTTTGTGTTTTCCTCAAGAAACTTTGTCTTATTGAAATCAAGAGGTTATTCACAACTGAGGAAATTAAATGCCTGGCAATCTCAAATTGTGCAACTGTGGACAGAATGAAAGAATTAAGATATATAATCATTAATATATGTTGCCATACATACTCTTTTTATAGAAGTATGAAGATTTAATAAGTATTGCTGCCTGTGATTGAATTGTATTCTGATTAGGTATGGGTGGTGGTTATAAGTGTACCTTCTCCAGTAAGTAAAAAAATAAAAATTAACCTGTGGGGTAAATTAAATGATGCCTTGTCATGCATAGAAACATTTTGCTCAAGGATCATTTCATTTTCATTTTTCTTGTTGCAGTTGTAAAGACGCCATTAAATATTGTTTTACAGACTCTTTATTAGGAATGTTTGTACTACCGAAAGTAAATGTGCCAGCTGTAGCCAGCTGTGTAAAGTGTAGCCAGCTGATGGCTCTGTGGCTTGTTAGGTGGTCGATTCTTTGATAGTTACAATATTGAAATAATGCACACGCCAGCTTTTCTTTCATACTGCCGTGAAGTTGAAAGTCACTACTAAATTGAGATGTTTGTGAATTTTAATTTAGTGAATGTTCTTTCAGGCTCCAGTGTAGGATCAGTAATGATTGATAGCAAAATGCAGTTCTGCTTACTTGCGTTAACTTGGTCCCACCCTCTCCTGAATTTCTGGTTCAAACTTGTTTCTTTAATGGTCAGAAAAAGTTAAACTTTAAAATGATAGCTTGTTAATAGAGAATAAAATGGACATGGACGGAACTTGGTTTATGAGGAAGGTTATTGTAACGCCGATTTTAAATGGAAAACCAATGGTAGGTTATTTTGTTTTCACTATATCTTCAAAAAAAAAAAGATGAAAGCCTTTCTTGGAACATACCATTTACTTTACCATAAATATTTTCTTATGTAAAGACTTATGTAATGGACTTATGTAAAGACTTATGTCTTATGTAATGGACTTCCTGAAGGTTTACTTTTAGCTAAAATATTTTAAATTTTTTGGTTATAAGTATCAGTAATAGCAATTGCTGTTTTCTGGGTAAACACTTTTTCATACTGTCTTCACAACAGCCATTAAAGGTAGATATTTGCTTATCCTCACTTTTAAAGAGGGAAATAGGCTCAGGGAGGTTAATTATCTTCTCTAAAAGCTACAGCTTAACTGATGCAACTGAGGTCTGTCCCTAAATACTTTCCTTTGCCTCTAATATGTTGATTACATCATACCTGTCTTTCTGGATAGAATTGCTTAAAATTTATTGTTATCTTTTTAAACTTAGTGTCTAAGTAAATAGTATTAAATTCTATACCAGAATGTCTGCACTGTACTGCTAAAGTTTAATTCATTTTTTATTCTTAATTCTATTGATATTGAGAGGTTAGAGGAAGTTACTTAAAACTCAGTGAGATCAATTTTCTTCTTCATTGTTTCTTCGGTGAAATATTGCAGCTTATTTTAGAAACAGTAATACCACTGATTTCAGTGTGAACTACTGAAATTTTCTCTATTCGAAACTAATCTTGAGGTCTACCTTTGAGTTATCTATTAATGAAATATCACCTTTGAACTGCATGGCCTCAGCTGGTCAGTTTAGATCTGAGAGAGGTGGGCAGGAACATGGGCTTTGCAGATGTCTGGCTGTGTGTTAAAATCTGAGCTCTGGCACTTAGCTACGTGCTCAGGGTTTCCAGCTTTCCTCAGGTTTTAAATACAGATTAGTAGTAATATCTACTTAATATTTACTTGAGTTTTAATTGACATAATATATCTATAAAATGCCTTTTTACACATCTGTGCACATTTTATAAATATCCAGTAAACAAAAGCTAGTATGGCTATTGTTAACATAACTATTCAGCCTTTTCTCCAAAAAGATAAATAATTAGAGGCAGAACAGGCAACAAAACCTATCTCTAAAAGTCCCAGGCTGTTGAGTAATTTTGGATTTGCACTTTGTCTGAATCTCACTTTTACCATCTAAAATATTGAGGCAACTATTCTACTTCAGTGAAAAATACATGAACAAGAATACTCATCCTGCCTACCTGGGAGGGACAGTGTGATCTAGTGAAACCAGAAAGTTCTTTGAAAATATAAAGCAACATGTCAGTATGTGGTGGCAGTGTTGTATAAAACCTAATTGTGTGCACTAGTTTTTAAGATAGTATTAGTTAGCTTCTTTTGAGTGCAGTCTTTGTGCAAAGTGCTGTGGCCAATGAAGGGGATGTTAAAAGATATAAAATGTAGTCTGTCTGAATTATGTTTGTTTTGAGAAGACTAGATACAGGGATGGATAGATAAGGCAGTAATAAGCATTTTTGAAGTGTCAAATGAGGGACATAAGGCGTAGTTATACAAGTTGTGAAAATTGGGTGGTTGCCGTACACTGGGGTAGTTAGAAAAGGTTTCTTAAGAGAACACAAACTATGAATAGGGTATAGGGGTCACGGGATTGAAAACGAGGAAGGAGAGCATTCTAGGAAGGGAGGATGGCAAGAGGCAAGGCTAAAAGCTGAATTAATTGCACAGGGTTTATTCAGGGGGAAACGCATAGAAAAATTGGAAGGTAATACCGTTTATTCCTTGAAAGGAAAGTTATGACCAACCTAGACAGTATATTAAAAGCAGAGACATTACTTTGTCAACAAAGATCTGTCTAGTCAAGGCTATGGTTTTTCCAGCAGTCGTGTATGGATGTGAGAGTTGGACTACAAGGAAAGCTGAGCACTGAAGAACTGATGCTTTTGAACTGTGGTGTTGGAGAAGACTCTTGAGAGTCCCTTGGACTGTAAGGAGATCAAACCAGTCCATCCTAAAGGAGGATCAGTCCTGGGTGTTCATTGGAAGGACTGATGTTGAAGCTGAAACTCCAATACTTTGACCACCTGATGTGAAGAACTGACTCGTTTGAAAAGACCCTGATGCTGGGAAAGATTGAGGGCAGGAGGAGAAGGGGACGACAGAGGATGAGATGGTTGGATGGCATCACCGACTCAATAGACATGGGTTTGGGTGAACTCTGAGAGTTGGTGATGGACAGGGAGGTCTGGCATGCTGCAGTTCATGAGGTCGCAAAGAGTCAGACACGACTGAGCAACTGAACTGAACTGAATGTTGTTTACAAGAATAATGATCAGTGTGGCAGATAGAGACCAAACTTATGGAAGTCTTTGAGTGTCAGACCAGGGATTTTGAACTTGATTCTATAGACAGTGGTATGTCACTGAATAGTTTTATGAAGGTGGACAGGATGAATCTGGAAGCAGGATATGAGATGATTTAGAAGAGTGAGAGATACAGATACTGACTGAGACGACTTGTAGTCTTGGTGGAGGTGGTGAAAGCTGGGACTCAGTTGACTTTAGTGTCCACTTACTCAATTTTCTTCTTCTACATGGGATTATGCTTCCTATTTTTAAAACATTCACTTGCTTATTTATTGTTTATAGTTCTGTTTTTGTGGTAGTGTTGTATGTCTTAAGTAGTAAATACTAAAAAATATGAATTGCATCTTTATACTAAATATACTTCAGAACATGTTTACATTTAATATATGTATTAAAATATTTTGTAAAAGTGCAGAACTCATAACATTTTGGAAATTAACCACTGAGAAATCCTTTAAGTGCAGGGGTCAAATATTTATTAATAGATTGAGGTAAACCAAATAAGTGAAGTAGATTAAAAAAAATTCCTTACATTAGGGAAAGTCCTGTCTTTTGAATGTCTTGTATACTATGCTATTACCAGAGGAAACTATGTTATAAAGTCTCTTAAAGGTCAAGATCTTTTGTTGTATTAAAAAGTGGTTATATAAACAACTTTTTAGAAGAGAATAAAATTTTAAAAACATGTAGAAATCTTTGTAGTATTATTAGTTAGTTAGTTCAGTTGCTCAGTCGTGTCCGACTCTTTGCGACCCCATGAACCGCAGCACGCCAGGCCTCCCTGTCCATCATCAACTCCTGGAGTTTACTCAAACTCATGTCCATCGAGTTGGTGATGCCATCCAACCATCTCATCCTCTGTTGTCCCCTTCTCCTCCTGCCCCCAATCCCTCCCAGCATCAGGGTCTTTTCCAGTGAGTCAGCTCTTTGCATGAGATGGCCAAAGTATTGGAGCTTGTAGTGTTAACTAGGGACTCTCAATTGAGAAACTTAAGATTCTAATTAAATTGGACACTTTGAGTCATATGCTTTCTGAAGTGGAAACAACTTCGAAGATGATTTAGCTCAGTAATTCTTAAACTGTAGTAAATGAGTAAGTATCTTCTTGAGGGGCCTACAGGTGACCTAGCTTCCTGAAACTTTGAGTTTTATATTTACTAGATGAATTTTTACCGATGACTGTGATTTAGTGCTCATAAAGTAAAATTGGTATTTTATTAGCGTTTACCGAGTGCTTTAAATCATATTCTAAGAAGTATGGCTACTATATATATGGCACATTTGATGACAACATACAGCTTGTGTATGTGGCATGTAAATCAAGGAAACTGCCAATTTTTGGTAACATTAAGTATTATTTTTGAGCAGGTCACATATTTTAAATGTTGTTATTTTTATTCTCTGGTTTAAATATAGTTGACTCTTGAATGCTTGGAGGTGGGTTGGGGTAGAGCTTCCAACACTTGATATGGAACCATGGTCCTTTGGTGTCTGCAATTCAGCAAACCACTCATCTGTAGCACTGTGGTACTTACTGCTGAAAAAAGTCTGCCTGTAAGTGGAGCTGTGTAGTTCACACCCACATGTTCAAGGGTCAGCTGTACCATTAATTTAGCTTCTTCATTACCGTTATTGCTTTAGTATACTGTATGTTTTTGTTTGGGGGCTTCCCTGGTATCTCAGATGGTAAAGAATCTGGCTGCAATGAGGGAGACCTGGGTTTGATCCCTGGATTGGAAAGATCTCCTGGATTTATAAGGACAGTATTTTTGGTGCACAGTTTCTCAGTAACTGACCTTTAAGACATTTATGCATTCAAGTCTGATGATAAATTATACACATGTCGATTAATCTCGTAAAGTATTCTTGTACAATGGCACTTGGTTGTTATTAGATCCCCCTTCTCACCCCAAAGTGGAAATGGCGAGAGAAAGGCTGTGAAGTTTCTTGTCTATAATAAATGGGTCACCAAATTTGGTACATATGCTCATCTAATATTTGAATGTGCTTTGAGACGTGCCTGCTAAGTGTTCGGCTAATGCTTATATACTTCACGATTGCCTCATAGAGGCCTTTTCTTTTCATCTTTAACAAAGATTATGCTATCAGCAGAGCCTTTTGCAAACCTCTGAGTCCTGTGGCTACTTTCCCCCCTTAGTCTTTGTGGGAAACTTTTAGGAATCAGTTAGTCTAATAGTCTGTCTAACGTAAGTATTCTGTCCACAGTATCCCCTGACAGGAGGTCATCAGGCCTCGGCATGCACTCATGTAGTTATAGGAAGCTCTGTTTCTCAAAAGGTAGCTCAAGTCATTGTGCTAGTTTCCTTGTTGCTACAGGTTACCACAAATTTAGTCTTAAAACAGCAGTAACTGATTATCTTAGAGTTCTGGATATTAGAAGTCTAAAAAGATGTTGTGTTCGTTCTGGAGGCTTTGAGGGGACTGTCCGTTTCTTTTTGTCGACGTCTGGAGGTGGCAGTCTTCGTTGACTCGCGGCTTCTTCCTCCCGTTCAGCCTCTGGCCTTTGTTGTCACGCCTCCTGCCACACTCACCTTCTTGTCTCCTTCTTGTCGGGACCCTTGGGTTACTTTGGGTCCACTCAGGTAATCCAGGATAACTGCTCTATCTCAAGATTCTTAACTTAATCACATCTGCAGAGTCCTTTGCCTCATGTAAAGTAACATTCACAGATCCTAAGGCTTCTAAACATTCACAGATTCTACTATCTTTTTTTGTTGTCTTTTTTTTTTTTTTTGGCAGCTCAGCTTGTGGGATTTTAGTTTCCTGACCAGGGATTGAGCCCTTAGCAGTGCGAGCACGCAGTCCTAACCATTGGATTGCCAGGGAATTCCCGGGATGTGGACGTTTTTGGGAGGCCATTATTCTGCCTACCACTGTCATCGTACTAACCTCTGGTGCATCCCAGCCTAATGATGTGGGTCCTATTGCAAATAATCTGAAATCAGGTAGTCTGGTGGGGCATCTCACCTAAGGAATTGCCAGTTAGATTAAGGTCCTGAATTAGGTAAATTCTTAGGTGGCAGAGATCTTCTTATGTAAAATAATAAAATAACTAGAAATTTTAGTCAGCAATTTATTACCTACATACTCATTGTCTTTTATATTAAAATAGTTTCATCTTCCTAACAACCATTTGCTAACCGTAACAGTTTAATTGCACATACAAGAATGATAATAGAGACCTCCTTGTGGTCTCTACATTATGTGAGTTTTGAGTGCATTCGTGTGCTTGCCTGTGCTGGGTCTCCCTCGCCGCGTGAGGGCTTTCTCTCGTGGCGGTTGGGGCCGCTCTCTGGCTGCGGCGGGAGCTTCTCTCGTTGCAGAGCATGGGCTCCAGGGTGCGTGGGCTTCAGTAACTGTGGTCCATGGGCTTAGCTGCCCCACGGCATGTGGGATCTTCTCGGACCAGGTGCCCTGCACCAGCAGGCGGATTCTTCACCACTGGGCCAGTAGGGAGTGCCCTCAAACATGCTTAAAAAATAAGAGAAACTAGTACAATGAATCCTAATGTGCCCATCACTAATCCTCAGCATTATTAGTTCAGGTCAGTCTTGTTCATGTATACCCCTGCCTTCCCACCCCATTTTTTTTTTTTTGAGAACATCCCATATGTATCATTTTATTTATAAGTATTTCAGTATAATCTCTAAAATATAAAGACTTTTCTTAAAAACTTTAACCATAAATACCATTCTTACTCTAAAAAAGTAATTCTTTAATATCAAATATTTAGTTAATGCTTAAATTTGGTTTTATTGTCATTATACTGGGCTTGGTTGATAAGTCACTTTGTCTTTTTTAATCTTTTAAGTTTCTCCTGCATCTGTTTTTGATTCTTCCTTTTCAGTTTTAATTTTTGTTTTCAATTTATTGAAGAAATAAGGTAGTTCGTCCTGTAGGTTTCCCACAATCTGGATTTTCCCCCATGGTCATTGTTTAATGTGTTCTTCAGTTACTTATTTCTTGCAAATTGGTCAGTAGACAGTTTTAACCTGAGGCTTGCACAGATTCAGGTTCAGGTTTTTTTTTGACAAGAATAATTCATTGATGGTATTGTGTATTACCGTCAGGAGGCATATAATTCATTTTCATTTGTCCAGTATGTAAATACATTTAATCTTTTTTGACTATAAAAAATAACACATACCAATGTGGCATATTTAAGCAATAAATAAAAATATAATAAAATTTATTTTCTAGAGATAACCACTGTTATTATTTTGGTGGCCTCTTTCCTAAGTGTATTCATGTGTATATCTTACACATGAGGTTTTATAAGTGGGGTCATAGCATACAAATTTATGTATCAGTACCTTAAAAAAAATTTATGGCCATTGATGATCATCACTTAGATCTGTTAATTCAATAGGAGCATAAATTAATAGCAGTAGTTAAATATACTTAAATATTTGTAATGTTTGAACTGCCCAAGTAGGAAAATATTACTCGGTATTTTCTGTTGTTTGAGTGCTTAGATTCTTAGTATGTCTTCCTTTTTTTTCTTTTTTTTGACTTTTAAAAGTTATCCTTGATTCTCTTATAAGTTGAATAATGTAAACATTTTCCAGGTGTATGATGGGACTCTTAAAATGTTTGGGGAGCTAAATTGAAGAAAGGGTTAACTCTGAAAAAGTAGAAGAAATAGCCAGTGTTTTATACAGTACTCCAGCAGAAATTCCAAGTCAGAAATCTTTTGTATTTCCATTATGTTTGGAGATTTTCTCAGTGTGTTCCCAGGACTTTGGAACTCAAGATCTTTTCAGAGAGTCTGTGAGGTCTAAGTTGTTTCTGTAGTAATACCGTGGTACTTGATGTTATTTGCTTTGTTTCTCATTCTCCTGAATGTATAGTGCACTTTTTACCCAAGACTGCATGAAAGGTGATGTCATTGCTCTGCTGGCTAATGGAGTGTATGCTTGTGTATTCTTGTGTTTTCAGATTTTCTTCGTTTAATTTTTTTCCTAAGCAGTGGTTTTTTAATTTAAACAAACTTCATTTTTTTATAAGAGTTTTAGGCTTACAGAAAAATTGTGAATGTAGTAAAGAATTCCATATAGCTTGTACTCAGTTTCCTTCCTCTATTATTAACATAATAGTATGGTACATTTGATACAATTAATGAATCCATACTGATACATTATTACCTGAGGTCCATATTTTGCTCTTTGTTTCAGATTTCCTTAGTTTTTACCTAATATTCTTTTTCTATGTGTGTGAATCCCATCAGGTAGCACTTTACATTTAGTCATCACATCTCCATAAGGTCCTCTTAGCAGTTAAAATTGCTTAGAGTTTACTTGTTTTTGATAATCTTGACATTTTTGAGGCATTCTAGTCAGATATTTTGAGTGTCACTCAACTAGGATTTGTCTGATACTTTTCTCATGATTAGACTGGGTTTTGGGGAGGAGACTACAGAAGTAAAATGCCATTTCATCACATGATTATGGAAAAGTATGTAAACTATCAACTTGGCTTATCACTGACATTGCCCGTGATCAGCTAGCAAAGATAGTGAATTTCTCACTTTTAATTTCTAATTCAGCAAATATGAATAGGTATAATCCATATAAACAGCAATTCTTTGGAGTCTTTGGCAATTTCTAGGAGTATAGAGGGATCTGGAGATAGTAAAGTTTGTTAACAGAATTTTAGAACCAGAAGTTAATTGCAGTAATGTCTGAACATACTGGTAGCAATGTTTTAGGATAAAGTTTTGGAAATAGGCTAGGTCTGAAGAAGAAGCTTGGAAGTTGTCTGAGTAAAGGTAGCAGATGAGCCTTGAGTATGAATGGAACCTGCGGTAAGAGAGCAGATAGAAAGAAAACCACAGGTAGTGGGGGACTGGGCGCTGGTGAAGCTCGCGAGTTTTACTGGACGGAGGACAGAGTGGAGGTGGGACATCAGAAAGGAAGCCAGAACGGCAGAGTGTTTTAGAAACTAAAGCAAGAGAGGGCTGGCCTGGTGGGAAGCCTGATATAATTAAACATATGCGAGGAGGCCCCAAAACACGCCAGAGAAGACTTGACAGATTGGTAGACTGATTGTAATTTCCTGAAGTCTCGAAATTTTTATTTTTAAAGGTTTAGTTTCAGTGTAAACATACAATTGATCTTTTTTTTTTTTTCTTTTTTTTTGCCACTTTTTAAACGATTAATGAAGCACTTAATTCCTTCAATAAACTCTGAGTGCTCTCCAGATTCAGATTCAGGTATACAAAGTTAAATCACTCCTGAGAAAATTTGTCTTTTTTTTAGATCTTGCCATATTCAGAAGTTGCTGAAGTTCAAGAGACAGTGAGTAATACATGGTGCCATGTTCAAAATGTTAACATTTTTGTATTTTTTTAGGATTTCAAGTTAGATTCTTAAAATGCATTTTCTACTATGTTTAATCTTAGATGATTATGTTATTATAAAAAGTAGCTAATGTAAATTGAAAAGCTTACTTTAAAAATTGCATTTTCATTTGCCCAATATGTAAATACATTTAATCTTTTTTGATTATAAAAATAATACATAACAATGTGGCATAATTAAACACTAAAGAAAAATATAGTAAATAAAATTTATTTTCTAGAGATAACCACTGTTGTTTTTTGGTGGCCTCTTTCTTACGTGCTCAGGTGTCAGGGCTTCTCTGATAGCTCAGTTGGTAAATAATCCACCTGCAATGCAGGAGACCCTGGTTAGATCCCTGGATTGGTCAGATCCGCTGGAGAAAGTATAGGCTACACACTCCAGTATTCTTGGGCTTCCCTTGTGACTCAGCTGGTAAAGAATCCGGCTGCAATGCGGGAGACCTAGGTTTGATCCCTGGATTGGGAAGATTCCCTGGAGAAGGGAAAGGATACCCACCCCAGTATCCTGGCCTGGAGAATTACATGGACTGTATAGTCCATGGGGTCTCAAAGAGTCAGACACAACTGAGTGACTTTCACTTCTTCAGTGTATTCACGTGTATATCTTACACATGAAATTTTATAAAAGTGGGGTCATATCATACAAATTTCTGTTTCACTGCTTTAAGAAAAATTTATTTTACCAAAGTATAGTTGATTTACACTGTTGTGTTAATTTCTGCTGTACAGCAAAGTGATTCAGTATGACCTACTTTTAAAAGCCAATATGTAATGGATGTTTTTCAGTCCCTGAAAAAATAAAACCAAACTATAATGACTACATAGTATTTTATTATGTGAATATATTATTATTTATTTAATTCCATGTTTTAAGTATATCATTTACCCTAAATGATGTGATAAATATCTTTGAACACATCTTTTTAAACATTTTGAATTAGTATGCATTCCTAGTAGTGGAATTGCTGTATCAAAAATGCAACTGCCTGGCAGAACGGATCATATTCTCTAACAGTGATAAACTCTAGTCCCAGAAAAATATTCCCTTAAAATCTCTCCTGCAAAACTCAGGAATAAAATATGGACATGTGTGTTTTGCAGATGATTGTAGGAATATGAAAAAATTCATTTAAGTGTAATGAGTCCTGTTTATAGGACAAAAAGATTTCAACTGCATAGTATATTTCCCACTAAAGTTGCTTACTCTAAGAGCCGAAGATAACGCTAAAGAGAGCAGTCTTAAGATGCTTTATATACCCCTTCTTTGGAGTTGTGGCTTCTGAGAGCCCACTGAAGCAGGATCGCTTCTATGAGTGCAACTTGATCAGCAGTATTGGAGAAAGAGGTGCCATCTGCTTGCAAGTTTATTTTGAACTCTACTCATACCAGTGGTTGATAAGCTATTTGGACTTTCTCTTAAGCTCAACAGATTTTTTGTTGTTTTGTTGTTTAGTCACTAAATCATGTTTGATTCTTTTGCGACCCATGGACTGTTGCCTGCCAGGCTTCTCTGTCCGTAGGATTTTCTAGGCAAATTTAAGTCAAATCGATAAAGGAGGGAGGTGCTGTGCTAAAGGCAATGGAATCAAGCCATAGATCTCTTGGTATTGTTTCTGTATTGTATTTAGAGAGAGTGGCCGTCTGTCCTCGATTGTTTAGGACTGAGTGGTTTCTCAGAATGAAGGGTACGATTATGAATTTCTACTTCTCCCTTTGTATTTCTTAAAGATTGCAAATTTTATGCTAATTATGGATGACACGGCAAATACTTAGAAATATATTAAAATAAAATCACATTTTTTTGCATTGTGCTCTTTTCCTGAAATTTTAAAACTAAAATCAGTAAAGATTTAGATAATGGCTATATTTCATTCTTTAAAGTACTGTTAGTATATACTATGTATACAATATACTAATGAATTCTAAATTAACAAATTCTAGGCATTTTACTCTTTTATTATTTGTCAGCTAATGCTTTCTGCTGAAGTAGAGAATTTATTTATATGATAAAAAACATTGAGATGATGACTGTGTGGACATTGTTCAGAGGATGATGGTAAACATGCTGAGTTGCTCAGAGAGAGGACATTGTTCTATCATACCTTAGTGGTCTTTTTCTGAACGAGCTGAGAAGTTCCTAGATTCTTTTGAAATTTTAGTAGTATTTTGGTTCTCTTAACAAAAGCCAAGAAGAGTGGCTAGTTTTTTATTTTTTGAATTACCTTAAAAGGTACTTGTACAGAGCATTTCAACATCAGTATTTTCATATTGTCTTTATTTGTGTGTTACACAACATGGAACTGCACAACTTAAGCCCAAGTCCTAAAAGCAGTAAGAATAAGAAGTGTAGTGTGTAGAAGTCTTCAGTTATGTCAGTTACTTGGTAAAATTAATATGTAATCTTTAATAATATCTCATTTCCCAATTAGCGTCACTTGCAAATAATTCTGAGAGATGATTTCACTCGCGTCTCAGTCTAGCGCCTTTTTATCTACGTCACATCCTCTGGGAAAGGTTTCTGAAGTGGCCCTCATTTTTCCTTGTGTCTTCTGCTTCTGTTTGTAATGTTTCAGAGTGACTCTTGGTTCTGTTGCTGTTCCATTATAATACAAGTTTTCTGGTGCCTGTTTCTGGTGCGTTTTCTAATCTCCTGTGATGAAGCCATTCAGATCATATACCCTAACTCTCACACATACATAATTTATACTATTCCTAGACCATTCCCTATACATGTACATGGACATGCAGGTCTGCATGTCCAACTGCCTACTTGATATTTTGACTTGGATGTCTGACAGACATTTTAAACTTAACCTGTTCCAAACTGAGAGACAGTTGGCCCTCCATATAAAACTGAGGGTTCTACATCCATGGATCCAGCCATCTGCAGTTGGAAAATATTTGGGGGGAAAAATTCCAGAAAGTCCCAAAAAGTAAAACTTGAACTTCCCACATACTAACAGCTATTTATATAGCATTTTCATTGTATTTACAACTAGTGACTTAGTATTAACTTTGTATTGGATATTATAAGTAATCTAGAGGTGATATAAAGTATATAGGAGGATGTACATGGGTTATATGCAAATATTGCACCATTTTAAATAAGGGACTTGAGCATCCACAGATTTTGGTATTGCTCTGGGATGGGGGTGGGGGGTGTTTTGGAACCAGTAACCTCTGGATACCAAGGGATGATTGTAGTTACATATCTCCCTGTAAATGAGCGTGTCCTACCATCTTTTCCATCTCAGATGATGGCAGTTCCATCCTTCCAGGTGCTCAAAGTCCAACACTCGACTTGATTTTGATTCCTTTTTTCTTTTACCTCATACTTGGCCTATTTGGAAATTCTGTTGACCTCACCTTCAAAATATATTTAGAATTTCACTACTTCTCATCCCTCTCACTGCTCCCGTCGTGGTCCAAGTTTCCACCATCTCTCCCCTGTAATATTGCTGTAACTTCTGAACTGATAGTGCCCTTGTGCCTCTGACCTGTTCTCAGCACAGCAGCTGGGGCAGCCCTGTTACAACGTTCTCATATACGGCACTCCCTTTCTTAGAGCCATCCAGTGGCTTCCCAACTCACCCAGAATAAAACAGAAAGTCTTGACTAGGTCCCGTAAAGTCCTGCAGCCGTTTACTTCTTTGACTGCATCCCCCACTCTCCTACTTGCATGTATTCCACTCCTCTGACCTGTTCTCCAAACACTCCAGACTTGCTCCCATCCAAGTCCTCTACTCTCGTCTTGATCTTCCTGCTCCCTGGAATACTCTTCCCCTTATGTCCTTATGGGAAGTTTCTTCATTTTATTCAGTCAACTTTGTAGTGAAGCCTCCCTAGGCCACCCTGTATAAAACTTTCTCCATCTTCCCTAACATTTTATATGTCTTCATTTTCTGCTTATTTTTTCCTTAGTGTTTATACTATATAATATACAACAAAATTTTACTTGTTTATTATGTTATTGTTTATCTTTCCCACTAAATGTAACTCCCACAAGGGCAGAATTTTTGTTGTTTACTGCTCTATTCCTCTAAAGTGATACCTGTCTATATAGTAGGTACTGAGTGAATATTTGGGTGGGTGGATCCATGGATAGATGATAGATCAATGAGAAGAGTAGATGGTGCTTCCTTTGATTATTTTCCAGTGCCTCAGTCTGAAAAAAATACTGGGTTAGTCCGATAGAATCAGGTTTATATGACACAGGTATGCCTGAGCAAATACTTTGGAAAACATAGTTTGAAGTAAGTTATTCAGAAGTTGCTTATATGCTAAGGGTTTTTTTCTGCGAGTAAAAATGAAAAGCGTTGACAGAGTGCGCAGATGACATAGTGCTTTTAATCAACATAATTTAAGAACTATATACAGCTCTACAGTGAAATGGAGCTTAATCTTTTATTCTAAGTAGAACACCAGCTTGAGAACTTCAAATGTGACTGGCCCTGTGAAAGTAAATACTCTTGGCTGTGTATATATGGTTAGAACCATTGCTTTCCTTTAGGAAGTTACTGGTCAATCTAGGGAAGCTGATAATTATTTGTATCAATACAGGAAGATTTTCCCAAAGATGTCTATGAAGCATTTGTAAAGTATGCCATAGTTGTCTCTGTCAGTTTCCTAACCTCCTTCAGTTTTCCAGTATTGTCTTAGTTATTGATATGTAACAAATCATCCCCAAATTAAGTGGTAGAAAACAAGCGTTTAATACCGTACAGTTTCTGTGAGTAAGGAATCTGAGAACATCTAGCTGTTTCTAGTTCAAAACCTTTCCTGTGGTCAAGAGCTGGGGAAGGAGCTGCTGCTAAGGGTGTCAGGGGAGACGGAAGAGCCCCTTCCCAGCTCACGTAAGGCTTGTCAGACTGCAGTTCCTTTCATTTTTGGGCCTTTCTACACGATCGCCTCGTGACTCAGTGGCTGGTTTTCCCCAAGATGATCTGTCTGGGGGAGAGAGCGAGAGGAGAGAAAGAGACCTCAAACAAAATGGAAGTCATAGTCTTGTTACAGTCTGATTTTGGAAATGACATTTTCACTTCTGCTGTATTCTCTTTATTAGAAGCAATTCAGCACATCCAGTATATACTCAAAGAGAAGGAATTATACACCAAAAAGTGGGGATCACTGGGGTCATTTTAGAAGTTGCCTGCCACAGATGTTTTAATCTCTCCACATGCTTGCTAGCTATAATAACATGGCCATTTCAGTAATAAGAATTTGAGCACGATTACTTCATTGTCCCTAAAGCTGTATTTTTTTTTTTTTTAGTTTTATCAGTGAAACTGAAATGCGTGAATGAGCTTAAATGGGAAGCTATCGAAAAATAAATAAAGCAAATGCCTTTAGAGGCATTAGAACATAATTTTGCGCATTGTGAAATCACCTTCACTTAGGAAAGTAGCAGGGCCAAGCTTATTTTCCCTCTGGGAGTCAACAGAAACCCAAAGCAAACAACTGCAAGTTTTTTGGAGGGTGAACGCAAAACCAGTTAAGACTTCCCGTTTCCTTTAAATAAGACCAAACAATAATGTCATCAGTGGGGGTTATTTGTTTTTGTTGTTGCTTTAGTTCTGATACAGATCCACGCTTGGTATTTGAAATGAAGGGAAGAAAACCAAGGACTCTTTTCTTGCCAAGGGAGACCAAAACACTTGTCTGTAGGTGACGTTTAGTGTCATATTGTTTATTAAAATAGTTACTAGAGAAACAGTCAGCAGTCTTTTTCCTGTTTCTTTTGGTTGATTGCAAGTTAATCATTCAAGAATTTGATCTTCTATCTTCCTGGAGACTAGTAGCTCTAGATGATATGCTTGATACTAGTGGATCCTAGGAAAGTTTTGTCTAACTTAACTTTATTGTTCTTCTCTTTGGTTTTTTGCCATTTGAGAAAAAAATTTCTTCCACTTTATTGATGTCTCTTTATAAAAGCTCTTTGCACAATGCTTGACATAAGTGCTCAGTAAACTGCTTGCTTCTTCTTGTAGAAGAAACAGACTGAATTTCTACATAGTGTTAAGTGTTTTCATGGCATGCAGAGAACTAATATTTAATAGTGCATGCGTGTTGCATATTTTTATGCCACTTGAATTTAAAGGATGAATAACTTTTGGCTGTCCTTTGCATTTCTAAATGATTTTTTAATCACTCCTAACCCATACCTTGAATCCTAATTGGAAGTAATTTTTCACTTGTGTAATTTTCAAAACAAAATACTTGAGTGATTTCATTTTTCTCTTTCCACCTTCATTTTCCAAAATTAGAACAAACATTAAATAATGCCTAAGACAAGGTCTTTTTATGCGTGGAAAAGAAAATTCCTTGCAAATTATGATTATTAGCATGTGCTTTCTCCTTATAAACTAATGCCGTTTTCCTTGTCCTTTTGTTTCACTGCTGCTTCAATCCTGATACACTTTGCTTCTTCCTGGTTTGGATTCTATTTGTTTGCTGCTCAATTATCCTGCATTAAAAGCTTCTTGGTGATAGCAAAGATGTCCTTGGGCCATCAAGTAAGTAGTTAAAAGTTTGAATGGCATGTTTGCAGACGTGATAATATTTTGATGTTGTACTAACAAAAGGTATATGGTATTTCCGTTTTGTTTATTAAGTCTTCTACTGTGTTTCCAGGCATTGAAATATAAAGAATATAAATGATCAGTCAGTACCCATCTGTTGTCAGTGTCCATCTGAGATTAATAGTGTTTGTGTACTTACATCTTAATTATCTAAAGATGGATTGTTTACTTAGTTATCTAATTTACCGCTTATAAATTCTTAATTCCTAAATCATGAACTAATACTTTTTTATAGTATCCTTTCTACAGTCATCACAAAGCACAGATCAGACTACTCTGAGGCTGGACAAGGTATAACAAATTCACTGCCATATGAATTGAGAAATACTGTTTTATTTTTGTCAGAACTTTTATATAATAGATAATCTGGTTATGAGAAAAATTATTTTTACTTTGGTAATTTCATAAGTGAAGCCTGTTTTATCTAGGAATTTAGAAGCTACATCCTTTAAATTTATGTTTTGAAAAACCTGTTTTTGACTAGATACTATGCTAGCTTTGGAGAATGCACAGTGAATAAAACATGTGTGTTGGCCTTAAGGATCATTACATACTAGTAGGAGAGTTAGACGCGTGAATACATAATTTCAAAGCTTTGTGACATATTAAATGTACTGATGTGAATGAAACTTCAGAGATCATTTAAATAAAGCATTAGTTTTTGTAGATAAAGAGTCTGAAGCTAAGATCTTAACTATACCCAAGGAGTTAGAATTGGTTACTAGTTTAGTAGTCATCTTCTGGTTTTCAAAAATCAGAATAAAGCTATCATTTCACTGAATTAAGTCTAACCAGATAATTAAAATATTGCTGCATTATAAATCAAAGGTTTTAACTTTATTCAAGACCCGTGTGGGAATTATATTGATTCAGGAAGTTTTCGTATTTATTCCTAAATAATTGTGTGACTGTTGCAAGTCAGTTCACTGCTTTGGGGCTCATTTTCCTCATTGGTTGGACCTAGCGAGATAATGGCAGCATCTCTTCTAGTTGTAAAATACTTTGGTCTAGATCAGTTACTGTTTGTCTCAAATAATGGATGTAGTATGTTTATAATTTTGTATTCTAAAGAGAGAAGTAATTTAAAGTAATATGCTAAAATTCCATTTTTATTCTAATTGTAACAATTCATAGTATTGAGTAGTTCATAGCGTTATTAGAGTAGTAAAATTTTAAAGTAGACCCTTCGATGTTCACCTAAAACTACCACAACGTTAATTGGATATCCCCCAATACAAAACAAAAAACTAAAAAAAAATTTTTGAAGTAAAAAAAGTATATGCATCCCAAAACGTTTTTGTTTTCTTGTTCAGTCTTACTTATGATACCTGGTAGATATTTTTAATGCATTTTTCAGTTACTTTAATTATCTCATGTATTTAGATGTTGACTTACGTGAACTTACTGTCATTGCTGAACTTTAGAAATAGAATTGCATTTTTAATATCAGTTGAAGTGGTTCTTCTTAGGACCTGGGTTTTATAAATGGGGGTCTTTAATTTCTACTTGAAATAGAAGACATTTATTATAGTTATATATTTTAAGCACATATGAACTAAAATATATAATGTATATTAGAGGTGAGTTTATATTGTAGTTTATATATTAGAGTTTGTGTTGTACTCTGCCAACTATTAGAAGACTGTGGCTGTGTTATTTACTATAGACCATATATCATTTTGAGTGAAATGTAATTCTATTTAGTACTTCATTAGGATCTATACTACTGAGTGAAAAAACTATAAAGATACATAGCAACATATTTAAATTACTAATGTATTTGAGAAAAGGTATACCATCTTCTCTGTAAGGGGATATTTAGGATTTCCTTTAAGACGTTATTTATGACTTTAAAAAGCTTAACTTCTTTTTAGTAGTTTTTACTTAGATTAAGGGCGAGAACCAGACTTTGAAGCTTGTAAAATTCTCCTGACTTTGTATTGATGAGTTAAATTTGGAAAGTGAAGAATGGTAGTTACAGAATCATATCCTCCTTAAAAGTGACTGCTGGTTTGTTAATTATATTACTATGAATGATCCCAGTGTGATTAATTTCTATCTTAATATGGTATTCAGCAAAGTAGGCTGTTTTGCTTCTCTTTGTTTTGCTTTCGTTATGAAGTGGGACCAGAAGAAGGCACTCTAATGCTGTCTCTAGACAGGGAGGCAGTTGGTTAAATTACCAGAAGCTGTTTTGGATCCTGTAGTGATTCATTGGTCAAATATTGATCCAGGCATTTAGCAAGTATTTATTGTCAATATTATGCCAAAGAATACAAGTGAGAAAAAGGTCACGACTTTCCCTGAGTTTATAAGCAAATGTTCTAGTAGTGTGCAAATGATGCAGGGCATCAAAATGATTTTTATATTATGCAAATTTTCTGTATAATGTTTGTGAATGATGTAAGAAAAAACAAATAGAAAAATAGGCTTTCTGGTTTTTGTAAGGAGATATACTCCGTATGTTGCTATTTCTACAACTCCTCTCATTTCAAGGTTATCAAAATTATAAACAGTAATACCTCAGTCAGTAAGGAGTTAGCAAGAGGTGAATAGAACTAAATTTGCACTTGTATTTCTTCTTTATGTAGTCAAGTTATTTAAGACTTATATACATGTGTCTTTCTGATGGAATACTAAAGCATGCTTTAATTCTGTTAGCTGTTCTCGTAATGTATTTAATATTTATTTATCTATTGGTCCGCACTGAGTCTTAGCTGAGGCATGCACGCTCTTAGTTGCTTGCATGTGGGATCCAGTTTTCTGACCAAGCATTGAACCCGGGCCCCCTGCTTTGGGAGTGTGGAGTCTTAGCCCCTGGCCCACCAGGGAAGCCCCTTTCTGATGTGTTTAAACTAGCCTTAAATGTACTGATACTACGAAAGATTATATGAAGCACGTGTGAATTATGACGTGTATGCAAACAGTGAGTACACACTGAACCCACTACTCACTTAGGAACTTGAATCTCACAGATGTCTCGTGTCTGCCTGTCCTCCCAGGGTGGTGATTAATCTGTTGTTGTTGTTGTTTATTCATTGCTTTCTCAAAACTATATTTTTTTGGTTATTTTTAGGTTACATATGTATCAGTAGGTTTTTAATTTCACAAGAATGGTGTCATGCTATCTGTCATCTTCTACAACTTGTTTTCTGTAGTTAACATTGTGTTTCCAAGTTTGAGCCATGTTCCTGGGTATAGATAAAGATCATCTATTTTTTTTTTTAATATTTTTTTTTTAATTAGTTGGAGGCTAATTACTTTACAATATTGTAGTGGTTTTTGTTATACATTGACATAAATCAGCCATGGATTTACATGGTATTTCCCATCCCGATCCCCCCTCCCACCTCCCTCTCTACCCGATCCCTCTGGGTCTTCCCAGTGCACCAGGCCCGAGCACTTGTCTCATGCATCCAACCTGGGCTGGTGGTCTGTTTCACCCTAGATAATATACATGTTTCGATGCTGTTCTCTTGAAACATCCCACCCTCGCCTTCTCCCACAGAGTCCAAAAGTCTGTTCTGTACATTTGTGTCTCTTTTTCTGTTTTGCATATAGGGTTATCATTACCATCTTTCTAAATTCCATATATATGTGTTAGTATACTGTAATGGTCTTAGATAAAGACCATCTACTTTTACTGCTACATACTATTCCATTATATCCGTATACCACAGTATATGAATCAATATTGTTTCCAGTTTATGAATATTTATTTTGATTTTTGCTATTATGAACAGTGTTGCTATGAACAATTTTATTCTTGTCTTTTGGTGTACACGTATAAGACTATTTCCAGGTATAAAGCTAACAGTGGAATTTTTGGACCCATTAGAATATGCCAAAATTCAATGTTATAAGACCTAAGTGGTTTTCCAAAGTGCTTGTATCAGTTCATACTCTATCAGCAATGCTTATGTTGGCTCGCTGACCCTATCCTTGCCATCATTGGATAGTATCAGACTTACTAATTTTTTTCAGTTTTACTGAGTGTAAAATATTTATTTCATTTTGATCTTGATTTGTTTTTTTTCCTTATTACTAAGGAGGATCAAAATCTTTTTGTATATTTATGGGCCATTTGCATTTCTTCTTCCATAAACTAATTGTTCATGTTTTCCTACCACTTTTCTTTAATTAAAAAAATTAATTGATGTTTAATTGACATAAAACATTGTATTAGTTTCCAGTGTGCAATATAATGATTCCATATTTGTATATATTATGAAGTGATAATCACAGTAAATTTACTTAGCATCCATCACCATAGATTGTTACAGAGTTTTTTTTTTCTTATGATGACAGCTTTTAAAACATACTCTCCTAATAACCTATAATGGAGAAGAATCTGAAAAAGAATACAGATATATACTGAGGCGCTTTGCTGTTCACCTGAAACATTGTAAATCAGCTTTGCTTCAGTTACCAGCCGAGCCACAGGGAAGCTCCCCTGGTAGCCTAGCTGGTAAAGAATCCGCCTACAATGCAGGGAACCCTGATTTGATTCCTGGGTTGGGAAGGTCCGCTGTAGAAGGAATAGGCTACCCACTCTAGGGATAGGCTACCCACTGCAGTATTCTTGGGCTTCCCTGGTGGCTCAGCTGGTGAAGAATCCGCCTGCAATGTGGGAGACCTGGGTTTGCTCTGTGGATTGGGAAGATGCCCTGGAGAAGGGAAAGCTTACCTACCCACTCCAGTATTCTGGCCTGGAGGATACCCAGGACTGTATAGTCCATGGGGCTGCAAATAGTCGAACATAACTGAGTGACTTTCACTCTCACACTTCAATTAAAAAAAAGATTTACTATCTTGGCATATTTCAGATATGCAGTACAGTTTTAACTCTAGTTGCCATACAGTACATTACATCCACATGACTTCTTTATTTCATAACTGGGAGTTTGTACTTTTTGACCCATTTTGCACAACCACAACCCCATCCCCCTCTCTGGCAAACCACCAATTTGTTCTCTGTATCTGTGAGCTCAGTTTTATGACTGAGTTGTATCCCACTGAATATATATACACCACATTTTCTTTACCCATTCTTCCATTGACGGATATTTAGGTTGTTTCCATATCTTGGCAGTTGTAAATAATGCTACAATGAACATGGACTGCATGTATCTTTTTCAAATTAGGGTTCTCATTTCATTTGGATAAATACCCAGAAGTAGAGCTGGTGGATTATATTGTAGTTTTAGGTTTACTTTTTGAGGAACCTCCATACTATTTTCCATAATGCCTGTACCAGTGTACATTCCCACCAACAGTGCTTAAGGGTTGCCTTATCACTGCATCCTCCTCAATACTTATCTTTTTAATAATAGCAATTTTACCAGGTGGGAAGTGATACTTCACTGTGCTTTTGATTTGCATTTCCCTGATGAATAGTAATGTTGATCATATTTTCATGTATACTTTGACTATTGAGCTATGAGAGTTCTTTATATGTTTTGGATATTAACCCCTTATCAGATACACTATTTGCAAGCATTTTATGCCATTCATTGTATTGATGGTTTCCTTTGCTGTGCAGAAATGTTTTAGTCTGATATAGTTTCAGTTCTTTATTTTTGCCTTTATTGTCTTTTGGTGTCAAATCTAAAAGAATCATTGCCAAGACTGATGTCAGGGAGCTCACTTCTAGTTTTCTTCTAGGAATTTTATATCTTCAGGTCTTACATTTGAGGCTTTAAGCCATTTTGAGTTAATTTTCTTTGTAACAGCAAGATAGAGGTCCAGTTTGTTTCTCTTGTGTGTGGCTGTCCAGTTTTCCCAACAGTATTTATTAAAGAGACTGGCCTTTTCCCTGTTGTATGTTTTTGGCTCCTTTGTCATAAATCAGTTGACCACATATATGTAGGTTTATTTCTGGGCTCTCAGTTCTGTGCCATTGAGCCATGGGCCGTTTTATGCAAGTGCCACAGAGTTCTGATTGCCGTGGCTTTGTAATGTGATTTGAGATCAGGAAGCATGATGCTTCTAGTTCTGTTCTTCTTCAAGATGGCTTTGGCCATTTGGGGTCTTTTGTGATTCCGCACAAATGTTAGAATTGTTTTTTCTGTTTTTGTAAAAAAAAAAAAAATTGCCATTGGAATCTTGAGAGGGGTTGCATTGTCTGTAGATTGCTTTGGGTAGTACAGACATTTTAATGTTATTCCTCCAGTCATCATATAGTATGCCTCTCCATCTGTGTCTGTCTTCTTCAGCCTCTTTCCTCAGGGTCTCACAGTTTTCAGTGTACAGGTCTTCACCTCTTGGTTAAATTTACTCTTAGGCATTCTTTGTGATGCA